>NW_006289416.1:7187863-7227198 GCF_000327345.1 Myotis davidii | reverse complement strand
ACGTCTGAAAGCTGCCCAGGTCACAGGGAAGATTGATTGCAGTCCAAGATCTTAAATGGTCTAAAAATAAGCAGCCAGGGCAGCCTGAACATGGTTGGGCGCCCCTGGAGCGTGGCCACGGGCCACCTGCTCCTCTCCTGCCGTTGGCCCTCGGGGCCATGAAGGGTCACTGCTGAGTCCTTTCTGCCTGGGCGACAGGAGGCGAGGGTTTCCCGAGTCTATATCAGGGGGTGGTGTCACCAAGCGTCACCATGACACATGCATGTGAACAGAACCTGTCCAGCGTGCACACACTGGGGCAGCACCCGCTGAGAGGCACTCCAGTCAGGAGATGAGGGCAAAGTGGGTTCCCCCAAACTCCAAGGTGAAACACAATCACCTGTTACGTAAGGGTGATGGTTTAAGAGACGTCTGAGGGGCATAGGGCTCCTGGACGCCCAAAGTCCCGCACGTCGGTGAGTGAAAACCCGCAGTCTGCTCTTCCTCGCCAGTGAGAGGAGCTGGATGAACACGGGTCTGGGTCTGGCACCTCTGAGGCCAATGCGGCCTCGAGATTCAGGGACGGAAGTGTCTTTCACAGGCCACGTGCTTCTGCAGATGAATGTCTTTCCTGTCCAGTCTAGCGACACTGGGGACACTTACAGCTTTCCTCTCTCACAGACCAGGGAAGCATGACCGGAGTCATTGCCCGGCTCTGCAGCTGCTGGGTTTAGGCAGATGAGCTTGTTTTCATTGGTCTTAAAGACACCTGCACCCAGCATGTCCTTCCACCATGGCACCAGAATACCACTGACTACTCGGATGAAAGAAGGGTCATGTGACTCCTCACCATGGGTGCTGACCGAACACAGCCCCACAGTGTCCCTCCCCGCAGGCCGCCCAGGATGCTGGACACTAAAGCTCCGGAGCGTGCGATCATCCTACGTGTAAAGTCAATATGCCCAACTTAACTCACCTGCGGTGCTGCACAGGCCGGTGTGCACCTGCTCACTCAAAGGTGAATCTGCCCCATTGCAGGGTTGTAGGTCGAAGCAAACACAGCAGGTAGAATTACTGGGCACAATCATGTAGCAGCTATGAAAGCCCAGATTTAACTCAAACACGCAAAATAAACTAACTCATTCCTGCCTTTCCCAGTTAAGTCCTGGCCCTTAAAATATGTTTCCATAAATTCTCGACTGAACAGTCACCAAAATTTTAATAGGGGTGTTTGAATCTGTAAAGATGCCTTTTTTGATAAACAGCAAGAAACGAACGTCCACCTGGAAAGACTATGGGATAAAAATATCAAGGTTGAAAAAGGGCAAGTACATGGTCCAAAGATCGGTCAGAATCGACAGCTTCCCCCTGATTCACTCCCCTTGCCTGCGTCTCTGTTCATTATATTTATATTATGAGCCTCTCATTGTTCTCGAGGCATTATTTTTAGCAGATAAACACGGGGGGGAAAGCACTGTTGTTTAATCTTTGGTACAAAGGAGCCCTGAAATTATCCACTTGGAAGAGTCTCCTCTACAGAATCTGACACTTTCCTGTTATTAGTTTTAACTATAATTACTAATTTTCTGATCTAACCTTGAAAGGAATCTGAAAACAATAGAAAAGGGGCTTGATGTGAACTGAAGTCCTTTTGAGAAAAGAGATATTATTTTCTGAAGCTCCATAGCTCAGCATGTCAGTCCCTCAGAGATAGCATTCTTGTTTCGAATGCAGCTGCCATCGGCAGGGTAATTCATCCAAGACTGAACTTTCTTAAAAAATTCTATAGATGCTATTTAACAATAAACTTCCACGAAGACAGTCATTATACCTGGATCCTAATGCGAACGTTGGAGGCTTCTCATATCTTTTTTGTTTGTGCATAGGGGCTTCCAAATATATTTCTCCCAAATACACTAACTTTAGCGTTTGAAACTTTTTACTTAAATGGTAAGATAAAAATGGGAAACATTAATATGTGGAAAATCAATAGGCTGACAATTAGCATCTTTCAATCCAAATAATACTCAATTAAACCCACACCTGTATCAGTGATGTATTCTATGGGAATAGTACTTACTTTTAGAAACCATATTGGCTTTATCTGCCTTGCGGATTCTTATTTTCCAGTGATGTTTTATTACTAATGAGCCTACATTCCTTGGGCTCCAATGCGTGTCTGGAAGAGGTAGGATATAATAAGAATTTGTTAGAAAAGGAAAAAATAAAAATGAAAAAGAATTCATCCTGGCCATGTCGTTTCTGATGAGAATTACTCCTTTGATATCAGATCTCAGATTTTACACCTACTGAACACTGCATGCTCTGTTCCAATAAAACCAGGAATAAATCACCCTTAGGCAGAGGAATTGCAAGAACTAACATTTTTAATACAGCTATTCGAGGGCATAGTGATGCAAATATGTGAGTATAGTGGGCATGACAGCCTCAATTTGTGTGTGAATGTCTGAATAAACACCAACCTACTTTAAAGAGAAGCATTTAAAGTGTATCAATAAATTACAGAAATGTTACCAGAAGTCAGAGTGCTTCTTAATGTAAGAAATTTTATAAAACATTGATACTTGAATGATTAAAATCTGTACTTGTAAATTTAAAATTTTAAATTATATTATCTATTGTAATATAATTATTACAATAGAAATGAATGATGGTTTCTGTCAGTTTTCTGGGATATAAAAGTATTATGTTTTGTCAAAGCACAATATTTATTTTTAAATGGGCTACATCTGAGATTTAAAATATGAACAATTATTTCAAATATTGTGTTTGTATTTTAATAACAACACAAAAATAGGAGCTATGACATTTTGAAAAGCTGTAAATGTCTTCTCCTATGTGTTTTCAACCTACAAATGCTTTGTCTCCTCTTCACAGAAGTGTGTTTCTGTGCTTTACTTTTTTTATTTTTTGTGACTCAAAAGCCAGGACCTGCTATACACAGTTAGGGTGCAGTTAGGGGGAATCTCAGCCTTGCTATCTGGACGATGCCAGAGCGTCTGCTGGGGGTCAGCTGACCCAGCACCCCACCCAGGGCCCCACATCCTCAGTTTTCTGTGACGACCAACACGGAGCTGTGATGTTTCACAGAAATACGTTTACTCCTTGCAAACCAATTATGAAACCCAACTCTTGGGTCTGTAATTGAGGTCCAAGAAACATGTCCATAGAAAAGCACATGATGGATTTGTGCTGGAGTTGGAAACTGGCTTTGTAGGATGTAAACGCCTGCCATCCCAGGGCTTCCCCTGCACCCCTTACGCCTGAGGGCCAGAGCTGGGCACCTTCGGGGATATCAGTGCTGCTGCCGATGACGAAGCGCTTATGACAGTGGTCGGTCGGATTGGGTGGAAAGGGTCCTTTTGCCCTCTTTCTCCTGGAAAGTTTTGGCTGAAGTAGAGAAAGCTGTGAATGCAAACGCATGAACTTCTAGGAAACGTATTGGTGTTGGAACAATGGTTCATAGGGCACCTCAACTGCTTAGTTCCAAGGTCAATATTTTCCAAGTTCACTTGAAATTGTCTAGTGTTTCCATTTAAAACTAAAATCCACCAACATGGAGCCCCTCCTCTGTGTCTGAACAAGTCCGATTTGGCCTTGGGATCTGGCTGGGAGAAGCCTGGTCCTCTCTGTGACTCCCAGGCCAGCCCGCACCGTTCCCGGGGCTCAACGGGAGCCTGCAGAATCAGACCATGACAACATGTTTTCGTTGCCATTATCACTTCCCTTCACATTTATGAATTCTTATTCCATTTCTAGAGGCAGAGAAGCAGAGGGATTGAGAGTGAGTGAGGAAGCTGCTTAACCGGCAGAACCTGGTTCCTCATCTGGAACTCTGGGGTAGGACTTGTTCATTTAATTGCCCTTGGTAATGAGACCCTGCCTGCTATGCGAGCGGGTGTGCAGGCCTGGGGACAAAAGGAGGAGGCACGGAGCTTCCGGGAAAACTCCTCTACCTGGCACACCTGTGTCAATCCTCATCTCCTCACTTCACTCAGTGAGTGGTAAGACTTCGCCTGTGTCTCCACACTCCTCCCAGTTCCATGACGTCAGTGGGCTCCACGTGCACTCTTCCCTGAGCTGCGCCTCCCGCTCCAGGGACTTAGCCAGTTCCAACCACAACCACAAAACAGCTCCAATTGGGTGGAATTAAAGTAGAAAGAAAAGCAAGATCTAATCATTTACAAAATTAATTGTAACTGCAAACCTCCTAAAAAGATTCCACCCAGCTGGAGTGGCTCAGCTGGTTGAGCATCACCCCACAAACCAAAAGGTCACCAGTTCAATTCCTGGCCAGAGCACACGCCAGGGTTTGGGGCTCCATCCCCTACAGGGTCCTGTGCAGGAGGCATCCAATCGATGTTTCTCTCTCCCTCTCCCTTCCTTTCTCTCTCAACCAACTTAATAAAAACAACATTTTTAAATAAAAATAAAAAGAGGCCATTGTTTTGCAATTGTGTGAATGCAGAATATAAACTAAAGTGAATTTTAAAATTTCTGAAATGCAGTTTGGAATTCATGACACTTGTCAGAGTACCTGAAACACAGAGGCTTTGGAACTCCCCATGAATCGACGTGTCTCTGCCTGTTGAGCCACAGCAGCCTTGGCAACGGCTGGCATTGCACTCTCAAAGTCCAAGGAGGCCGCCCAGAAAGTGCTCATCTCTTTCAGGTTCCAGGGGCTTTGCCAAGGGAAGGAGGGAGAGAAGGTTTAAAACGGTCTGGACTTAGAGTGGCATTTTCCTTGTCCATTTCTTTATCTTTTCCTTCTTATTTGTTTAACAATGATTGTTGATTGAGATCCTAGAGCAGAGACGGCAGTCAGGGAGCACACAGAAGAGCAAAATGAAGTTACTACCCAGCTAACAGCTACTGTGTCATTTCAACTATGTTTTTAAAAATTCGGTTTTACCACTTTCTGTTCTTTTGGAAATAATGGGTGGTATGAAATTTAATGTCTTTCCCATTTAAAAAAAAAAAAAAGGAAAAGAAAAACAAAACAATCCCATGGCCCTCAACACAATAGAAAGTTTCCACCTTGGAATGCAGAAAGGGGGTTCCCGGGAAAGGCCCGAGCCATGGGGTCTGGGGAAGACCTTTTGGGAGCTGTGTGGTGCCCACAGAACAGTCAGACTGGCAGACGGAGGTTAGTAAATGCATCGCTGTCTACTGGGCAGGCCTCCAAAATATTAGTTTCTTCCTACTGAAGTCTGTCAAGCAGCCTTTATGATCGTGCTCCCTTATCCAATTCCCTGCTCCCTCTCTAGTGACCATGGCCACCGCTTTTAGATGCCCCTCGTCTGGAGGAAGTGCCGTGCTCCAAAACTCTCCAGCCTCTGATCCAGTTCTGAGCAGGAGCCCCTCCCTGGAGACCAGCCGGTGGGCCTCTCTCCACGTCGAGGCTGGGAATCGGGGTCAGGGACAGCCCCTCGGCAGGGTCGTCCGCGTGGCTCCGAATGCTGAAGTAGCAGCGTTGGACACATTTAAAACTTGCTGTTTGTGCAATCACTAAAAACTGCACCATTAGCCAGATTTTCAGATTGCATGAGTGCAGATCATTAAGTGTTATTACAGTATTAATTATTAGAAATGTCCTGGACTGCCCAAATTAAATTGGGATAGTCAACGACCTGCGCGTTCCCAATACCACGGGCAATTTCCCCGAGATCTGCCTCACCGGGCAAGGTGTCTTCCCACGCCGTTCCCATTATTTCACAGTAAGTACCCACTGGGGATCCTGGAAGAAAATTAATAAATCTGATCTTAATATTTCCCTATGACAACCTTGCCACAGAAACTTCCAGAAAGAAGGGAGACCGGAAACCGATGCTGATGCTTAAGTGACAACCTACACCTGATGCAGGAAGTAGAGAAGGTATAATCAGTGTTTTGATGGGGATGAACCTTCTGGTTATAGGCGTGACTTTATGGAACTTCAGTGTCTTATAATCTGTGAAGTTAATAAAAAAAAGAAAGAAAGAAAGTGAAATGAGCATCAATATTTAACATCTCTGTTTCTCCATCTCTCCACCCTGCTCCCCTTCCAAACCCCTTCACCTCTCAGAGGCCTGAGGTCAGGGACAGAGGCTGGGGCTCACGGCTCTAGGTGACTGGTGTCCCCCAGGGTGGGTGTTGCTAGGCATGTCACTGTAACAGCCGCTCCCTTAGGGGCCAAGACTGTAGGGGCAGCGTCAGAACTGGAGTGAGGCTCTCAGACCCTCTTCCCCAGTCTTTGTAATCCCGATAGGACGTGGCTGGTGCCAGCTACCCTGGGTGTCAACACTGGCATCTCTGGCTGAGCATCTCCAGTACCTGGAAGGACAGGATGTCCTGATCGTCAGTCTTCCCCAGTCCGCTGGCCCTTTCATAAGTTTGGTTGTTGAAATAGTAATAACATGATGTTCACGATGGGCTCAGAAGTGTCGGTCTTATCCAGCTCCATCGCCATCAGCAGCTCACCAAGTCAGCAAACATTCTCCAGTGTTTACAAGTATTTCTTGATCAAGGGAAAACACTATTTTAATATTTTCACTCCAGTGATTTCACTCTTGTCCCTTCCTGTCAAATGCAAGCTTTTTGCATTGATTGTCTCCCCAGTTTTTCTTGGCAATTTCCAGACAACAGAACAGCACCGGGTCTGCCGAGGGCAGGTACCGGGGAAGCCACTCCAGCTGCATCAGGCAGGAGCAACCTGTGTTTTCTCTCCCTCCGCCTATTCAGCTCAAAGAGGTGGCAACTTCATAGCCCACATAGTCTATTTAAATGCAAACTGTGTTGAGCGCTGTCTGTGTCTTTCTGTTATTTCAAAAGATGGAGAAGAAATTAAACATAAAAACTGGTTAAGGCAAAGTTAAGATTACAAATTTAAGCACAAAAACGTCTGTAAATGCAAATGCCAATGTTCTAATTGTAACATTAACTTCAACACATTTCACATCCCGGCTGCATTGACTGTATGTTTAAAAGGCCTAATTAGAAACTTGCGCTGTTATGGGCGATGTGGGTGAACACTTACTATGAGAGCATTTATTTCCCACAGCTTTACCCCCTTCAGGTAGTAAGCGCCTTGAAAGTAGGTTTTCCTTTAATTCACTGTGTGTTTAGTACCATCTATATGGTGTTGATCCAACAAAAATAAAACAAGTCTAGAAAATTTCTCAATTCAGCCAGGAGCAGTGCAGTAGCCTGTTGTGTTATAGGATCACATTTTCCCCTCTTACTCCAACAAGCCCAACTAGATACTGTCTACGCCTCTGCAGGTCCCACCTGGCTCACTTCTGCCAACAGGACAACCTCAACAAACCAGGAAAGGACGTCACCTCTGACAATAGCTGATTCTCCCTGAGCCCAAGCCTGCCAGCCGCCAGCTCGGTCCCTGCTACGCTGCCCTAGGGGTTCCCGTCCCCTTCAGTTCCTGACACCCCTATGCATCGCCTCTTTGTGTGGCCTTCAAGCCACTCCCAATATCCCCATGCAGATCAAAGCCCACGATCTACCCTTTGTTGCACATACCTCCAAGGTCACTTTATGTGATTCTTTGATAAAAACATGTTGAGTTAAAGGAGCTCTTGATGTATTGTGGTGACAAAGCCTTTGCCTGCAGAAAGTACCCTTACAGAGCAATTTTACAAATGAGGGTGCTGGAGCTCCCCATGGCTAATGGTTTGGGAAGACCCATCCTCACCGCCTTCTAGCAACCACGCTTAGTTATGGTTTATTGAACTGAAAGACCTGTGAGTGGATCACATATAACACTATCCTACACTCTTCTTGTGTATCCGCAGGAAAAACCACTGCTTCCTCACCTGACTGTCCATGAGCAGGAGTTGCTCTCACACTAAATCTCCTATGCAGGGTACTCGCCCAGACTTCCTTTTCCAACCACTTGTGGGAACAGGTAAAACGGTCACATATGTTTAACCACGCTGTTTATTAACCAGATACTAAGGTCTGGCGACTCTTACAGTCAGTGTTAAAGATCAAGGGTGTTTTTTGCACAAAATGGCCCCACGATGCTTCAAGATCTTGAAAAGATAGCCCCTCAGCCCCTCACCCTGACCTCAGGCACCCATGAAGTGGTGATCCCAAGGACAGACCTCATTGTCTGAGAGAAAAAAGCCAGGTAGGAACTTCCAGTAATCTCAGAGAAAGCCAACAGAGTTCTCCATGAAATTGAGAACTTCTGAGGAATCATATTTGTTTCTATTAGCAATCTGTGAAATATATCCTATATAATAAAAGCCTAATATGCTAAGTGTCCAGTCGTTGGTACAACCAGTCAAAGTGTAATATGCTAATGATATGCTAAGGTCTCTCGACCACTTGCTATGACATGCACTAACCACCAGGGAACAGACAGTCTACCAGTCAACCAGTGGCTATGATGTGCACTGACCACCAGGGGGAAGATGCTTCAACTGGTAGGTTGGCTGCTGGGGTCCAGCCAATCAGGACTGAGCGAGATGGGCCAGACATGCCCTGGAGCCCTTTCATGGTCCCTTCCTGGCTGGCCAACCTCCTACTTCCCTCCCTGGCCCCAACTGAGCACCGGTGGGGTCCCTCAACCTGGCCTGTGCCCTCCCGCAATCCAGGCTGAGGTACCCCCTGAGTGCACGAATTTCATGCACCGGGCTTCTAGTTGGTACATAATCCATTTAGAAAGACGAGCACTTTATGTTACAAAAAGCTGATCATACTTGGAGGCAAGGAGTTCAAGAAATCTGATATGATGAAGTGAGGAAAGTGGTCTAATGAAGAGAGGGCTCCACAGCAGGAGCCAAGGCTACAGACGCCAATTCACACCTGTTAACTGCTGCGGGAAACGACAGAACATCAGTGATGCCACTCACATAGATTTCCACACGTGAGACACCACCTACCCATCGATTAAGGTCATTTTACTTGAGTAACTCTAAGTCTGAAGTAATTGCCACAGTTATGAAGCCCTGTCATTGACCACAAAGCTAAGACCAAACACACTGTGTGTGCATATGTGTTTGAGATAGTGGTGAATGCACAATTATGAATATAATGTATGCACAGATATATAAATATGAGCAATCACACTTCTTCCATAGGAGCACATACATGACTTTGTGTACACATGTCTATGTGTGTGTAAATGTATGTGTGTCTGTGTGTGCATCCATGTATGTATGTGCACATGTCATGTGTCTGCATGTATGTGTCTGTCACACACAATCTGTGTGTATGTCTTCATGTGTATCTCCATGTATGTATGTGTGTGTTTGTATGTGTGTATCTGTGAGTGAGTCTGTGTTTTATGTGTATGTGTGTGTGAGTCTGAATGTCTATGGTTTGTGTGTATATGTGCATGTGTATGTGTGTGTCTGAATGTGTATCTGTGTGTCTATGGTGTGTGTGTATGTGGGCTGTGTATGAGTGTGTGTGCCTGTGTACACACCTGTGTACACATCTCTGTGCGTGTCCCTGGGGGAGGGGTGGCAAGGGCTGTCTCCTGCAGCACCAGAATTTGCTGACTAGTGTACCAAACCTTGTGTGATATTGTCTCCACATAAAATGGAAAAGAAGAAAAGCATGAGAAAGGAACGCATCGGGCTCCCTAGGGAGGAAGCAGTCACACGCAGTATTAATGTAGAGTTCCACAGGATAAGTAAAAGCACCGCAGCCGTTACACATTTCGGAAGGACCATTTTTATTCTCTGTCAGGCCCGACTCAGAGAGGCAGTGAAATATAATTATGGATGGCTGAGCAGCCCACCGGTGTCACGCAGGGATCCACGTGGGGCAAGAGGACCTGATGAGTTGTAGTGTTTGTGTTGAGGGGTTGTGTTCAATCACCAAGCCTGCTTATGACAGATCAATGAACAGGAACTCATTAGGTCCAGACCAAAACTAGCCATCAGGATGGGGGAGTCCACTCAGGTGTATGAGGGTTAAATTATCTATTGTTTTTACTGTTGTTTCATTTCACAAAACTGCAGAAATCCCAGCAACATTTTGTCAGTAAAAAACAATAAAGAATATGAAAAGCCCATCTTCACAGAACATTGGACATCGCAAACAACCGACAGCGATGATCGGATATATCAAAACTGACACGGAAACTTTGGCTGGTGATTGAGCCATATCTCACGGGGACAGCACGGCGCGTCCACACGCCCTCAGATGAGGCCACATGTCCAGGAGGACCAGGGCACTGAGCTTATGAACGTAATTGAATCGGTGGTATTTGGATGATGGGAAAAAATTGGTGACATTGCAAAACTGGTCACTAGATTTTCAGGCACAGAGATGTCTACTACACAGAGACCCAGGGAAGCAGCTGGATTAGCAGAGATGCTAATTTTGTTCACACACCTTTTATAGACACCAGTAATGAAACTGTTGTTAGTGGATTTACTATTCATTGTCTTTTTAAAAAAATGGATTGATACACACATTGGTTCTAATATCATCAAAGGGCCAAACTTTTCTTGAAAATGGGAAAATGATTCCTGCACCTTCTCTCTCATGATTCACTTGTACCCACATGGTATGAATTCTCTGTGCTTTAATATCATTTTGTGTCTTTCTAATATTGCGTCAAGAACTGTGTGTGTGCACCTGTGCACTTTGTGTGCGTGTGTGTGTGTGCACGAGTATGTGTAGAAATTACTAATTAAATCAGGAAGGGACACTGTTTGTCCTGTGCTACTTACAAGTGGGAGAAAAACAAGTGCATGGGGGGGCAGGCAGGGGTCAGCCCCTCAGCCACAGATGTGCAGAAAGGGCCGATTATGCAGGACTGGTGCCCCTGGGATTCCCTCGGCCTTGCCTAGTTGTATCCTTGGGGCTTTTTCGTGTGTTATATGGCTGCACATCTGTTTCCCGGGTTTCTGAGAGACTATATTTAAAGCATAAAGGTTTGGTATTAAGGGAAATAATTAACATGTTCTTGGCACCTGGCCAGAAGGAATCGACATCACCTGAAAGGGAGAGACTCACTTCACCCGCCACATCATCCGAGTGCTTCCTGGAGTGGTTCAGAGCAGGGCTGTAATAGCACAGCCTCCTTGCGGAGATGAGCTGTGATGGGCACATGGAGGTGGGGACGCGCCTTCACAGGTGCTGCCGAGCACCTCACTCTGGGGCACTCAAGGTCAACTGGAGAGTCTATTCATAAACTATGACTTAGCATCCCCTTTACTTCTTAAAAACTATGTCATTGTATTGATAAATTGTAAATGTTGAAAAGATTTCAACTTTGAAATATACATGTGGACACACCTCTGTTTCTTTTGTTAAAAATTTATGACCACTGTTCTGAAATTTATTTCTACTTTTCTGAGCACAGCACCATTTTCCTCAGTCTTATTGGTGGGGGGGAGTTTCTAGATGTATCAGGGATCATTTTAGTCTCTACTTTCTTTGGTTACACAGAGAAACTCGTCCTCATAGATGAAGAGAAGAGCCAAAGAACATATACGCATAGCACAGGGACACAGACAACAATGTGGTGAGGGCCAGAGGGACGGGAGGGTGGGGTCTGGGTGGAGGGAGGCCAAGAGGGCAAATGGGATATCTGTAGTTATGTCAACAATGAAAATAAAATATAATTTAAAATAAATAAAAACTAGAATAAGAGTGGAGGGGAGGAGGTATAGACACCGGATTTGTTCTATCCCCACTGTTGCGACCATTTCAGTATCAAGTACATGGCATTGGTGCAGTCTGCCCTCTAATATTTCTGTTCCATATTTCAGATACAATGTATTTCTTCGTGCCTTGTTTTCACATTCATAAATAATTTTAATTTTTTTTTTCAATTTAGGAATAACTCAAGATGATATTCAGAGTTAGCTGCTCATCCAACACAAAAATGGGTTCCCTACTTAAATGCTTCTGAAAATCACTGCGGGACAGTGAACATCCGTTTCAGGAAGTGGCATAATTGTTCCCGAGCAGAACATACTTGGAGAAGGTTTGCATGCAGCCAGCACACGTTTGAGTGGGGAATTCGCAGAGCCTGTGTCTTCCTTATCCGATGTTGGCTCCATCCAGACCGCATTTGAGCGTCCTGCAGCCATCAGCCTCCGATACCATGGCGTGTGGGGAAGGGGTGGGTTTCTGGGGCACCTCCAGGAGCAGCGGTTGTGGGAGTGATTGAATGGTGTCATTTCAGGCCTTTTGTCAGACAACAGGCAGGACTCTCCGGAGATTGATGCAGAAGAGCTGGCTTTGCAGCCGGAGTGCGGACGGATTGATATTACTCTCCAGCCGGGATGAAGATGGAGTGACTGTTATCATACTCAATACGAGGCCTTGTCAGCCGCAGAAAATCACACATGTCACTGATTATGGGAACGTTTCATGACTGTCACGTGAATTTAGTAGCGTGATGTCACGAGCAGGCTACTGGGCCCAAACTCTGTATTTGTGAGAAAAGTAACAGGCACCTGCAAATTTATCCCACGGAGTCCCCAAAAATGATCCCCGCATGGCTGGGGCTCAGGGGTCCCTGCCCCACACTCACAAGCCACCACAAGCAATGCCCTGAGCTGCCAACACGTGTAGCTCGGCACAGGTGGAGCCAGACCCACTGGCGAGCACTTGTGTGTGCAAGTTCTCTAACATGTATGTGCTGGATGAGAAGGACACAGCGTTCTGAGCTTAATAATTGGGGGCAGGGGGAGGGACAGAGACAATAATAATGTGTATTTCAAAAAATTTCTATGATTATTGGCCATGTTTATATCATGCACTCTTCACATACATGCATACACACACACACACACACACACACACACACACTCACCACTCAACATCTCAGTAAAGAAGCTAACGCAGTTCCTATGCTGTGATGGGGAACCTGAGGCTCACAGAGCGGTGAAACACCTGGCTTAGTGGCACATGCTGTCCCTGACCTGTGCTGGGTGAGAAGCAATCATTCCCTCTGCAACACAGGTCTGGTCCCTGCGCCAAACTCACAAGCACCCAGGCCCAGGCCCATGTCTGATGTTGGAGGACGGTCCTTCGACAGTTGGCCTCCAAGCCCTGCTAACATGCAGACGTCCCGGGGGAGTGGGCAGAGCATAGAGCATGTCCCATCACAAAGAGGTCATCTGGAAGCAAGCATCCTGATGTCATAGAATCACCATGGCCAGCCAGATGAACATTCTTTCTCGTTTCCTGGTAGGTTTGGAACCAATAGAATAGACGTTCCATGAGGACCAGCATTCACTTCTGAGCCCCCCACTTGTACTGCCCACACACGGTAGTAACCAGTACTTGTTGAGCCGATAATGACTTCCCAAGGTCAAAACCAAGAAATGGCTTCAGCTCACACGGAGGCCGGACTGGAGAGCCGGGCACCAAGCACGCATCCTTCTTCAGGGGAAACTTCAGCTTCTCACATCCAGAAGGTCCCACATCAAGAAGAGCCATGAGGCAGGTAATTAATATTCCCAAAAATCCAGTTTCAATCAATAAGGTGTGGAGAGGCTCACACCATGATCTGTTCAGTTTACTGAACCAAAGTGGGAAATCCTGGCGAGAGGACAAAGGAAAAAGGAGGAGGCTTCCCATGGTGCTTCACGCCCAATTCATCGATCTCAACGCTAACCCACAAAACTATAGATTTTGATATAATTGAAAATATACAATGATTCTAATGCACAAAGCTTTCATTTTTAAATGTATCAAACTTTGGTTGTGGATACACATTGATTTTTTTTTTAAATAAAAGCAAGCCAACATATTGTTTTAAGTAGGAAGCCACTTTGACTCTCTTCTGCAAAAGCTAAATCATTTAAACAAAAAATATAAAACACTGCTTTTTTTCTCTTTCGGTAGCAATTGAAATTCATTCTCCCTCTCTTTTGACACTAACACACACACACACACACACACAATATGTATTTTTAATAAAAAGAAATCAGTAGTCATTAGCCACATGAATTCAATGAGCAAATGTGAATCTGACAGCTCTTATTGTCACCCAAGGCAAAATTGAGTCGCCCTCCATCCGCAGATCTGCTTAACTTAACATACCAGATATTAGTGTCAAGTGGGAGTAAGGGCAGATGATTTTAGAGGGTTGTTATTACATGACATTCGAAATCATACGCTATGTTCTGCAACACTCCAAGAAAGATAAAAATGAAAAATGAAGTTAATGAAAAGTTATTGCCTTACTGAAGACTGCAGAATCAGGCACTTTTCATGAAAATAAACTCTTTTCAGACCACTAACGCTTTCAGAAAATAATAATTTAAGAGTGAATTGCCCTAATGGGATACTCTCCATCTCGTGTCCACAAATAGTCTGCCCAGCTGACTCAGAACCCCTTGTTTGTAGCATCACACAAGATTACAAATTCAGATTTCTGGAGGCTGTCATGACGGCTGTCTTGAGGACCGTGGGTGCTTCTCCTGCTTCTCCAATCGGGACGCATATTCACACTTACATACCAGGAAAGGGTTCACTTCCTATTGTCTTTGTTACTGTGCAGAACAGACACAGGCTGGGGGCCTGGTGTCTATAAGGTTCAGTGGCTTCTCGGTGGCTGCCCTGGCAGAAGCCAGCATTCTGTTGCCTCTTATTTATAACTGGGATCCATGGTTGTGGTGGAAAGTTTGCCCATTTGGTAGGTTTTGTTTACTGGTTTGCACTTAAAGACAAAATACATTAAGATTAAGCCCCTAAGGATTTACTGAAACGTAAATCTGCGATGTGGTATTCAATGCAGTGAGAGCTGTTTAGTGGTTATAATATGCACTGCACATCCACAGAAAGTCTATGTCTCTCTAGAACCTTCTACTTGGGACTTTTAAAGGGTCCCTTAAACGGTTCTCTGTCAGTCTTGATATGGGCATCCTACTCCTGCGAAGAAGCCATTTTAATCTCAACCCTTAACTTTCAGGGGCTGTTTTCCTTGCTCACAGATGAGTTCCATGGTCCTGAGTGGGGCATTGAACTTCACAGTGGTCTCGTGTTTGCCTGTTTACTTCCGTCTTATTCAGAAAATGGTCCTGTGGAGGCTGACTCAGTCCTCCACTGGTGCCCCTGCAATGTCTGTGTTCTGAGCTCTGTGAGGCCTCAAGCTTTTGGTCCTCCCGCTTCTGTGACAACGAAATGAGGTCACAATGGAAGTGCTGACATGTTGATGGACAGTCCCCTGCTCTGCCATCCTCATTACTTGAGATTAACCCACCTGGTGATGGTACTGGCCGTGTCCTCCTAAACTCGGGACAAAGTCCCATGCACTCAGCCACAGTCACAGCATTTCACCGTGTCCTCTGCAAGGGTGCGATTGTCGCTGCCACAGACTCGAGCCTCAGAGAGCAGGCACTGGTGTCCTCAGAGCCACCCCATTCCAGAATGCCACAGGCCCGTCTTCTACTCGGGAGACCACACTGACGGACATGGTGCTCCAAGCAGACTCCTCGGGCTGTGGCATGCAGGAGGCCTGGGCGAGGGCTGGGGGAAAGGCTGTCAGAGCTGAAAGGACAGCCTGGCGGTGGCACAGCCAGAAGACTCTGAGGAGATGCCGTTGTGGGTGAAAGGAATGTTTCTGTTTGCAGATGGAGACACCTCTGTGGTCAGAGTGGCACTGGCTCATCCTCACCCTGGGAAGACAGAGTGGATCTGACTGGGGAGCTGGAGGCAGGGATGGGCTTCTCAGCCTCACTCATCTCTGTGGGTCTCCCTGTCTCAGGGGAGGCATGCGGGCTCTGTTCTCTACCCGGGAGGTTCATGGGGATGAGCCACCACGAAGAAGCCGGTGGTTTACACCTGTGCAGTGACAGAGGTGGGGAACATTTGAACCTGGGGTACAGGATGACCACATCCCACCCCCACAGGCCCCAGGTGAAGTCAGACACGGGTAGAGAAGAGCACAGAGATCCATTGACCTCCCGCAACCCTGGAAGGACAATATAATCTTAAAGAGTGACAGCCTTGAAGGGCAATGGCACAGAAGAAGCCAAGGAGAACTGGCGGGCTCTCATCTCCTCATGTGGCTCCGACTCCACAAGCACACTTCTTAGGTCTTGGCTCCTCTTCACGCACCACGGAAGCCTCCACGATCCGCAAGAAAACTCGCCCCACCCTTCACGGAGAAAAAAGAAGACACATCACACATTCAGGCGTTTCTTCCTCTCCACTGGATATTGATGCCAATGAAATATGGCCTTTATTTGTCTTTGATAGTCTGGATTTCTGTAATACTGTGTCTGGCTAACGCCAGGGGGACACGCTGGCCGGAGGTGTCACCTTATGGAAAGAACAGAGGCCACTTCGGGCTGTAAGGGGCAGTCTGCCTGAGGCTGGGGGTGGCAGGGCTGGGGCTGGGCACCTGCCAGCCAAAACCTCTAATGTGACTTGCTAATATCAGTGCAAAGGGAGCACGTCCCTAAACTAATTTAATTAATCAAGCCTCAGCAGAGGGGAGCAATTTGGTGTTTGTGGGCATGGCCAGGACAAGACAACTCTCCTGCCCTAACAGGACAATGACAGTGAGATTTTACCCTGCTGATTGGGGGAGGGGAGGTTCGTCTTAGAATTAATTAGATGAAATAAACAATTGTATTTTTAAATTACCTAATTTTTTTTAAAAAATGTCTATAGTGGATAGTTATCAGGGTGTGTGTGTGTGTGTGTGTGTGTGTGTGATATGTTGATTTGTTACTTTCCATCTAATTAGCTGAATATTGCTTCTGGGTATTTTTGTTATATGAAATTTAAATTTGAATTTAAGGCATAAACATCTACACTTTTGATTAGCAACAGCTCTTAGCCTCTCCTATTCATTTACAGCAAGTAATTAGGAAGCAGCCACACCCAAAATGCATTGATTGAGTGCTTAGTCTAGTTAAGAATTTACTAAACAATAAACACATGACAATTGCATTCTCATCATAAAAGGAAGGCACAGTGAACTCTTTTCAAGGTCAATCTCAACATCAGCCTGGCCTCCTTTCAAAGTGACAAATTCATGAATTTCCAGCCCGGGGAAGGGGTATTGATGGGTGACCATAGAGTTCCCAAAACCTTAGAAATGAATTACCTTTGAGATGAAAGGTATTATTTTGGCTTATTTACTTCTTACTGTGTGTTTTAGGAAGGAAGTTATAAAAATATATTTGACCCTGTGCTGTGTGTAAATTTGATGGCTTCCTCCAATATTCTGCCCAGAGCTCCTCGTCCAGGCCAAGGTTTCCTCGGTGCTGTTGGACATTTGGGTGATGCCAGGGAGATCCTGAGGCCTGATTTGGGCACAGAGAGCTCACTGCTGGAATTCCACACCTGACGTCAGTCATTTTCCTGGGAAAGCACCAGGGCGGAGGAGAAGGCCCTTTGGAACTAGAGAAGTCTGGCGAGGGTCTTATTCAAGTGTAGGAGCCAAATTAGCTCTACCTACTGGCCCTTGTGCACCATAGAATCCAGGGTGGCTCTCTGAAATGTTAATGAGTATGAAAAGCCCTTTCTCCACTTACAAGGTATCAGCGTAGCAATGTGAATGACACAGACTCAGCTCCGTGAATGGAGAGAGAGTTCACCTACACGATAATTTATAATTGGCCTACTCAGGGGACCGAAGTCTTTTTGCAGGAGAGCTGGAGCAGTTTGAGCTTTCAAATATGTTCCTTTCAAGCTAGCATTGTCACGGGGAGGGTTTGAAAGAATCTGTTTGCATCTAATTCAGACCTCAGTGTTCTAGTCTGAAAAGACTCCAAGGAAAAGAGAAAGGAGAAGAAAAAAAAACGACCCTCTAGTCAGGCCAGAGAGACACCGAGATTTGTTGGCAGAAAAATACCCTTGTGACCACATCATTATATCATTATATCATTATATCATTGCAAGAAGGAAAAGAATGAACAGGTCCCCGATTTTTCTGGCAAAGTCCCACATGTATGCAGTTTATGGCAACTCCTCCAAAAGGCTCCTCTGCCTTCTGGGGTAACGCCGGGCTAAAGCGGGGACGGTCGGGGAGCACTTTATTTTAAGCCTCCTTCAATGGGTGCCTAACTACTACTAATTTAGAACAGTGGCTTGGGGAACTATATTTGTGAGTCACATACATATGGAATGATTCCACTGTGATTGGTTTTATTGCAGTGAGGTCCGGGGAGGCAAGGCTTTAGTGACGGGAGCATAAAGCTTGGGCTGCAGGCTGTGCCACTGATCTGTGTCATGGGGTTAGCAGGCCAGGGTGGGAACCTGTGCTCAGAGGGGAAGCTGCCTTCATCATGGTGGTTTGCACCAGGCCAGAGAAGCCAGAGCCATGCAACACTGACCTAAACATTGACATTTATCCCTAATTCCTATTGTCCTACTTATTCCAGGGAGCCCACGAGCCCACAGGAGTGGTGCTGTGGGATGCCTGAGCAGGAGTCTTAGCACCAGGCCAGCCTACATCATGTTGCCGAGAACTCCAGTCTGACCTTGTCATCTTGCTTCTTTCTGTCCTCCAGAGCCCACCCTGAGCCTCAGATCCATGTGTGCCCATGGCCTGGTCACCATTCCCCTTCCCACATCCCAGGACATGCCACACCGAATACCACCAAACCCAAAATCTGTGCGTCCCCTTCCATTTCCATCTCACCCATTTTGGTAAAGTCACCTCCGCCGTCCAGTTACGAAGTCAAGGGTCCCTCCCTGACCCTGTCCTCACACAAACCCTCACTAAGTCCTGTCGATTGTGCTCCATAACAGACCTTGAAAGTGTCTTTTCCTCCTGGTCCATCTCCTCCACATGGCCATGCCCTGCAGTCTCCCTTGAGCTCCTACACTCCCCTCCCATGTCCCCTCCCACTCCTGCTCTCTTCACTCCACACAGCAAGAAGGCCGCCCTCCTCTGAGCTCTATCCTATACTGACAACAAGATCCCAGAATCCCAGGCAGCCTTGGTCCCGTCTGTCCTGGCTTCTGGCCCTCCCCCCATGACCATGCTGACTCACCCACTCCCAGTGACACACCCAGTTGGACCTCTGCCCAGCCCGCTCAGGGCTGTCACTCTTCCAACAGTTGCTGATCCTTCCTGACTCCGTGTGAGCATCGCCATCAGAAATCTTGGTCTCTAAGCTTCTTACAGGAATGCAGATGCCCTCACATGTGTTCACAGCAAACCCTCTTCACACAATGCCCAGTGACATGGGAGGCACAGGGCGGTGACCAGATAAGGCTCAGAAATGGCTAAGGATACTGAGGTGTTTGGTAAATGGTTGATTACAAAACAGAGGTTGTGCTTGGGTCCTTTGATGTGGGAGCAAAGCTGTCTTGCCTTCGTTGAAAGGCTCCTGGGTGATGTGAAGCATCTGAGCAGGCGCCCCATGCACCAGAGACAGAAAAATCGTGGGATCAGGCTCAGGCCTCAGTGACATTTTCAAAGAGAGGCAAGGTGAAAATAAGTCATGTCCTGAGGCCAAAGCAAAATAAGCAACTTGAAAGTTAGCTGTGGATGGGGCCCCAGGGAGCGATATAGATGCTAATATCACCTGTCTGGGGTGGCAGCTGGGGGCCAGGTTCCCGCTGGTACAGTGGGAGGTGACACAGCAAAACAAGGAGGCTGGGATGGTCACTGTGGTGGGGGCTAGATTTGGGGCATCAGGGAGAACTCATGTATATGTACATGCATGTGTGTGTCTATATGTGTGAGCATGCATGTGTGTATGTATATTTATATGCTTATGTGTATCTGTGTATACCTGCGTGTGTGTGTCAATATGTGTATGCACGTGTGTGTTTGTATGTGTACATGTATGTGTGTATGGGAACTCATGTACGTGGACACACCTAGATACATATATAGTTGTGGAAACACATATACGGGGCTTAGTATACACAGACATATTTCCTTGTTCTGTCTACTGAGAGGGTCTGGAAACAAGGAACACACCTGGTGCCCAGACCTAGGATTCTGGTGCAATTATGCAGGAAAAGGAATCAGCGGTCCTTGGAGACACGCCCCTAGAACTGGCGCAGGAGACAGAGGAGACTGAGCGTGTCCTGGTGCTGGGAAGTAAGGACGTGCTGGAGAAAATGAAAGCAAAATGCCCCGTGCAGGCGTGTCAGGGGGACCCAAGAGCCGACTGCAAGAGCTACAGGGGTAACAAGCGGAGCAAGAAAATAAAATAAAATGATGTTGGACTACAATCCAAAGAATAAATATCCCTGAGTCATACTGATTAAAATAAATGATTGAATAAATAAGTGAATAAATGTTTATGACACAGCCAGGGCCCCAAATGACTTTTTAAATATCTTCAAGAAGGCGTGGTTATAAGAATTCTAAAGCCAGGGGAATCTCAGGAGCCTGTTCTGAAATGCAGCCTGTCCTGGGCCTAGAGCTGGCCCCCATGGGGAGCGCGCAGGTCAGGCCCCTGACTCTGCAGGTGAGACAAGGCTGGGGAGCAATTCACTCAATTACTGCACAGCCAGGTAGGGGCTGAGAGCTGCTCTTCTCCCCACGCCCTCGGCTGCATGGTGTAATGTAACATCTAGGAAACCCTTGCTTTTCGTCATCCTCTTTCCTAAATGACTTGCAATTTTGACTAGAATTTCAGCTAATACCAAAGTTACAGAGCACAAGGAAACTGTCCCCTTCTTTTGAAGAGCTCCACTTCCTCCATGAATTTTGGGGTGACAATGAGACTTCTAGGAAATTGGTTTCAACGCACAAATTCACCTTCATTTCTACCGCAGACGGCATCCCTGCTCGAGCACAGCTAGGGATGTAGATACGGCTTTCTGTTCCGGAGGTATAAACCCTCCCAAGGCCCCTGAGGATGCTCAGAAGCAAAGGGGGAGAAGCTGTGTTTGGGGGTCTCTATGAGATCTCTTTGAAGCCCTCTGAATGTGCAGTTTTCTTCCGTTCCAAAGGTCACTTCCCCAAGCTAAGTTTGGGAAAAGCAACCTGGAATATGGTTGCTAAATATATAGACATTTGGGGGAAAATAAGCTTGGGTTTTTGTTTTATTGCCCAAATAATTTTTAGCTGAAGAACGTAATAGAAACGAACAACAAACATAAAACTTTAGCCCGTGTAAATGAAATGGATGCGCTGCATTAACTTCATAAAGCCATAATCGTCCCCCCCATAAACCATTACACGCGCTGCAACATAGCTGATTTATGGGCTGTGGGATCGATGGGAAAAAATTAATGCTTGAGAAACATATTAGAGACATTATTGAACAGATTTTAATTGAGATTTGATTTCAATGCCCCTTATCCACATGATTAATGGGTCCTCCCCCTCGACGGCTGCGGCAGGAAAGAGTCTTTAATATGACAATTAAGTATCTGTCTCTGGGCTGTATGCGGCCCCCACCCCGGCCGCTTCATCAGTACAGTGTGGCTTTTGTGCAGATTAAATTGAGACTCAATTTTCTCCATTTTCCAGCACTTACTTATGTTTTATGACAAGCACTAAATCAATTTTATGCTATTATTGATTTTTTCTTAAATGGACACAAACCACTTCGCCTTTTGCCCTTCTTTTCTACTTTCCTCCCCGTCCTTCCTCACTGTACGCTTGATATACGGCCGGCGCAGGAAATCTCTCACATTTCCCCAGATTTCCGCAGGTCGTGTCCATTCGCTCCGTTTTTACAACATCAGAATTGACGAACTTAACCCGGAATCCTATCAAAATGTGTATATTGTTGTAAGGGGAGCCTGAGAGGTTGGGGCTTTTTTTTCCTTTTCTCTCTGAAACAAACAAAACAAAAAAAGCCTCAAGGTTAATTCATTTCCCTGTAAGTTCTGGCAAGATTCCTCCTATAATATTGCCTAAATTTTTTGAACAGGAGCCCAAGCTATAATTTTCCTAACATCCTTGAAGTCTAATTAATACGGCAACAGAGGAAGAATCCATCTCGTGGCTCGCAGGGAAAGGGCATTATCTGCAAGGTGCAATAACTCCTTCGAGACGCCTGGCGACAGCTCTCGCAGGCAGTGCAATTAAGCAGCTCCCCGATCTTTGGGGCTTTATCCTCTGTGACCTATGGCAAAAACTAACTGCCGCCTTGGGCAAAAGAAGTAAGAATAGGTACATAATTTGTAATCAGATAGCATTTTTTTCCGAGTGAAGAATTATCCGTGAAGGAAAACAGCCAGCAACACAGGCTGCTAAAGAGAATCACATTTATTTGGCGGTTTGGAAATAGAACCATATTGTAGTGCAAATGCCTGTTCTCTTCCTATGTGATTATGAGACTTATACAAATAAATCCAATTATTGCACTCCATTCTATAATTAACCCATGTGATGTATTTTATTCAACAAGGTTAAGAGCTAAGCTACACATAATTATAAAGAGAGCATGCTTTATTTCATATTTATAGAACTATAATATATGACAAGTGGTGGTACAGTAATGCTTGCAACTCAGTTTTGAAAACAATAACATTTTCTAATCCAACTGATGCAGATATGAACTGCTTATGTTTTATATCTTTATATAAATAATGTAATATTCCTTTGAAGTTCTGGCAAGACTTTGGAGGAAAAGAATAAGAAGGAATATGTAGTGCCTAGGAAAAAAATTTTTCTTGAATTTGTGTGGTCTTTTTATTTCACTTTAAAATAATCTCAAGAATATTGCTGAAATATTATAAAATGCTCTCTAGTTAATGTCAGGTCAGCATGCCAAGGCAATGTTGATACACAGGTTAATAAAAGCCACTCTTCCAGTGTGTCCCATGGAGAACACCGACGGATGATCACAGGAAGTGCTTATTCACCCACAAATTAGGGTCACATTGAAGTGTCCTGAACGTTTCCTTTCAGTAATGGATTCTGCAGCGATGGGTCTGCAGGTCCCCGTGACCCGCAGTGGCACAGTGAAGTGCCAGCATGCTGGCCACACCAGGCGGTGGGGAGGGGGGGGCAGGGAGGGCCTGCCCCCTGGATCCCCCTTATGGAAGACACGACTCAGTGGCTGGGTTGTCAACTTTCACGATCACCCAGAGGCTCCTTGGGTTCCCGATTGCCGCATGTTCAGGATGACGGGAAATGTCCTGAGTCAGCGTTCCCCTGCAGCTGTCCTTGGCCTGCAGTCACGAGAAAGCTCTCTGGGGAGCAGGTTCCCCTTGAGAGGGTCGCACACATGGGGGCAGCGCAGACTTGGGACAAATATGACAGCATATCTGCCCTCCCTGCGGAGAGATCACACACAAATTGACAAGACAAGCAGGAGCAGAGGGGAAATGGGCCACAGATCAGAAAAGGCAGTTCACAGAAAAAAATTATGAAAAGTGGTGATTATGGAAAACTATTTGAAAGACTAGCAGATCTGTTCCAAATTTTCTAAAAGCCACTTAGTTAGCTGTATTTCTCCCAGGCGCTTTCTCCCCTGATAATTAGGTCTGCCTGTCTCCCCAGAGGCTTCCTCAACCTCGGCACTGCAGACACTCAGGGGCGTCCTGTGCACAGTGGGGTGTTCGGCAGCACCCCGACCTCCCTCCCTGGATGACAGAAACCCCCTTCCAAGCTGTGACAACCAGAAGTGTCTCTAGCCCAGCCGTGGGCAAACTACAGCCCGTGGGCCAGATCCGGCCCGTTTGAAATGAATAAAACAAACAAACAAACAAAAAAAGACCGTACTCTTTTATGTAATGATGTTTACTTTGAATTTATATTAGTTCACACAGACACTCCATCCATGCTTTTGTTCCGGCCCTCCGGTCCAGTTTAAGAACCCATTGTGTCCCTGGAGTCAAAAAGTTTGCCCACCCCTGCTCTAGCCTCTACCAAAGGGAAACGCTGGTGGAATTTAAACAGTAAGCCTACAGTTGCGTGACGTTTTTCCTAACTACCTAGGTTTACACTAATTATTTAGCATATGTTACATAGCAAACCACAGTCGAACAACACTCTGTTTGCTTGCAGCCAACCTTGATCTATCCAACGCCCATATTACAGAATTTCTAAAAGCAGAAACTCCCTTCCCATGTTTCATCACAGTGACCTCTTCCACATGGAAGCCGGCACACCTATCACAGTGAACCTCAATGGCAGTGGTCTCCTTTTCAGAAAGGCCTTGGCAAACCACCTAACTTCTCACCTCAAGCACAGTGTGGGGAGCTGGAAGCCCCTGCCCCTCATTTCACACCAGCAGTGCAGGGGGAGGTGAAGACCCCTGCATTCAAGAAATAGCCTTGGGTGCCCACACCTAAGGCACAGCACCCACCCTGTCCTCACAGCCAGAGGACACTGAGGCTGGAGACTCCCTGCCTCCTGGGAGTCCTGGCTGTAAGTCAAAGAGCCTTCATTCTTTGCAGACGCTGCCTCCAACTTGTTCTGTCTTCAATTCTATGGATAAACTCAGTAAAGATTGGAAATATGTGTCAGTTCCTCTGAGCCCACTGGGATTTAAAACTGTTGAATATCTATTTAAACAGAAGGACAGCCAGAATAAAATGGGGTGTGTAGGTGTGGGCAGGGGGACGTTCTCCAGCAACTGAAAAATCTGACAGCAGAACAAGTTTTCATTGTATAAAAACCAAAATGCAAAGATCATGTGAAGTAAACAACAGGTACTGATGCTGAAGGTTTCATTCATTTATTCTGCAAACGCATATTGGATATTTGCATGAAACAGACAAACATGCCTGCCTTCATGCTGCTTGCTTTCTGGTTGAGGGAGGCAGGTGATGAAACAAACCCGGGAGTCTTTACAGTGTTGGATGGCAATAACACTGCATAGGAAGGAGGGTTAGAGGTGGTATGTGTTGTGGCCATAATGAGGTCTTCGTTAAAGAATTAAACACCATAACACTCCAAAGAAATACATTCTATTTAAGAAACACACACAAAAACATGTCCAAAATAAGCAGCCACTTAAAATAGCATGCAACTAAGACTGATCTGAAGAATTGAGCTGGTAATTTCACATGACAGGTCTATTCTTCAGGTAATAAACTCAGGAAAATCTTCAGCCCCACGTGAACCAAAGTCTGCCCCCCCCCCAACTCACTCCCCAACTTCCGTTAATAAGCAGGATATGGTGGGCCACTGTGGGGCTTTTTTTAATGAATTAGGTCCTTGCTACTCAGGAGATGGAACAAAATATGGATTTGGGTCAAATTGGGAGGAAAACCTGTAGGACATTGAAGAAGGTACCCCCAAAAGCCCTTTGTGACAATTCCGAACACACCAGACCTATAAGACGTAACACAACAGCCTCACCTGCAGACCCTGCACCCTCATGCTGGTGGCCTTGGGAAGCAAGCCCCCAGCCTTCTTTGTGTCCACCCTGCCTCTGCTCACCTGTCCTGCCCTGGGTCTCCGTTCTCACCTGCCCACACACCCACCCCTCAGCCCACATTCCCCGGGTCTGGCTGTGTATGTCTGGATGTCATTGCCTAGTCAGGGAGGGAGCCCCAGTTTGGCTGGTGAGGAGCAAGAGGGATGTCACATCATCCTTATGTGGACATCCTGTGCTGAGCTTTGGCTATGAGCCATTTGGAATCATTCTGTGGGTGCCCAGTGTCAGGGTCCCCTTCCGGGTCATTGTTCTACACAATTGTCATGGTGTGGAATAGTAATAGCTGACACCTCTAGATGGGGAAGATCAGGGTGTCTGGGAGACCCTGCACTCAGGGCATTGGTACAATCTGGGACCCCTTTGCTCAGCCCCCCAGGCCCAGGGAGAGGGCTTTCTGGGCCCCATGAGGAGGGCAGAGTCCCCTCGGCTCCTGAAGCTGCTGCAGCACAGAAAACACCTTAACTCAGCTCGGGAGATGGGGACCACCTTCCGAGTACAGCTGGAGCCGGGAGCTGTCTGCCTCAGCCGTTAGAAATATGGGGAGAAATTACCTACATTCCCCGTAGAGGCATCGAACGCACAGCCCGGCCCAGCCTCTCCACGCGGCGATAATATGCTCCTATCAGTTTTAATAGCCCCATGCTGGATTCAGGAGGTATTATGGATTGTACAGCAAGCATATTGTCATTAAATTAAATTTTCAGAACATTCCCCAGCTCATCACAAATACCACAGAGAGTCATCATAATCGGTTCTCAACACATGTGTAATTGCCTTCAGCTGGCGTTTCTTACAGTTGACATTGCTCAGCAGTGATAAGGTGATTGGCGATTTGAATACACAGCTTGTTTCATAGCTGCCGTAATTGAAATATGGTATGTGTGAATGGAAGATCACATTAAGACCTCGGATAATCACCTGACATGAGAGTAATTGAGTCTACAATCTGCCACTGGGTCTCTCAGGGAGGGCTGGAATGAAAAGAAGCCATTAGGAGATCGCGCCATGCTGCTGGCTCGGCCCTGGAGTGCCAGGCTGGCGGCCCGTGCTGTCGAGGGCACCGTAAATGACAAGACAGGGAAGGGAAACAAAACAGTGTGAGAGCAAAGTGGAACTCGCCTCCTCGGGGATGGCACGGCAGGGTCTAGAACCAACGCGCCACGCTGTGTGTGGACGTCTCCTGTCCTCTCTTTTTTCCCTTGCCCTGGCCTCTCGTGAGCCTGAAACATAGAGCAGGCTGAGGCCAGCTTACGCTCTGCCTCTCTGTCTCCATCTCTCCCTCCCTCTCTGTGTCCTCCTGTCTCTCTCTTCTCCACCACGTCTGCCCCCTTCCTTCTGTCCTAGGGACCCAGCCTCTTTCCATCTGTCTCCCTTGGGACATGCACAGCTCGGCTCAGGCTGACGTAGTCCAGAGTCACCTTGGGAAGACCAACTGAAAGGACTGAGAAACATCCCTGCCCTGGAGTCCCTGCACACACGCACACACGTGAACACATGCACACAACACACACCACACACATCTTCCCACGTTTGTTGTATTTTTTAAAAATAGATTATAGATTGATAGATGATGGATGGATGGATAAATACATACATACACACATACATACATAGGTAGGTTGGTAGATAGATGATAGATAGATAGATACATAGATAGATAGATAGATAGATAGATAGATAGATAGATAGAAGAGTTTTGTGAAATCCCAGTGAAACTACCAACTCTGGCATGAATAGAATACACTGTTACCTGCGATGGTCCCTTGTCACAACCATGCTTCATTATGTATTTATCTTAGACCAGTAAACTGTGAAAATGCAGTAACCAGCACAAAATCATATTTAACAAAAGGAGCTACTTGTATTATAAATGGATGAAAGATGAGTCTGAGAGGCCCCCCAGCCTCACAGGATCCTCCTCTGCTCGGCAGGAGCGGCCATCCTGAGGAGCTCTTGACCTGGAGGGAAGCCAGGAGAGTCCCTGGGACCAGCCGAAACCATTGACGTGGAGAGTCCCAGGGGAGCTGGAGCCATTTCTCCCCTGGACTCCGAAGTCAGCAGGGCTTTCCAGTAGCCTCCTTCTGGCCCAGGGTAGTAAAATCCAACTGTCCAGGAAGATGGAGCAACCCATTAGCTCAGACCTCCGCCACAGATACAGCATGGGAAACAGAATACCGACGTCCATGAACCAGAACGGGGGCCTGAGAGCAATCGAGGACAAACCAGTAATGACCCTGGTGTTTATGGTCCAGAACATGGAATGTGACCCCAAACTAATTCTGCATCTAGAGGAATCATAAAATAAAGGCTTGGGTTACCCGACTTTTTTACAGATTTTCTACTCCATATATTACTCTCTTAAACGCACTCTTCAAAACCTGGAAGGCCTACTGTTGTTGTTTTTTTCAGAGAAGCTGACAGTCACACTTTAGTCTGACCATAAAGTAGCAAAGTTTTACAACATACAAAAATACAGTAGTACTGTGACACCGTCAATATCATTTATGGCACAATTTTACACGGAGGGGAAAGTGTCATGAAAGAGAAATAACTCCTATCAACTGGCCTAAAATGACTTATGTCATAAACAAGTCAGGTTTCTGAGAGAGTACCAATAAAGTCCCAGCAAATACAATTTTTCCCACTAAATAATCACCCTGACCTCTCCTGTAACATCAACCTCTTTAAAAAACTGGAAACGCTGGTCTTGAAGAAACAGTAAAATGAGTCCATTCTTGAAGGTGAATCGAAGTCTCCTTCTCAAGGGACGCATGGCGTCCACCCGGGTTTCTGGTCTTGCTGTAAAGAGACTACAGGAAGGAGGTGCCTTAGGAGAGTGGGGCTTTTATTTCTTTTCCTAATTAGGCAGCCATATCTGTGTCTGTTCTCCCCAAGTGGATTTACAACCATTACCCCAACCCCTGCCAAGCTCCCATGTTTACTTGTTCTTGGTCACATACACCCAGGCACACCTGCCCACACAGGTCCACCTGTGCATGCGTGCACACATGCCAACACATGACCACACACACATGCAAAGGCACACGTACAGCCATCCGACCTCCTGATCCTGCTCAGCGGCTGGGTGACTGAGAAATCACTAAGCATGTCCTTCCTGAAGTCTCTGAGGTCTGTGTTAACAAAGTGGAATTTCATGCTCATCCAGGCACAGGCCCCGCCCCTGGTCACAAGCCCTCCCAGGCCCCGGCCCCACAGGACCAGCCTTCGAAGGCCCACCTGGACAATGGGGTGGGCAGGCTCCGGCCCGGGCCCAGCCTCTGCGAGGCCAGAGGACACCAGAACTTGATGGGATTTGGGGGGTTGTCTGATTTTACTCGGGGGAAGGAACAGGACGGGCTTGCAGGGTGGCCACCGTGGTGTCCTGACCTACTCCACGTGGAGCCTCACTTTGGTGACAATGGAGGGCATATCAGTCTTCCCCATGGGATGATGTCCACCATGAGGATTCTTGAAACAGTCACAAAGGGGCAGGCCCTGAGTCTCCTGAGAACAAGGCAGACAGAATGCTGCTGCTTTGCCAGGGAAGCAAACACTTCTCCAGCCATTTGAGAGACAAGGGACATAACACACACGGTTGTTTGCCGGGTGTTAAAATGTCTGTAAGAGAAAAAGGGACAAGAAGGGGGACAGGGAGCTGCCACTTGCCCAGGCTCCGCAGGCCCTGCTGCTGCAGATGCTGCCTGGTTCGGCTCTTTGTCCCCAGGTGATGGGCAACTTCTAGGCTCCATCAAAGAAAGATGCTGCTGACTCTCACTGGGACCCTGGGTTGCTGCCCCCCTGCTGGCCAGCATCTGCCCACAGGTGTCCGCAGGAAGGAAGTCCTCTCAGCCTCCTGCCTTTTGATCTCCAGCCAGGGCCTCCTGTGAGTGGATCTGGAGGAGAACCAGCTGGCGAGAATCAGGTGATGGAATTTGCTGACCCCCACCCAGCAGCCAGCAGAACACGCAGGGCAGGAATGGGGCCGAGACACAGCAGGTAAGTAAGCTCGCACTTGTCAGGCACCAGCTGTGTGCCAGCCGCTGTGGTAAGCGCCGCACAGGCTTTCATTCATTCAGTCCTCAGAGCAGCCTGTGAAAGCTAAGTCACAAAGAAACCATCCAGCTCGCCTGACACCAGCTAGGGGGCAACTCGAGGGGAATACACACCTGCTCTCGGGGCTGATGTCCACCGCCAGCCACCTGCGCTTACATGTTTGCTTCTATCTTTCTTCCTTTAAACCTGAAGTACTCACCTGACACCCAGATCTCGGTTTCCAAGGTACTCTCCAAAGAAAGGAGCCGGGCTCCTTGGAAAAGGGGTTGATTGTAGGGCTGGGGCAGGGTGAACCTGGAGTGTCTTATGGTGGCAAAAAAAAATATGGACAGAAGTGCTTTTAAGAATTGCTGGGGATAAGGGTGTAAAAGGGACAGAGTCGTCAAGTGAAAGAGCTGGAACAATTTGAGCAAGAAAATAAAGAAGTGCTGGATTATAGCCCAAAGTGTGTAGTAAATGTCTGTGAATCCATGCTAATATAAATAAATAAATGACTGGGAGAGAAAAGGCCAGTATCCTGGGCAGGAAAATTCAAAATAATTTATACAGATACCTGTCCTCAAGGAGGCAGATAGTAATTCTGTCACTACTTGAATGGGAGCAGCCCCTGAGTTCTTTCCAAAGACTACAGTATGAACAGGAGGTTGCAGTGACCTTACAGGGGCACACCTACTGGACATGCCTTGGTCAGATGATTGGGGGCAGCACCAAGGGTGCTGAGTCATGATGAAGAAGGGTGCTAAGTCTTGGTGAACAAGGGCGCTGAGTCATGGTGAGTGTACCCATCCTGATATCATCTGTCACAGATAATACTTTACCTCCTCAGGAGGGGATAACCCCCCTAATAGTGAGAAAAACGTGAGATAAATCCCAGGAGAGCCACGTTGTACTAACTACATGACCTTTCCTCAAAACTGTCAAGGCTATCAAAAATAAGGAAAGGTTGAAGACTATAAAGGCATTACTAAAACTTTTGAAATATGGAAATCTACATTTTAAACAAGTTTTAAGGAGGAGGAGGAGGAGAGGAGTCCCATGTAGCTATTCCTCCCATAAGGCAGTCATCTGAAAAGAAAAATTAGGATCACACCTAAATTTGTCACCGTTTTCCTTCCTCTCAGAATTGAAGGACTTCTGAAACTGATGCAAACATGATGTACACACCTACCTTCCCCACCCCTCCCCCTCTCCTGAGCTCCAACATACAGCTGAGCCTTCGACGGTCCAGTTACCCTATGTCATGTTGTGTGAATTATTCATTATTACAGAACTGGTGGAACACAGCGTTCACTCAAACTCCCCTGAACCTGAGCTTTCTGTCAGGTGTGGGTTTCCAGCCCCGCGCCTTGATCTTCAGTCTGGTCAGTTCCCCAAACACTGAGCCACTTGCTCACCCCCGTGGGATGTCATTGCTCTGCCTGCTGTGAGCGCTAATCCTTACCGTTAAACAAGATAAACTTACTCTTCCTGATTAGCTTCACCGAGTCCCCTCAAATTAGAAGAGACTAAAGATCCCAAAATGCCCCAAAGTTATTCTCCAAAGACAATGTTGCTGATGACTTATCCCAGATCAATCACCATTGAAGGTCGCCTGTCCTATTTGGCAATATTTGCTCAGTAACTAATAAAGATCTGCCTCTAGTTATTTATATTAGGTTATCATCTCTCCAGGGTGAAGCTTAATCCATTTTGCAATGTTTCCCCCAACAAGACAACATGAGTTTCTCCGTCTGAAAATGAATTAAGTGCACGGTTTCTAAATATGGGATCTGACATTGTTCTTGTTACAAAAAGCAATTTATTCCCCAAAAGGCTTACACTTCAAAGGTTATATAAAAAGGTTCAAATATCAATGCTATCCATTTTTCAATTACTGGGCTTCCTAACACCACTAGCTTTTGGACAGATAAGCAGTGGTATCAGTTTTCTTATTCAACATCTTATAGGTTTCCAATTCCACAGCACAGAGAAAGCAAATTTATTGTAATACATTTAGCTGCTTGGGAAACAGGAGTATCCAGTCTGTTTCCTGCAGGACTATAGAAGGTATCAAGTACCATCTCACAGGGATATTTATGAAGCGCCTGATACTAACAATTGCAATTGCAGATACAGCTGCCAGTGTCCACCTATAAACAGGCTCCTATATAAAAAAAAAAAATGGTAAGGTAGCTGGGAAAACTATTTTCAACATATGAAAATTCAGGAGCCTTGAAAACAACCCACCAGCTCCTAAGAGATAATCTGTCGACACTTGTGATTTCCTGGGAGGGAAGAAAAGCACCCTTCCATCTTCTGTTGTGCCAGCAAATCAAAGGAAGTCACGCCGTTCATATCTTCTTTCTGACAATTACAAAGAAATCTGTGGATTAGTGTAAAGGATTATATGGCAAAAAGAAGTCATGTCCCGATTTTCAGAAAAAAACATATATTCTGCTGTGAACCCAAATGTGTTATACAAGCTTGTTCATGATTGGATAATAAAGACAGAGTGTTCCAATTTATAAATTTGTGCTGATCCTTCTCAACAGGATAAAACTTTTAAAACTAAAAGAAGTCTCTTTCTCCTACTAGGAGATAAGACCAAGAACCCGCCCAGTCTCAGCAGGCACAGTGGACACCTGACCCCACGCTTAATTCTGCCACCAGGCCACGGGCGTGGCAGTCCCATTTTTAGGAAACTCCTGTTAGACACCAGGAGAAACAGGAAAGTGAGGAAAACATAGAGCGAGAGGGAGAAAGGTAAGGCCTGAGCCCATGGGAGCCGAAGCAGCCACGGGAAAGCCATTCGGAGGACTGGCAGCAGGTATGGGGAAGCCCAGGCAAGAAGGGGCACCATCAGGGCCCCAGGCCATGGTGGCCACAGCCGGAGCAGGGACTGACGCCCCTGAAATGAGGGAGGTTGAAAACATTCCATTTGGATACAGAAATGAACCCCTTGTTGAAAACTAATGAGAGTGAAGACGGTGACAGCCGAGCCTTAAACCAAGTGCCCTGAACTAGCACTCTGAGCCCCTACCCCCCACACCAGGACATCACCTAGTCCTCCTGCCTCTGCATACCCTTCCTGAGGCTGGAACTCACTTCCCTTCCAGCTTTCTCTCCACCCTCTCCTTAATCTTCTTCTCCACAAACTGAGCATCTTTTAACTTCCCAAAAATAGTCTGCATGTGCCAATCACGCTTTCCAAACACGTCCACCCCAATTTGCCGCTTTGTGGCTCTTCTTTTCCCATACAAAGGTGCAGCACTGGTTTTCTGTAACTTCCGTTTCTAAGCCAACTACCACAGCCCACGGTTCCCTGTCTGGGTTCTTAGCTCATGGCATCGCAGGAAAGAAAAACCATTTTAGGGGATTTCACTTAGTGGAATGTTCCAGCCATTGCTTTCAGAACTAATTGCCACTTTCCTACCTGTTATGGGTTGAATTGTGTTCTGCCAAGAGAGATGGTGAAGTTATAATCCCCCAAAGCTCAGAATGTGGCCTGCTTTGGAAATAGGGTCATTGTTGATGTCATGAGTTAATATGAGGTCATAATGGAGTAGCTGAGCCCTCATCCAATGACTGGTGTCCTTCTAAGAACACAAAGACACAGAGAGAAGCCCGAGTGATGATGGAAGCAGAGATGGTCAGAACATGCAGCCACAAGCCCAGCATGGCCAGGCAACCCCAGATGCTGGGAGAAGCAGGCAGGACCCTCCCCCGCAGGTTCCCAGGGGGCGCGACCCAGATGACACCTTGGTTTTGGACTTCTGGCCTCCAGATTGTGCGAGGATGCCTTTCTGCTGTTTGAAGTCACTGGGTTTGTGGTACTTCGTATGGCAGCCCCAGGAAACAGATACACCCCCATCATCTCAACAAAGGTCGTTCACTACTGAACTTATCAACAGCAATTGGTACAACTAAATGTCAAGGTGGTGGGTAAGCCAAAGTAAGAGGGTTTAGCTCTTCGTGGAAGACAGAGACACTGCAGATAAATGATTACAGGGTTACGTGGCTCCCGAGCGGTGTTGACCAAGGAGAGGCCCATCTTCATGGAGTGTAGACATGGAGTGATCAGCTCCGAACTCTGCCGCACAGTGTTTATGACCTACGGCCAATTAAAGCATCAGAGAGTATTGACCACACCTCCTTATTAGAGAGCCTCCTGCTACTGGCTTGAATAAGTCTCTCAGGAAACAAGAATTTATCAACATAATTGTGTATATTTTGAATCCATTCTTTTCAAGCACACAACATATTTATTAGTTTCTGTGTGCAATTGAATTTGAGGCACAATGAAGCAAGAATTGCAAAATTCCTGAAGGAAATGGAAGGCTACTGCTGCAAAATTCAGAATGGTGTGGATTGACACTTGGCAGGGCAGGGCGAGGAGGTGCAGACTCCGCCTGAGCTGAAAGCAGCCTGGACTCCTGCCAGTCGGTCCGTCTGTGCAGCAACCCTGCAAACACCTCTTCTACGTGGAGCAAGCTGGTCGGTTCAAATGGACCTTTCTTTCTCGTGTTTGGTTCAGAAAAGCATGCTCTCCAGCATCCACACTGCAGCACCACGGAGAACCCTGTGGGTCTCAGGTGTCCCTTCCCGACTCCTCAGCTTGATGGAAAATTTCACCTATGGGCAGTTTTCTCATGTGCTACTTTGGCTCTCCACTGACTTGTGTTGGGCATTTACTAGACACGCCCAAAAAATGAATGAAAAATGCAATAAGCAGCTTGTGAAGACAGTTGTGCTCAGCAGTGTTTTCTGAGCTGCATCCCACCTGGACGAGCACAGTCCGGTGACCAAGGTGACTGCATCAAAATAACGCTGACATCACACAGCATTTCAGTGTTTCTCTATGTGGAGTCACAGGATTCTTACCCCCGTACAGCCTATAACACAGGTGCTTATTATCCTCATTTTATCCCTGAGAAAACTAAGGCCTTTAACATTGAAATTAGTTAGGTTGACATATCAGAAGGAATAAGAAACAATTTCCTCCACATCCTCTGTATTGAGAGGTCCCTCGAGGACACATACTGTGGGGACTAGCAGGTGACTCGTGGTGGGCGGGGCAGCGTCCCCGGGAGATGGTTGGTGCTCACGTCAGTCTGTCAGCCTCGGAACCTGCATGTGCGTATTTTCAGGCTGCAATCCCAAAGCTGCTGCTGGGGGATATGTCCTGAGACAGAATGAGATCGGGGGACAGTCGCTTCTCAAAAAGTCATGGAAGGCCTGGAGCTTGTAGTGCTGACACTTAGTCCCAAATGGAAACCTCATATTTCAACCAGAATCTGCACTTTATCTTAATTAATATCTCATATCACCATCTCTCTATGAAAACAGTCAGTGTGCTGCTGTGATTTTCCTTAAAACAGTGAGAACAAATAAACTGTGAATGGCTATTCTAGCTATAGTGTAAAATTACATTATCTACAGTCATCATAATTTTAAATGTTTTTTAAAACATCTGCTCTTAGCCCTAGTCAGTTTGGTTCAGGAGATAGAGCGTCACACTTCAGACTAAAGGATCCTGAGTTTGATTCCGATCAAGGGCACATGCCTGGGTTGCAGGCTCCATACCCAGTGCGGGGCGGGCAGGAGGCAGCCAATCAATGATTCTCTCTCATCGATGTTTCTATCTCTCTCTTGCTATCCCTTCCTCTCTGAAATCAATTTAAAAAACATCTGCACTGCCCTAACTGGTTTGGCTCAGTGGATAGAGCATCGGACTGTGGACTGAAAGGTCCCAGGTTCGATTCCGGCCAAGGGCATGTACCTTGGTTGTGGGCACATCCCCAGTGGGAGGTGTGCAGGAGGCAACTGATCGATGTTTCTCTCCCATTGATGTTTCTAACTTTCTATCCCTCTCCCTTCCTCTCTGTAAAAAAAATCAATAAAATATATTTTTAAAAAAAAAAACAAACATCTGCACTTAGCTCTCTTACTCAGTCAACATCTACTGGGCAGGTGGAGACAAGAAGTGTCACTGGCGCTTGATACAGCATCTGCCACCGCCCTTTCACTCTACGAAGGCATTTAGGAAGACAAACATACTCAGCTAAATTAGCTTTTCCCTCCTTTCTCTGCTGGTAATTAGCACGAGAGGGGGTGGGTCTGAGGTAACTATTAATAGTTTAAATGTAAACCTGGATTTTAGAAACAGCAGCACATTATCAGCGACAGTAAAAACCCGGTTCTTCTGTTTATTTTGAGACATTATCAAAGAATGGGAACTTCCAACTGTGCGAGACGATTGAACACGGTGTTTCACAGCCGACGCTCATTCACGCCGCGCGCTGCCGTGTACCTGGGCCCTGTCTAGCAGCGCTAATCTCTTCTAACCGTCCGGGCCCAGATGAGGAACCTCTCACGATGTCGCTGAGCATCAGGCAACCGTCTACGCTCACAGCAGCCGTTTCAGCCCTCAAGTGACTCAGGCACAGCTGCCTGCACTGGGGAACCTCTCGCGAAGCCCTAGCTCTCTCTGCAGCGAACACCCGCCTCGTTCTGGTGACCGAGTTGCCGGTGCCCTGTCACTATCACAGCTCTGTTCCCGGGGTACAGGGAACCCACATGGCGGCACAGGCCCCCCGCCAGCTCCTGCTCCCCCTGAGTACCCTTTTGTACACTGAGCACTTGCCCAGCATGTGCCACCTCATCATATTCAATCCTCATGAATTAACTAACTGCACATCCAGACTGCAGACTGGAGCGCACAGAGGCCAAGTGATGTGCATGCCCCACGACTGGAACTGCTGGGCTCAGAGGTGGGCCCAGAGGAGACCAGAACCCCATCATTGGCAGGTCCCTGGGAGCCACATGTGGTACATGCTCTCCTCATGCCCTTTACCTTCCTTCTCTCCTGCATTTAGTCTCCCTTAAATGAGGTAGAAATACATAAAACTGCAACATCAGAAGGTTTCTGAGAGCTGAGGATGGGGCGCTAGACTGTCTCTGACCGTTCGGGTCTCCAGAAGGGAAACCAGCCAGGCACGCCCTTTCACTGATGTGTGTGGTCCTTCCTCTGCAGGTGCAGGAGGTACTGAGTCATCCCTCGATCACCTCCACTGCTTGCCTGGCCTGTTCTCTCCCAAACCCTGCCGTTAGCCTAATTTTGCCACCCGTCACCCAATCACCCTCCCCAGCTTTGTGCTTAATCTGTAAAGTGGAGCAAACAGTACTTTGTCAGGAAATTCTCAGCGGATGTTGGAAGAGCACGTGACAAGAGCTTTGATGGGGAAAATGAAACCCAGGAGGAAAGCGGAGTCATGGTTGCTGCTCTGAGGCCTGCTCTAGACCTGCTTGTCATCTGACACCACATGGCTCCCGGGCAGGGCCCCAGGCTCCCCTGCCCACATGGACGCTGTGGACACTGGCCGCTCCCTCTTCCACCCCATGGTCCTGCTCCCGTGGGAACAGTTAGAACCCGAGGCCTCTGCCCGCAGGCGGCCTCAGGCCAAGGTCCACAGAAGGCACTGTTTTCATTTTTGAGTTAAATCTCCTCCCATAATATGACCGTAGAGAAGAGGGTCTACAACATACTTTATTAAAATCATTTTACTAGTAGGGCATTCAAATGTGACCTTGGGGACCTAAGCATTCTGTCTTCCCCATAAAGTCTCTTTTCCCATAATGCTGCCTGTGCCCCAGAAAACCACCAACTAGAGTGGGAGTGACCAGGGTTGCCTTTCTTAAGGCACAGAGTGACAGTGTGCAGCTGGGGATGCCCTAGGAAGTAGGCCAGGGCCCCTGCCTTCTGCGAGCTGTGGAAGACAGGGTCTCTAGCTACGAGGGCTGGCCCTGCAGAGGCAGGCCACTTCTGAACATAGCACCACCCTGATGTCACAAGCAGCCTTCCCCGGGTGGGTCACTCACATAGACGGCAGCTCAGCTGGCTCGTGCCCCCCACAAACCACCCACATTGCCCCTTAGACACGGTGGTGCTGTCTCAGCCTCACTAGGGCTGCATGGAGGTGACAAGTTCAGCACAATGCACGTGGCTGGAACAGCTCACCTTAACTACAGGCGTGTGCTGTGTGAACAGTACGCAAACAGCCTGTTCCTGTCCTTGCGGGTGCATCCCGGAGGCCGGCACCCTCAACAGCCCTGAGTGTGGGGCATTGCCAATGCCTGTGCGGGTCTCAGGAGCTGTGGAGACGGCCTTTGGAACTTGGAGGGAGACACAGCCGTGAGGGGGCTCCGCTACCTGCCGCTCCTTTGACCCTGTATCGAGGGATAATTCAAATTCCCCCACATGAGCCCATTTTAGTGCATAGCCAGGGTTTCCAGGACTTAGAGCTGTGCAGTCACCCTCACTACCTAATCAAAGGACATCCCCTTCTCCCAGCCAGGCGCCTGACCTCTGTTAAGGAGATAATGCCCCATCTTGCAGACCCCCTGAGTCCAGGCGTGGTGTGCGGGTCTGGGTCTGAACACGTGTTCTAACATCTCCGGGGCTGACTCGGGTGGGAGAACCACCCCGGCCTGACGGGGAGGAAGCTCTCATCGGAGAAGCGCCAGGTTCAGTGACTCACGGGAACACTGTTTAAAGGACCAGGAATTTTTCCGATCACTGTGGTAACTCCAGAGCTGAGTCCAGCCACTGTGACCCATCTCATGGCTGTATGTCTCAGTGATTCGAATAAACATGATGGTTTTTAATGTTGAATTAATGTGATGGTACAAAGATGTCAAACCTACGAGATCCTTCCCTCAACTCTGTTTTTTTTCTCTCAATGTTAGAACCTTTTTAGAAAATGCTTTGCTTTTCATATAAAGTTCTAATATATTGCCTTAAGCACTGTACCTCCCCAAACCAGCACATTTCCCTTTAAAAGCCAAATGAGTTCATCATAATTAATGCTATAGAACAAACCCTGCATAATAATAATTAACCACATATTGTTAAGTGCTATCAAAAATGCATGCATTTAATTAGCTGGAAACAACAGTCTCTGTATATTAAGTCTTTTAATGTATTTATTAGTACTTCAATAATATTGAAGTCACATGCTAGCAATTTAGTTTAAATATTCCATTTCAATTAAACATTTGACCTCTCTGAACTCTCCAGAATTCTCAAATTAGGGATTGGTTTGTAATTATGCCATTTGTGGGTACAGTATCATAATAACTCTAGAGTTGTATTGTTTCAGCACCTAATGGAGACCTTCTGCACAATGAATGATTTCCCATAAATTGGCACCAGTTCCCTGTGCAGTGGGGACCAGTGCAATGTCACTCAAGGTCACAAGAGGGGAGACTGGCCACAGCTGACCCACAAGGCAGGTGTCAAACTCTGATAGCTGTGCCCTGTTACCCACCAGCCATTAGGGTGAAGTGTCTCCTTCAACAGGCTTTCTCTCCCCTGAGTGTCTCCTTTCTATGAAATGATATAATATTGCTGGATTCATTTCATCTCCCAAAGCCTGTATGAGACTACACTAGTCTAAAATTTATATGTAAATAGCTTTCTGCTAATTGGTGATGAGAATAACTTTCATAAAATATGGGATTATGACAATCTTTTATGTGAAGAATTATCATGATCTTTATTTTTATTCCAAAAAGAAAATAAAAGTTCACTGAGATTCTCACGTTGGATTTGCATTTATATTGGTCTTAAAAGTCACGGTGGCAACTACTGCCTGCAAATCAATGTGTAGCTGGGTATTTAAGCACATTGCTTTGAATAAACAGTAAGCAAGGAAGTCTGTTGAATGTCTACTGGATACAAGAGGCAGTTCTTGATCCTATGTTGTATTACATTTTTCTAAAACACTGTATTAGTTTCCATTACTCATCATCTAAACCCGATACGGGCAGGAGTCTGGGTAGGATCCATCCCAGGAAAAGAGTTTTCTCCCCATCTGTGGAGCTGGGAACTAGAAACAAGTTATCTGCTCTCAAATTACCATGCTGTGGTGGCATGTACAGGTGCCAATTACAAACATTTTGGTTCAAAAGGGAGAAAACAAAATGGGAAAACTCATTAGTTTTCAAGGTCCGGGATCAATTCTCTAGGACTCGTGGCTCTGAGTCATTTCTCTTGTCTCATGAAAGATA
>NW_006289416.1:7184650-7187835 GCF_000327345.1 Myotis davidii | reverse complement strand
CTGAGTGGTTTTCTTAGTCTGAATTTGGGGGTCTTACAGTCTTCTTTCATTTTGTCCTCTCTCTCTCTTCCTTTGGGCCACGCTGATGGTGTTTGCTGATATGAAATTCTCAAAAACCTTGTGGATCTCCTGTGTATGTCACAGGGACAAACCCTTAGACAGGAGGCCCATCCACAGATTTCGTACAGAACTCTGTCATATTTGTGGCTGTGGCTGAGATGACTGAGCAACTATGCTGAAGCTTCCTAGATGCCCTGTGGTTGGACTGAAAAGACTTCTGTGTCGCACCCATATGTGCTCCAAAGAGCCTTCTAGTGACTGACTACTGGGCCCACTGATCTTTCTGAGATTTTAGCAAAAGATTAGACAGCCTTACCCTTGGCTTTTGCTGAAGAACACACTTTCCTGTTAGTGATTCTCTTATTTTTATTTTTTTAATATATTTTTATTGATTTCAGAGAGGAAGAGAAAAGGGAAAGGAAGAGATAGAAACATCAATGGTGAGAGAGAATCATCAATCAGCTGTCTCCTGCACACCTCAAACTGGGGATCAAGCCCATAACCCAGGCATATGCCCTGACCGGGAATCAAACAGTGACTTTCTGGTTCATTGGTGGATGCCCAACCACTGAGCTATGCCGCTGGCGTGAGTTTCTTATTTTCAGTGTGTTTTGTAATCTGGTTAAGCTGAGACTTCCCCAAATCCTCAAGATTTAGTTTCTTTTATTTAACAGTTCTTTCCTCAATTTCCCTTTCTCTTCCTGTATTTTAGTAAAAGCAGTCCCATGTGATCCTGTGATAGCTTTTCTCTGTGCTCTTCACTGGTCTATGTTTCTTTACCTGATCTCTGAACGTGTTCCTCCTGTCTCCTCCTCGCCACACAGACACCAGGCAATCTCAACAACTGTGTTTCTGTGTTTCCTTCTTTAATAAAGCACAGTTCACGGCTATTTTCTTAACTCTCTGAATGACACCCTGAGACAGGAACTGTTTTAACCCCATTTTACAGATCAGAAAACTGAGGCTTTCACTGGGAGTACAGGTTGCCCTGTCAATAAGCAGAAGAATAAACACTCAGATCAGATTTTCCACTCTTGAGAGATGTAAGCTGAGGTTTCCCCCACGCCTGAGTGACAGTCAGCCTCCACATTGAACCCCTCTCTCCATCGGGGTCTCTGCCTCTGTGTCCTAATTCATTCATGCACTAACTCCCCTCCAATAAGTTTCTTTCTCCTGTTTTCCTTTCCTCAGCAATATTCTCTTTTTCTGCTTCTCAAAATTAAACATAACCTTCAAAATCCAGTTAAATATTGCCTCCGTAAACACTCCCTGGATCTTGAAGTCAGAGGAGAATGGTCTCTCCAGTGAGGCCCTGTCCTGTTCGGTGCCTCTTTCTAGCTCTGCTGTGTGTACTCAATATGCATTGTTTGCTTAGGTTCCCAGCTATGAACGTTTTTGAAGGCACGGCTTGCCTGCCATGTTTTTAATTTCTCATAACAACTAGCATACTAAGGGGCCTCTGTGTTTTTAAATGAGTGACTCGAGACAATGGAAGTCAGAGCTCCTCACTCCCCTCCAATACCCTCTCTGCTCTCGGAGAATCATATATAATTTAGTTTTATTACATTTTAAAGAGCATAAAATAAGCTTACACATACATATAAACTAAACTAACCACACACACGGAATAATTATGAAGTCAATAAAACATGCCGCCGTCTTAAGAACACATGTCAATAACCCCGCAGAGGGAGCCAGCGTGCGACGGGAGCTGGGACGGGGAGGCTCTTAATATGCCATGGATCTGAGCAGGTTGGTAATGTGATTTGCTGTCTTAACTGTGCTGAGTGATTACAACAGATCAAGGAGTGGGGTGGTGAGGAAAACAAAATTGCGGCTTCAGATTCGATTTCCTCACATCTTCAGGGGTGATTCTGTGCCTCCCTGTGCAGTTTCTGTGGCTCGTGATCAGGCAGGATGGCGGGGAGTTTTCCCCTGTCATTCTGCCCATTAGCACGCACAGTGGATTCCTGTTTCCTCAGCACAAGCCCTTGTTTTGGAAAACCATACATTTCAAGAGCACAGGCAATAGTGATGCTAAAAACAATCACGAAATTTACATCAGCTATATCCTGTCATGAAGGGGATATGGAAAATGTGTGATGCTGGGGAATTCAATACCAACCCCAAACCCACTGCTGGTGGTCTTTGGGCACTCGAGACACCCCCCACTTTTGGTCTCCAGGACTGACTACAAAATGAGGGTGTTCACACCTGTGCATCAGGTTGCCATGGGTGTGCACTGGAGCGCACACATGAAAACAGGGAACAACCTCCTGAAATCCTCACTTTCTTCCTTTGCTCTTTCTTCTTTGTATTTAAGTCTATCAGTCTCTTCCATAGACGCAATTCATTTAAACTCCCTGATTTTCAGTTTCTTCTTCTTTTTTTTTTTTTTATAATTTTTATTGACTTTTATAGAGAGGAAGGGAGAGAGAGAGATAGTTAGAAACATCGATGAGAGAGAAACATCGATCAGCTGCCTCCTGCACGTCTCCTACTGGGGATGTGCCCGCAACCCAGGTACATGCCCTTGACCGGAATCGAACCCGGGACCTTTCGGTCCGCAGGCCGACGCTCTATCCACTGAGCCAAACCGGTTTTGGCTTTCAGTTTCTTCTTAAGTAGAAACAATAGTAACGTCATCTGTTTTATATACGTATTTCAAGGTCATTTTTAGTTAAAATTAACCACTGGATTTAAAACTACTTTGCTGATCATGAAGAATTCCACAAACACTGCTTGTTGTCTGGCTCCCACTAGTCAAGTCTTCTTTACCTTCTCTTGAATCCTGTTAGGTATACCTTGTTGTGTGTGAATATGAAGTAGTCCATTCCTTAAAAATGAATGTCGCCGAAACCAGTTTGGTTCAGTGGATAGAGCGTCGGCCTGCGGACTGGGGGGTCCCGGGTTCAATTCCGGTCAGGGGCATGTACCAGGGTTGCAGACACATCCCCAGTAGGAGATGTGCAGGAGGCAGCTGATCGATGTTTCTCTCTCATCAATGTTTCTAGCTCTCTATCTCTCTCTCTTCCTCTCTGTAAAAAATCAATAAAATATATATTTTTTAAAAAATGAATGTCACCAAATCTTGGAAGTGGTCAATCTCATTATATTAGTACTAG
>NW_006289416.1:7168548-7184640 GCF_000327345.1 Myotis davidii | reverse complement strand
CAGGGTGCAGGCTGATCTGGGTGGTGGGTGCTGATTGGGGGTGGGGCCAGCCATGGGGAGGGACTGTGGACGGTGGGCTGACCAGCCCCACCTCAGAATGGGGTGGGGGCAATTGGGGGCCAGCGGCCTGAGGGAGGGTCCATGGATGGTTTGGCCAGCTGCCCGGCCCCTGATCAAAGTGGGGGGCTGAGCAGGAGCAGAGCTGGCTAGGGGAGGGGCCCCGGGCTGATGCAGGTGGTGGGGGCCAATTGGGGGCAGGACCAGCGGGGAGGAGGAGCCACAGGCAGTTGGCCAGCTGGCCTTGCCCCTGATCTGGGTAGGGAGGCCAATCTAGGATGGGGCTGAACAGGGGGAGGGGCTGCAGGAGGTTGGCTGGCCAGCCCCACCCCCCCATATAGGGCTGGTTTGCTAGCCGCAAAGAGCGTCATAGCAACCAGTCGTTCCAGTCATTACGGCATTCCAGTTGCTGGCTTTTTATATATATAGATGTGTGCTAATTATGAAATATGAAACATATACTCCCCCACCAAAAAAAAATCTCTATAGCTATATGATATGAGAATATTCAATTTTCTTAGTAAAGAGGAAAATGAAGTCAGTTATCTCCCTCATTCATACACATGATATAAGAATTGGGGGCATGAAATGACAAGTTAAAAAAAAAACACTATTTTTATACAACTATCCAACTTTGAATCAGTACATTTTTAAAATATGATTAAGCGACATGATTAAACCCTTGAAGAGGTCTGCATCTGCTTTCTTTCACCTCCTGAAGACACTTGAAACCAGGCCGGCAGCTGGGAGGGAGTGTGGCCCTCAGGGCGCTGCTGGGCCGGAGGGTCTCGGTGGCCACACTTGGTCCATGGGGGTCTTGGCCAGTCCAGGCCACCAGCCAGGCCACTGAGGGCTCCTGGCCTCATCTTCTCACCTCGGCAAAGGACCCTGGGGTGTATTCCATGATGTCCTGGCTGCACATTCACCTAAGCCTTTATGTGGCCTTTCCCAACACCCCAGAAGAACTGGAGAATTCGTGGATGACACAGCGGGGGTCTCTCAGAGGACAAGGAGGGGCAGAAAGTCCCCTCCACCTTCAAGGTCCTCTGGGCATCTGCTCAACATATTTGCCTAATGTTTTTACTGTTTTTCTTCAAAGACAGTTCGATTTAGTAGAAATGCTTACAATTCTGAATGTACTGTATTGTTTCTGAGAGGGATGTAAGAGCACTGGTGTAATACCAATAATGGCAGATCAGGCATTCATTTTTATTCACCAAGAAGAAATAATAACAATATAATGTCCTCAGTGTGGGGGCCGGTGGGGGAAGAGCAGAAAGCAAAGTTAAAATAAAGAAAATAAAAGCCCTGTGGTCACCAAACATGCTGCACAATGCATTTTCCCTCTTTCGAGAGGTGAGGGGATAGGGTTTCTGTCTATGAAACCAAATGTTTACAAATATTTGAGCCCATAAATTTGGAGAGAAACTGAATACAGAAAATTCTTGTTAATGCAGTACATTTTCTGGTAATTTTATAGTCCAATTTTCAGCGATTCCCCACAGAACGGATGTAGTTCAAAGGCAATTTTATAAAGTACTTTGCAGATAACTATTATCTGCTAATTATTAGAAATTGCATGTTGCTGTTAATTGCATAAATAAATTGTTTTATCTGAAAGCCATTAAAAAAATGTTTGGTGTTTGAAGCATATAGGGTTTTGATGTTCCCGCATAAAACGTTTAACTGTTTAACTCTAGAATAATGACATGCTGCTGAGGCGATTTTGTAGACTAATGGGTGATGGGGGGAGGGGCGGGGGGACCCCCTAACATGTATTTTACTTTATTTCCACGGCATACTTCAGCTGATTACAAACCTGCAGAAAGAGAAATTGAAAATATTTACCAATTCATTAGAATGATATCCATATAATGCCATATTTTTTAAGCCCTTAAAAGAGATTTATGTAAATATTTTCTTTTTTCCAAAATAGTCCAATTTTCAATGTTCTATTTTATTAATATATTTTACTTACAACATTCGGGGGTAAGTTTGCAGTTGTGAGTATGTGAAACACCATTTATTCTTGTTATTATTTATTAATTATCGTATTATTTCCCATATGAACAGCTGTAAACCTACTTTTGGCCCACCCTGTATATTTATAAGAACAGTTGTCTTTGACTTTCCATGCAGTAAATGAGAGAGAGAGTTTGAGGGGAAATGCTGACAGAATTGGAAGTGCAGGCTCATGGGCCATGTTGGTGGGACTCGGCTGGCGGGACCATGCATGAGCGGAGGACGTGTTCTGGGAGAAACCTGTGGGCACGGAAGGCGCTGGTATTGCTCTGGGTGAGGATGGAGGCTCGCTCAGTCCTCCCTGGGAGATGACAGGTTTGGCCCCAACCCCACAGCCCATGTCGCGGGCAGGAAGTCCCTCCTGCCGGTGGAGGAGGAGGGAAGGGGGCAGGCACAGGCCTGTCCAGAGCCGCCTGCGGGTGCTGACCTGGATCCCTGGATGCACCTTGAGGTTCTGCCATGTGTCAATTTCTGTCCAGACCCCCCACCTCCAACCTTCCCATCCCTACTTCCTGGCCACGCCCAATTTTACCTCCTCCATGACCTGCGTCCCCCTCTGTCTGGCCCGGAGGAGGTGCTCAATACAAACTTGTTAAGTAAATGAAAGATAAATAAATGGACTGTTTTAGTGTTTTGTTTTGCAGTGTATCTTCTGAGGTAAGTCCCTGGGAGGATTTCCTGGGATCAGGTAACATTCTCTGAACAAAAAATAAGATGAGAAGCCCCTTCTCAAGAGAGCCATAACCTTGCCCAGTAATATAATTTTTATCCTAAAACACATTTGCTATATGACTTTCAACAGAAAACAGTTTCCATGCATATGAAGGCCTCCATCAGTAGATATACAAAGTTTTCAACAGAATCTAATAACGTAGAGCTATGAAGAAATGTTAGAGACCATCCCAATGCTAAAATATGGGGCAAAATTTCCTGTTTGAAAATATAAGAATAAAATATGAACTATGAAAAAAACGGTGTTTGCCACACACCTGCTCCTTGGGCTGTCTGGACTTACTACACAGATAAAAGATTGAAAGCTATAGAAACTGTCTAAAAAGAATTTTAAAAGAGATTTTTATCTCTGGTGACGTTGGGAAATATAATCACTGGCTGCTTCCAATCTTTATCTGAAGTCCTGTGATTCAAGTGGCTTTTTTCTCAGGATTTGCCTGGAAGTTGTTACAAATTTTATCAAGTGCTGTGACGTAATCTTTCCTTGCCATCGACTTCCTTCTATGACTGCGAATTTGTTTTTCTGATCTGAAACTTCTGCATCTTTCTCCTGGCGAGTAAACCGGGTCCCTCTACAATCTTAATTATTTAGGAGAAGCAAAGGCGGGAGGGAGGGAATGAAAAATAAAAACAGCATTTCATAACATCAAGGAAAATTGTATCAAATAAAATGTGCAAACATTTCACTTTTCTCCATTTCTTCCTTTCTCACAGTTCCTGGTCACTGGTTAACAGATACGTATTGTCACGGGTACCAGGCATGATACCAGAATGTAGGCGTGGGAGCAAGTATGCCCCCCACAAACCCTCCCACCTGTACACCCTCACGCCTAGGATTGAGTGAAAGGATCACAGTGTTCGTCTTACTTTTTACTACGTTAAAACATCCTTACCGAAGTCTGCCCAGCCCACCGCTGTCCCGTGGGGGACACTCTCTCCCCGCTCCTGTGTGACACTGTCTCACACACCTGCTGGTGATGGACAAGGTGAGGTTGTCAGCTGTCACCCATGCTGCCTGGCCCTGTCGCAGCCTCCGGTGGCGTCCGGAGATCCCTGGTATTCCCACTAAGGTATTGTAGGATTGCATCTAAGCTTAGGAGCCCAAGCTATCATGTTGCTGGAGAAAAGTTGTTGTTGTTGTAGGTTTCACTCCAGAGACCCACGGAGTCTAAACTAACGTAGCATGGACGGGGCGTCCACAGCTGAGATGCGTTGAGCATTTACTGCGCTGCGGACAATACTAAGGAACGTGCATGCCTAATCTTATGTAACCCTCATAAGGACGGAAGGCCCTATGGTCATACCCAACCTACAGGGGAAATGCAAATAAACTACAGAAAACTTGAGAAATCTATCCCAGGCCCCCAAACCCCCGGGTCAGAACTTAACGGCCGCTGTGTCTGTGTGAGGCTGAAGGAATGAGCTCACGGAACTCAGTAGCAACCCTGCTGGGACAATGCTGTCCTGCCGGGTCCCTCTGGGGGCTCCAGTGGATCTGTGCCTGTTTTGGGGCAGCAGTGATGAGCACTGGGTCAGGGTCCCCTGGTGAGAGGTCCAGATGGATGGAGGACCCCAGAGTATCGGGTCCCAATTCCGGATCCTGTACCTGTTGCCGTCTATGAAAAAGGCCGGGATGGTGGTGGGCTATGCAATTTAAAGGCAAACTTTAATAAGCATGTTTTAAAAGAGTAATCCTCTTTGAGGATTTGAATAAATTAAGGGTCTCCAAGGGGAAATTATCTTGGTGATCTGGTGGGTTCTGTGCCCCCAGAAGTGTTTTTGCAGGAGGGGCCGTGAGAGCTGAGGACAGGAGAGGGAGCCTCCTGACCACAGGGTAGTGATGGAGCCTGTGGCCCAGGGTCACCAGCAGCCCCCGGGAGGTGACAACTCAGTGAAACCCATTCCCCCAAGAGCCTTGGAGGCAGCCTCGCCCTGCTGGCTCCTTGACGGCGGCCCAGAGAACTGATTTCAAACTCAGAACCTGAAATAACCCCTGGCGGACGGTGGGCCTCCTGGAAAGCCAGTTTGCAAGTTCTCCAGAGTGGAGAAAGAAGAGACTACTTTCTCGTTCCGCCACCTCCACTCCAAACAAAGGCCACGGGTGACAGCCAGCTCTGCGCCCTCCATGTGGGATGCAGGTGGGCACTGGGCATCCCCATCCCTCCTCACAGTCGTCAGAGGTCTCCTTCGCTGTGACCCAGGCCTGCGTGCCAGTCTGGCCCTGCCTCCCGCCCTTCTCTGCTCTGCGATGCTCTAAGCCCACCTGCCTCTGGGCCAAGTCCCTGCTCAACGGAAGTTCGCGGTTCCATTGACTTTGAGGTCCCATTAGAGCCCCGATGAGCCAGGCTCTGAGCCTCGGCTAATAGGGAGCTTGCTCGCTGGAGCCAAAGCAATGGGCCGCTTGTGGCCTCTCCAGGAACTGAAGAGGCACTTCCGCAGCGTTTCGGTGAACACTCTTGCGTGCATGGAGCAGCTGGTCTTCCCGAGGCCTCACCTGCTGCAGCCTGTCCCCACACTGAGCAGCTCCGAGGGGCCCTGTGGTGCCATCCGCACATGCCCTGCAGCACTGTCTCCCCATGAGCTGTTTCTCCTCTTCTTCCATAAAAGGAGACAGCACTGCTGACTGTCTACCCCCCTCAGCTCATCTACCTGCCGTGGCCCACCATCCTCCCGCTGGCCCTGTGACTCTGTGTGCCCAGCGGCAGGGACAGGTGGTGGCCACAGAAGGTCACAGGGGCCACATCACAGGAGAAGCACCTGAGTGACACTTCAGTTTCTCTTTGAAAGGAAGGAGCTGGTTTCTTCCCAGCCTTCTCTCTGTCTCCAGGGCAAGGAGGCAGGCTTCTGTTGAAGCCTCCTGCCTGGGACAACACTCTTCCCGCTGCCTGTGCAGGTCAGGTCTCTCTCTACAGGCTCTGAGAAGCTAATGGGAAGCTGGGGGCAACCTGACCCTTTGCGTGTGGCCTTCAGATCACCGGGTGATAATTCTGTGTTCCCGTCGGACCCGGACCGGGACTGAGGTCTCCTGCTCTGGTTAACACTGGAGCTGGACACAGTGCCCGAGGAGAGGCCCACCCCACCCCACCCTGGCAACCAGCCTGGTCTGTACATGAGATGAATGACCTGACACCGGGGTCCCTCTCCAGGCCCTTGTCTGTGAGTGCCTCCCCCCCGCGGCCCCCCAAGCAGCAATAAAGCATCAGCAGAATCGGGGATTGACCGAGGCGCTGGAGGTGCGCGCATCGCCTTTCTGTCATCGCGCAAGATAATCTTTACCTCTCATTACACAGGGCCAATAGCAGCCGTGTCACGGTGATTCTCCACAACCTCTTCTGACAGAGAAGGAGCTGCACCTGGCACCCGGGCGTCAGAGGCGGAGCTGGGGGACAGGTGCACAGCCAGGGCCTGGCGGGAGTGTGTGTGCCGCACAGAGGTGGGGCCCCATCCCCCCGGGAGGCCCTGAGGGTGCAAACAGGGGATCCCTGCCTCCGACCAGACCAGTCACTGGGTCCCTGTCTGTCTGTCCCTCCTGAGGCCGGGCACTATGGTGAGAGCATCTCTGTGAGAGATAACTGACCTGTGGTGGGGTCTCTGTCTCCTCACCCAGACGTACCGAGAGGCACTGAAGGATGGCGTGGGCTCCGCCTTCCTGTGCCCGCAGCAGGAGGCTGCCGGTTCATTTTGCTTTGTGTATTTGGGGGTTTTGTGTGTCTTTTTTTTCTTTTCTTTCCTTTATTTTTTCCCACAGAAAGGCAAACTGAAGCAAAGCGAATTCCCAGTCGGCAGGATGGAGATCTGCCTCTCTTGTCCCCTGGTTTCTGGAATAGCATCTCTTAAGCTGTTAGAGATGCTTGCCTCCCCCTGTGAGTAGCAGGAGCCTGGCCCCTCAGGGCCTGGTCTGGGGACTGCAATGGCCTCTAGAGAAAAGACCCCACACACACACACTCACCATGCCAGCACCTTGGTGGCCTCGTTTTCCAGGGTCTGGGAGAGGCACCCCACAAGGAAACTGCCAGCGTCCATCTGGGTGCCCCGCATGCGACCGGCTCTCCCAGGCCTCGAACATCTCACCTCTGGTGCTGGAGTCTTGTCACATCCCATTTTCTTTCTTTCCTGTGCGCCCCTCTCCCCCACCTCCTCACCCCCCTACCGCAGTTCATAATATTCCACATGCTGAGTGTGAGCCCAGCAAACAAAGAGCCCTTTCTCCTCGCAGAACTGCCAGAATTTACAGCAGCCTTTTCTTCCGGTGCCTGGCACTTCCCCTCAATTCCTTAGATATACTCGGTGGGCAAGTGCGTCATCTCTGTTTGAATCTATCACACAGAACAAGCCCTTCTCTCCACGTTAATGCCATCCCCCCGGTAACCAGGGGGCCGGGGGCAACAACGCAAAAACAGAAAATTTGTCAATGAACATGCAGAGCTGGTGAGAATTTATCTGGTCCTCACCCTCGCCCCCTCATCCCACGATCTCTCAGGGGCACGTGAGAGTTTCCCGGGAATTGCTTTCCCACACATGTCACTGTCCACACCCGGGTCCGACGGGCGGGTCCCTCAGCCCCGTGGAGGCAGCTTGGCTACTTACTTCTTTTTCAAGTGCAACCAGTAAACTTTGCCTCTTGGATCATCTTTGCCAGAGACCCCAGCTGCGCCCTGGATGACGTTCCCGCGGAGGGAGTGGAGCTGTGTGTGCTGAGAAAAGCCGAGATCATAATTTTAAATTAGGGCATGAGGTTTAGCCTTGCTCGGATTCGATATAAGAATCGTTAGTCTTTTGTGATGATGGAGCCTCCTTTTTAACAGAAAATGAACAAATCAATATATTAAAAAGGAAAACAAACGTAGACTGGGTTTGGGAGGAAAGGGCTCTGAGGGTGAATGATGGAAAGGAGAGACTGGAAGGTGGGAGGGCAGTGAGCACACACAGGGACAGGGCCAGAACGCAGAGACAGGGGGACGCATGCTGTCCTCTGCCCCGCCCCCCGGACACGCCGGTCAGGGGACCAGCTTTGTAACTGCCTCTGCTACCTGTGCCCCTAACATATGCCAACAGCCAGTTTTGGGAGGAGAGCCACTTCTAACGGTGGGTGGGAAACGTGGAAACGTGGCGCTTTCCTCTCAGATGAGTTTCCCAAGGTCGATCAACATTTCTTATAAAACTCAAACCTCGGGGACTGAGCCACGTGCAGTAGCCGTGTGCACGTTCACACTCCAGGGTCACCAGCGTTTCAGTAACCAACAGATCAGCATCCTCAGGGTCGGCTGCTCTCTTCTGACTTCACCTGGAACGCCTCTCCTGGCTGTGCGGTCCGGGGCACATCGAGAACCTCACCTCCTGGCTCTCTCGGGAGCCTGTGCATGTGGCCACATGACACGTTCCAGGTTCAAGTCCTAGAGAAGCATTGCTGTGTGATACCCCCAAGACGCGTGGGAAGGGACGTTATAGCCTGTGCTTGTCTGGGGCTCTGTTCTCTCGACAATACCAGCATCGATTACCTTCGGACACAGGAGCTCAGGAAACCCAGAAAAATCCGGTTTCTGCGTCAGCCTGCATGCAGAGGACCGCTCAGCGCCTGGCTTTGGGCCTCGGCGTCCACACCTTCCTGGGCCCGGGAACAGAGGGGCCCGGGGTGGGCAAGTATTTACATAAAATACGGGGAGGAAATGAGCTGTGAGGTCACTGGCTTTCTTGAATGTCAAGTTCTCACACTTATAGATAAAATTTATCGGTGTGTTTTCTTTGGTTCAGGGCCACGACGCTGCGGCTGGGACTTGCCCCGCAGGTCACTGTGGGTGGACAGCTCCCCAGCTCAGCCGCGCATCATCTCTTCAGCCCGGGTCTTAGATCTGCTTCTGTTGCCACCATTGATTTTCCAGGGAAGCCCGAGCCAGGAACCCAAGCTCACCACGGAGATGGGTGGGCTTGTGTGGAGAAGAAACGCTAAAGCTCTTGCACAAAAGAACCCACACCCCCCAAAATCACAGACCCAGACACGCCCGCTCGCGGTTCCACCACAGCGAGCTGTGAGGGACAGGTTTTTTCAAGGTCAGAACCCAGCAAAGTATTCCCGTCCCGTGGGGTGGTGGCTAAGCCTCTGTTTTCTGTCAGGTTTTGGGTGTGATTCAGCAGAACAGTTTCCACCCCTCCGCGTACACCGGCTATGCCAGACAGCAGAGCAATAGCGGTAAAAATGACAGAGAGGGTTCTGGCTGCAGAGAATTTCCATCGAGGGCTTGATTGGAGCACACAATGAGGTGATGACCCTGCAAGGACTGACCTGGGGTGTCCCAGAGGGGCTGGCACCCTGAGAACCTCGACCCTGTCACGTGAAGCCATGCACTTCAGAGCCCAGCACCAACGTCTTGGCTGTCGTGCCATGGGGCGTCGTCCTCGGGTTCCCAATCACAAAACTGACACCAGACCTGTACCTGTCTCAAAGCGTCAGCTGAGAAGGGAAGGAGTTAAAACATTTCAGGTACCTGGCATAAGGCCAAGCTCACGTGAATATATTATCATCGTCATCATTGTCATTTAGTGCCTACCACAAAGTCTGGGGCATGTTCAGTCCTCCATTAAGTTTTGTAGAATTGAATGCATTCATTAATATTGTTACCCTAAGATTCTGTCCCCCCATCGACCACACTGAGTTACTGGAAGCCAAGGTTAGCCACAGTGAGTGGCATGTTAGATGACAGACTGCCCACCTAGGAGACCAGACGGCTGCTGCTCTGGAAGAGCAGGGCAGGAACCTGGACATGACAAGCTGCGAGTTAGCTGCAGTGTGAGTGAGAACAGAGTAGCACTGAGGCAGCACAGCTGCCGTGATGTGCTATAGGACAGTGCCGGGAGCCGGTCCATCCTTGCTGTTTCAAGGGACCTGGTGTATGTGGCATACTGTTCTTAATATGTTTGCTCACCTTCTTGGCACTATGTGTTTTAACCAAGGTCACCTCTCTGAGAAAGGTTGTTTCCCCAGTTAGGGATTTTCCTCTGAAGTTAGGGAGGGAATAAAATCCCTTAACTAAGTGCCAGGCGGGTAATTAATCACTTTGACTACGAGCAATCCTGCTTAAGCTACATAATCTTTACTCCCTGGAATGGAGATAAGAAACGCCCTAACCTTTGGAATAGAGATTGATAGGATTAGAATCAACTGGTATAAATACAGATGTAACAAGACAACAGGACACAGAACCCAGACACAGAACCTAGACACAGAACCTAGAGAGACAGAACCTAGAGACGGAACATGGCAAAAGATCCTGGACAGAAACTGGCAACAGAACCTAGCGAGAGAACCGGGCTGAAGATCCTAGAGACAGAACCTGACTACAGAACCTGGATAGAACATGGCAAGAGAACCTGACTAGAACCTGGTGACTGAACCAGGCTGGAGAACATGGTGACAGAACCTGGCTGGAGATCCTGACCAGAACTTGGCTAGAGATCCTGGCTAGGCTGCTGATCAACTGAACGCTGTCTCCATGTCATTCCTTCTTCGCCGACTCCGTCCACACCTTTGGGGACCTCTGGGCCTGCAGGACAGCAAAATAATCCATGACATTTCACTGAGAAACTACACACCCAATGGGTCCTCACTGACAACCCAGATACTGTAACTCACAGGCTTTGCTGAACACACGGAGCAGAGCTGCTGGTCAGGGCACAGCTACGGACCCATAATTAGGGTGCAGTTGAGTAAAACAGAACCAAGACATGAGGTGCAGGGATTCTGTTGTGACGAGTTGGCTATGGAAGGTCCAGGCCCTGCCTGGCAGGAGATACGTGCTCGGCCAGTGGTGGCTGTGATTGGGACACTGGGTCACAGGCAGTGATGCCAGAAAGGGAGGGTTTAAGGAAGGCACCCACCTGTCAGGCCCGGCATCCAGGTGAACACTGAGCAGCAGTCACAGAGAATGGGCGGGGGGCGGGGGGTCACAGTGCCAGTCAGACTTCTGGGGCAGTGTCCGTGGGGATCAGACGGGGAGTGAGAACTGGACAGTGGATGTGACCCCATTGCCCTGGGGTCAGAGCTGAGTCCAGATGAGCAGATATGACGAGTTGAGTCAAGGACCAGGAGTAAGGAGAGAAACAAGAGTTGTGGAGCAGCAAGAACAGAATCGATTAGTGGGCAGCGGGTAAGTGGATGGGAACGGCGGGTGAAGGACTCATGTTTCCCTGCGGGGACCACATCAGCTCCCTCTCCACCCTTCGGTCCAGGGTCCCCCGACTCCTGGCAGCTGGCGGAGCGACTGCAAGCCCAAGATGCTGACAACGTAGAAACAGGACATGGCGATTATGATGAGGAAGGAAAGGGGAAACTGAGGTAAGTGTAGGAAACATCTGTGTGACTTTGGTAGGATTGAAGCTTGTCTGTCAGATGGGGAGGAGTGGGTCTGGAACCAAGACCACAGGACGATGGTTCAGCATCTACAGGTGGTCAGATCGGACACCTGGAAAATCCAAAGAAATCAATCACCTGAAAATGTTCTGAGTTAGGAAACAATTCAGTAAGTCCCCCAGGTGAAAACTAAAACCCCAACATTAGCACCATCCCATGTGTAACTAATGATCAGATAAACAACATGATGGGGAAATAAAGTTAAGGCGATAGATAAAACATACGCATGAAGACTCCTTTACACCTTGACCGGATGTTCCAAAAGGAGAATTGTCTGCATTAAAAATCACATTCTACTTTTCGGTAGAGAGTCCGTATCATGAAGACATCAATTCTACTTGAATTAATTTAAAAATGTCAGGAAACCCTGATAAAGAATCCCTAAGGGATAAACCATAAAATAATATCTATAAAATTGCCGTGGTAAAAAAAAAGAGTGATAAGCAGGCACCATTCCCACCAGACGCTGAAGCATCCCATAATGTCTATGTCATCGCAGTTGGACTGAATGACAGATAAATCAATGGCGTAGAATAGGGAGCCCAGAACGGACCCAAATACCTATCAGGGACGTAGGATATAATAAAGGTGTCATTTCTTATCATTGAGGAAAAGATGTCTCAGTAAATACCACAGGGACAGGAGTGGCAATCTGACAAAAGCCAAGTTGATCCCTACCTTGCTGCTGACGTCAAAATAAATGCTCTGCTGAATAAAGCTTGAAATACAAGATAACAACAACAAAGTAAACATTAGAAGAAAACACTGAAAAATATCCTTAATCTCTGGTTTTTGTTACTGCTGCCCTAGCAAACTCATAGCGTCCAAAACAAGCCCCATTTCAACTAGCAGATCTCGGCCTGGTCTTGAGTGGTTGTGGGAGAAACAGATGAGACAGAAAGAGGAGGGGCAACACCGAGAGGCAGACAGACAGACGGGCGAGTGAACGGTTGAGTTGACATCGTGGGGCAGTGTTGAGCTGGCATTGGCTCCTCTGATAATTAATGTTCCAGTTCCTACAAGAGTCAGCCCCAACGCTCACTTCTCTTTGGCCATTTCAGCCAGAGGTCAGAGGCAACAGGGCGACCCACGTGCGCCCTTCATCACCAGGCTCTGAGCCTGCCCTGCGCCAGCACACGCAGGGAGTCTTATGCGGCAGACACGGCAGAGTTAGCCCTCTGCTCCCGGGAAAGGATGCTGCCAGGGGACCAAGAACCAGGACACAGTGAACAGCACCACAGGCTCCATCCTGCGGCGAACACATCTACAGATGACAGGCCCCCTTATGCCTCATAGAAACAAAAGCTCAATTAGCATTGGACACCACACCATCATAGCGTTCAATTAATAAATCAAAATCATCAAAATAATTTAAAAAGAACCAATTTTAGTCTGTCCTACACTCCATATGGAGAAGAACGCACGCAAACCATCTTCCAGTTTCTGAAAGTTCAAGAAATAGTCTACTGTGAACAGCCTATAGGGTGTCCTAGAAGCACCCTGCAAATGGGGACTGGAATGATAAAGAATTTGGCATCTGTGTTCCCTAAGTGTTCATTAATATATTTCTCTGAGGTTAAAGGAAAACATCTCACCCATCATAACCTGTTGTCTGTAATCTAATTTCACCCTTAATTTACTCGTCTCTGCACCTGAGTAAAGTTCTCCATGATTATTAATAGATTTCCTAATTGCAACCAGCTTATAACACGGGGGCACTCAGGTGGCAAATAATCAAGGGAATGTGGGTTTGTTGGTTCCAGCATACGCTGGTATTATAGATATTGATATAATAGAGATGCATGTGATTTCATATAAAGAGATGATGTATGTATAGAGACAGAGATAGAGATAGAGAGAGACAGAAAGAGAGAGGGAGGGAGAGAGAGATATAGGTACAGATGTGAGTAGAGATCTGGACAAGAAGATGGTATAGAAATATAGATATGGGTATGGATATGAGAGTTTGGGATTGCTGTGGTGTGGGTATATACACAGGGATAGATGGGCTATGGGTAGATACATATATAAACATAGATACAGATTCTCAGCACCCTGCATCCTCCCACTTGTGATTGTTTTGTTGGATTGGTCTCCTCGGTGACTTGTACATTGTTCAATGATAGAACTAAGCAATAATTTCAGTTAATAAAGTTCCAAAACTTATATAGGAATAGACTTACACTTGCTGACTATACAGATTAAATCTCCACTCACTATAGTTTTAGAAATTGCTTATTGGGTTGGTTGAGATGCAAGCACCATATTTTCCGTGCATATTCTGATTTTATTTAAAAAGGAGGTTGAACTTCAGCCTTCTTTGTTTTTGTCAATGGAAGTTTATTATCAAAGGTAAAAATAAAGTTGTGTTCTTGTCGGAATAATGTATACGTATGGTATGGGTATGGGAATTGGTATAGATGTAGCTATGCATGTGGGTAGATGTGCACACGTGCACACACACAAGCATACTCACACACAAATGCATGCACACATAACACAAACACACTAACATTTAGCAGCTTCTCCAAACAATGTGAAATCCCTGGGTGGCAACCATCCCTGAACTTGTGGAATCACAGTAAGTAAAGAGAATGCATGTGAGTGAGGTATTTTATTTTGTAACAGAAGGAACTTTTCAAATATCTTAGTCTCACACAAAATAAGGTATTATTTCAGTTTTATTTCCTTAATTTTTCCAACTTTGCTGAGGTACAATTGGCCAAAACATTATGTATAGTGAGGTGTACATTACAATGGTTTGATATAAGTACACATTGTGAAATGATCACTACAATCAGGCTAATTAACATCCATCGCCTCCCATGGTTACTGTGTGTGTGTGTGTGTGTGTGTGTGTAAGTCACCACACTATACAGTACATCTACAGAACTTACTCATCTTAGAACTGAAATTTTGTACCCTTTGACCAATATCTAATATTAGTTCACATTACATATAATCTTGACAACCAGCAAATTAAGTTTTTTATTGCTTTGAAGGATTGAGACCCCCTTTCTATACATTTGATTGAATACATGTATGTATTATGTATTATGTATGTATGTATGTGTATATATATGTATATATAGATTAGAAAATGATAGATGATGGATAGATATTATATAGATGATAGATAGATGATAGACTTCATCACAGCTATAGCAATAAGTCTTTTTACACATTAATTTGATTTATAATCTATAAAATACCAAAGTTCTGGAAATCACTCCCGCGAAGAGAAATTTAGATGATAAACCAGTGTATTTTGAGCAGCACCTACACTTTCCAGGCATATTCCAGTAAAAAGTTAATTTGACAATTGTAGGAAACTCAAGAGAAATTGGCAAACAGCAGGAGTAATGGGTAACAAGTTGCAAATTAAATATCAAGCAGATAAGCATCATCCAGGAAAAGCAGAATATATCAAAACCCGCCAGCCTCCAGGGGCGGCTGGATCCGAGGAGCCGTATAAAACAGTACCATTAACACGTCATTGCAAGAGTCCCATTTGGAGGAGATGGCTTTGGTAAATGTGGGTGCTTTTCAGCACAACTGTTCAAGTGCAGAAGCCGGGAGGGTGGAAGACCATTTAGTCACCAGCCCTCACAACCTGCAGCTCCAGCCCGTAATGAGGCTGCCACTCTAACCCAGGGTCAGTACCACGTGCAGTTGGGGAAGTAGTAACCTGTTGGTTCTGCACCGCTCTGAATGAGAAAATGAGATCCATTCCTCTAATTAAATATAGACTGAACTGGGATCAGCAGTCGCTTTATGGAAAATATGCTCACTTCACTCATAAGAAGTTAGCTATGAAGATGAGACAAGGTTTCAGCTTTTTTCCCCTTTCTAAAAAGGCTTCAAACTTGGTTTCGATGTCAATGAGTTCAGCCAAAGTTTGGCTGCTCCCCAAACTGAACAGAAACCTATATTCTTGGCAGGAAATGCTTACACATAGACAGGTTGAATTTTTCGAGGATATTTGTGTTACTGAGCAGAAAGAAATTGCAAACACTTATAAATAAATAAGAAAAGCACACATTCTGGGAACAGGTGAGAAGACAGGGACTCAGATATCCAAGAAGTGAAAAGATGAATAAGTGAATAGGGTTAGATATCTGTTTCAGAGTAAAAATGGGTTCAGTCATTCTTGATGGAATCCTCAGTGTATCAGAATGCAGCCCATCCCTGCTTCCCAGGATTGTTTTGGGGTTCAATATGATAACGGGGTCCAAGATTAGAACCTGATACAATGCTGGTGACAATGAATGAAATTTCTGAAACTCTCAAATAGGGGCTAAAGGGGTTTGAACTTAACGAAGCACTGTGAGAGCCTGGGATCACGTCCACGTGGTGAATGACAAATTCTGCTGTTTCCTGGAAACTAGCTTCTCTTGGTATGATGCTTATTAATGCTTCCAGCATTGAAGAAATATTTCCATGACTATTTCAGGAGCACCGAGGAACTGGGCCAGGTCAATAGGCCTTTTTGAGACGTACTGTTGGTGCATCCACCGTTGCTCTAGACAAAATCCCAGGTAATCCCCCCAGATGCATCATGGTCACAATACACGAGAGCAGGCACACACGGAACACCTGATCCTCACCAGCTGGAGCCCAGCCGGAGGGCAGCCGTCCATTTCTCCATTTCATTTAGGTCCTGCTCACCGTAGAGCCAGGTGGACCCCAGAGGCCATTGATTTTACTTCCCTGGGCTTATGTTCCTAAAACCTTGCAAACAGAAGTAAGCTGCGGAGAGCTTCTTTGTGCTTTGAGAATTCTTGAAATATTTCATAACCTCTGTCATTAGAAACTCATGTATATTCCAGCTAAAATGAAGGAGAAGTCCTTGGCCTGAAAATGCTTGGCCACCCCTC
>NW_006289416.1:7108021-7168512 GCF_000327345.1 Myotis davidii | reverse complement strand
CCCAGCTCACCCCCCACCCTGACCCCCATCTCAGGGTCATCGTGACCGACCTCTCACCTGAGGACGGAGACCAGTGAGTCACATCCAGGGATTCCAGGCTGATGGCACTGTGACAGGGTATCTTCTCGTTATGAAAGGGATCAGTATTCCTGTCTGGCTTTACCTCCCTCTTCCACTGAATACAGGTCATAGGTCAGCCTCCATTTCTCCTTTGCCTCCCATCCTACTCTTCTGTCACATGTACAGCTTTTCTTAATTTTTCCCATGGCTGTTCTCTCTCTCTTTTTCCTTTTCTTTTTATATCATGTATTCCAAAGACACCAGCCTAGTATATATACTGAAGGGAAGCAAAGACATCAGCCTAGTGCATATACTGACCTGAAGGTTTTTTAATGTTCTTTTGAAAGTTGCAGCAAAGACAGGTCTGTGGGCATGCCCTGCTCCTTTGTGACTGTGGGGAGGAGCCTGTGACAGGCAGTGCTACTGAGCCCTGGACCCAGGTGCCCTCCCGTGCTCATCAGCACCGTCCCAGGACAACAGCCCTGAGTCTCCAGGTCCCATGGGACTGGAGCTGGGCAATGGGGTGAGAATGTGGCCTCCCCCTAATTCAGCCTGGAGCTGCGGCTCCACAGTGTCAGCCATGCCGTGTCCTCCTGTGGATCGTCCACCTCACAGCAGATGCCGCCAGCTGTCCCCCTCCTGGCCCCTCAACTTCAGCATCAACAGGCGGCAACTCCATCCCACTCTGATGTGCATGGCTCATAAATCTTTTTGTTAAAAGTCTTTAACTATGTAACTGGATTCATTATCCTCTGTGTTTGTCAAAATGCTATTTATAAGTTGCTTGTTTTATTAACCCTGACAGGAAAGAAAACTGGCTCTTCATCTCCCACTGCTGGAGACAGAGCTGGAGTTTGTCTGGGTGGCTTCTCTGGACATGTGGCACAAAGGAGACACACCTGAATAGGCCAGCCACTAGGAAGGTCCCAACCTCTCTGAGCACCTGGCCTCGGAGCTGGCCTCTCACCTGGGAGGTTGATGAGAAACAAGAGCCACTCCTGACCCATCCCCGCTGGCCTGTCTGGGGTGATCATTCAGTACAAGAGTCTGGGACCAGGTGATTGTGGTCAGATACGAGCTGATTCCACAAAAAAAGCAGAGGACAGAGGAGCTGAAGGTCTTTAGACCACCAGGCCTCCCAGTGCGGGTGGATCTCAAGGCAGGCGGGTTGAGATGGTGCCACAGATATCACAGTCCACAGATTTTCAGCGATTTTATTCCTGACTACATATAGCAAGAACACCTCAGAAGAAGTGGAAGATTAACAAAATATTGGAGAAGAAAAACATGCTTATAGAAAAGGCCTGAGGAAATGAGCCACTGACGGAAACATGCATTCAATGTATTTATTTTAAACAGAAAAACTGGTATAAATTCCAACCCTGTAGCATGGACTTGACCCACATTCCCTATGGAACATTTCTGTACAAAATCTCAACCCAGGACCCCGAGGTCACCTCTTCCAATAGCACATTCCCACACACCACATCCCAAAAAGATCACAATTCCACTCCTACCCACATAGGTAACTGTCCAGTTCCAACGCATCGTTGGTCAAAAATTGAAAATCTCTCTTTTTTTAATGCTTTTTATTGATAGTAGAGAGAGAAAGGAAGGGAGAGGAAGAGAGAGAGAGGGAACATCAATGTGGGAGAGAAACATGGATTAATTGCCTCCTGTATGCACACGGACAAGGGATCAAATTCACAACCTGGGCATGTGCCCTGAAAGGGAATTGAACTGGTGACTGGTGCACAGGACAGTGCTCCAACCAACTGAGCCACAGCAGCCAGCGTGGAAATCACTTTTATTAAAATGGAAAATTCACTGCCTCTTTCTATTCCTGTCTGCCTGACTTTTTTTTCTTTGAGGAGCAAAGATAAATCCCAGTAGCACAATTAAAGCACTAGCTAAATATTACTTTGTTGGGCTTAACGATGGATTACAATGTGTGCATAATGACCCAGTTCTAGTAATATCATCTGATTTAGGAAGGAAATCAGAGCCTGCCATATGCTCCCCAGTAAGGTCTCAGAAATCCTTCTTCTCCTTCCTGACAGATCAGCTGACTGCGGGCAAGGATGATGCTGTGCCGTCCTGGAGCCTTAGGTTGAGCACCGCACTCATCAGAGTTAATCACGACACACGTGTCATCAGATGACTTCCAAAAGAGAGCAGCGGGTGAGTTAACAACCTGTCACCTGCCTGTTTAAAGTCCCTTTACTGTTCTGAACAGATTCATGCATCCTCTGTGTATATGTCTACTAAAGTGTGGGCTAATCTAAAAGAAAAAGATGTAAAACAGAAAAAGATGTCAGAGTTGAACACAGAAATAAAGGACTCATAGCTCCAAAAACTGGTTAGAGTTCCTCTTTTTAGTAATAAAGTGAGAGATAGCTGACAGAACAATGTTTTTCAGTTTTTAAATAAAAATTTAAGTGTTGATTAGTGAAAGTTCAATTTCAGAATAGATGTAAATGAAAATTCTGTTACCAAGACATAATATCAATCTTAGCTATATTAGAATTTAATAAGACAAACCACTGATCCATTTAAATCAATATTAATGAAGGGAAAAGAACAATTATTGACTTAAAGATTTTTCAATAATATTATGTCATAATAGCACAAATTGTTACCCAGAACTAAACAGCACTTAGTTCCTACAGCAATGGAGGACGTGTGCGTGGTGTGCTCTCATTTGTCTAAGAAAACGGGAACATGTTAGTAAATACTTATATTCATAAAACAAAAATGGAAAGATGGACCACAAAGCAAAAACAGAAATAGGAGCAGGTATATACTGTGAATTGTCAACTTCACTTTGGAGCCATGTGACTATTTTACATGATTATAGATGAAAATGTAAATTCCAAACTATTAAAAAATAAAACTAAGGCTAGAAGTAGTGGACTGAGATTTGAACCACCGCTCGCAACAGGGAATCTGGGTTGATTGCCTGACAAAGTACAAACATAAGCATTCTCCCCAGGATTTTATCACCATCCAGGGCCTACGTGCATGCCTTCACAATATCCAGGATATATGCCAAAATGATTGATGTGCAGAGAACCAGAAAACTGACTGGAGATCAGGGACAGCATCTGCAAAGTGAAAAATGATTCAGTGCTGGAACATCAGAAAGAGAACCTATAATAACGATTAGGTAACTGTGCTCCTTAAGATAAAGGAATGGAGCCCTGGCTGGTATGCCTCAGTGGTTAGAGAGTCGGCACAAGCACGGAAGGGTCATGGGTTTGATTCCTAGTCAAGGGTATGTACCTGGATTGCAGGTTCAATCCCCAGCCCTAATCGGGGCAAGTTCAGGAGGCAACCAATCGATGTGTCTCTCTCACATCAATGTTTCCATCTCTATCTCTCTTCCTCTCTCTCTCTCTCTCCCCTCCCCTTTCCCCCCTTTACTCCCTCCCTACCTTCTACTCCCTCTTTAAAAAATTAATGGGAAAAAATATCCTCAGGTGAGATTTAACCAAAAAAAAAGAAAAAGAAAGGTAAAGGAATGGAAATGAAAAAGCACTTAACAGAGTAGTAAATGACAAAAAAGAAAAAGATGGAAAATTTAGAACCGAGGAATAAAATATCTGAATTAAAAACTCACTGAATGGATGAACAGCAGATGGAAATGATGGAGGAAAGAGCCTGTCCCCTTCAAACAGACCAGAAAAGTACCCAGTGGAGGGTGAGAGGAAAGAGAAGGAACAGAGACTCTGGGACAGTGCAAACCAGATGAAGCCCTCACTGAAGCTCAACAGGGAGGACAATGACATTGGGACACAAAATAGTGTGTGAGGGTGAAATGTGTGAAAGCATGCCCAACTTGGTGAAAGGCATTAAGTTCACAGATTCAAGAGGCCTGGTACACCCAGATGGGATAAAATTAAAGAAAATAGCCGAATGACCTTCCAGACGTCATTCTGGACATCCTTCTGGACAAAGCCGCAGCAGCAGGGGCCAAGGCAGAGGTGGTTAAGGGTGATCAGAAAGACAGGTGAGCAGTTAGGGGTGATCAGGCAGGTAGGCTGAGTGGTTAAGCAGTGGTTCTCAACCTTCCTAATGCCACGACCTTTTAATACAGTTCCTCATGTTGTGGTGACCCCCAACCATAAAATTATTGCTACTTCATAACTGTAATTTTGCTACTGTTATGAATCATAATGTAAATATCTGATATGCTATATGTGTTTTCCGATGGTTGCAACCCACAGGTTGAGAACTGCTGGGTTAGGGGCGATCAGGCAGGCAGGTGAGCGGTTAGGAGCCAGTGGTCTCAGATTACGAGAGGGTGCAGGCTGGGCTGAGGGACCCCTGCCCCTCTCCACCCCCACCCCCGACATGAATTTCATGCACCCGGCCTCTAGTCTATATATATAAAAGCCTAAATGACCAAACAACTGGTCACCAGGGGACAGATGCTCAATGCACAGGATCGGGCTGTCTCCTGTCTGGATCAGGCCTGTGGGGATCGGGCTGAAACCAGCTATCCAACATCCCCCGAGGGATCCCAGATTTCGAGAGGGCACAGGCCAGACCGAGGGACCCCACCGGTACACGAATCCATGCACTGGGCTTCTAGTATCACAATAAAAGGCTAAAAGCCTAAGCTCTAGAAAAGTAATTGTAAACAGCTGGGGAAAAGGCAAATCATGTACAGGGAACAATGATTAGAATGACCACAGCTTTCTCACCAGAAACCACTGTGACCGGAACAGCCCTTTAAAATACCAATGAAAATATATTAATTAACACAGAATTTCATAAAGAGAGAAACACCCCAATTAAAAATTCAAAAAGGCTTTTTGTCATAGAAAATGACCAGCTGATCCCAAAATTTACATGGAAATATCGAGGGCCTGGAATAACCAAAGCAGGTTTAAAATAGTAAGTTGGAGGATTCGTTACACTTTCCTTCAGACCTTACAATTAAGCTACAGTAATTGAGGTAGTAGATGTTGGTGTTGGTAAAAAGGCATACAAATAGACCCACAGGACAGAAACAGAGTGTGGACATAGGCTCACACATACGTGGCCAATTGAGTTTCAATAATGGTGCCAAAGAAATTCAATGGGAAAATAATTCTTCAGTAAAAGGTGCTTCATCATTGGATTTCCATAGAGGGGGAAATGAACATTAACTGTTACCTCCCAATATACACAGAACTTAACTCAAAATGAACCTAAAACTATACAACTTCTAGAAGAAAATATTTGTAGTGTTGGGGTAGTTTGAGGTTTCTTAAGTAGGATGCAAAAGAGTTTAAATTATAAAAGGAAAATTGGTGAATAAGATGACCAAATTTAAAGGCATTTGCTCTTTAAACAACACCACTGAGAGGGTGAAAATTCAAGTCACAGGCTGGAAGACAATGTACAGAACACATACATTAGATATAGGACCTGTGTCTACACTATATAAAGTGTTTCCACAACTCAATAATAAGAAGGCTCACCATCCAATGGGAATGGGGCAGACACATCACAGAAGCGGTCACGTGGGGAAGTTTGAAAAAGTACAAACAACATCGAACCACAGCCACTTGAGGGCTTCCCTGAAAGTGCAGATCCTGGCAGCTTAACTTCCAGATGGAAACCCAGCCTGCATAGGCACGGAAACGTTTGTGTTTTCTTATTTTGACACTGAGCTCTGAAATAATACTGTTAACTGTTAATCTTTCATTTTCCTTTTTTTTTTAAAAAAAAAAAAAGAGACTGGCTTTTAACACTAGGCAGCTGTTAAATCTAAAAGGTTACCTAGGTCTAGTTCATCTACTTCAGACATAAACATCAAGTCAATATCCCCTCAAAGCTGTTCACAGGTCAGTGAAACCATGGTCATAGCCACCGGGACTCAGTGGCTCACCGAGATGGGTAGCCACATAGAAGTTATAACAAGGGGAGGTGTTTTTGCATGATTCCAAAAGTTTTTTCCTGGAAACCTAGAAATGCTAGAAAGATCTTGTCATCCCGACAGCCCTTTGCTGGCAGGGTCCCTAGAGCAGTGAGGTCTGCACAACACGTTCCTGGTGGTCACCAGAGCAGCCAGCAGTGCATGACCCCTGGTTCACGCGAGCAGGGAGGTGGGAGTCTAAGTTGAGTTTGATGCTACAAAAACAAGTGTGTTCCTGTGAAAGGCTTTTCCAAGTTTGATAAACTGTATTGTGTCCATGATTGTTCATTTGAGAGACCACTAATCTGAAAAGCCTTGTTTTAAGAAGATAAATGCAAGTAAAATGCAGTTAGTCGATGGGAAAGGTGACGATCTGTTATTAGGGGCTGATCCTGGTCTAGTGAGTGACAGGCAACAGCTTCTCAATTTTATGCAGCGCCAAGCAAAGGGCGGTTTTGCTGGGAATTTTGCAGAATTAAAAAAGAGAGGGGGAGCGATGGGGAGTGGGGAACGTAACAGCTCCGGAATTGACAACTCAGTTCAACTTAGGGGGAAATTTTGAAGTCTTGACAACAAACTAACTTTTTTCGACACCCTTCTTTCTCTTCCTCTTTAGTAGCAAAGCTTTCTTGTTTCAACAATATGGGACTAGAGAGAGAACAAATGAACGGAACTTTCAGAGTATTTGTAGGAAAATGAGCACCATGTTTTCAATAAATCTTGTCTCCTCTTGGTTAGAGGACATCGCCTAACAGATCTGAATAATTTCTTGTCCTGTTAGTTCCTTGGGATCCCAGTCGTCCCCGGGAAGCTGAGCCCGTGAACCTGTGTAGGAACAGGGAATGGGAGGTGGGTGTCCACAGGGGCCAAGCCCCTCACATTCTCACTCGGTGACGAGTGTTTTTGGGGGTCAGGGACAGGGCTCCAGCGTGTGGCTGACTCACCTCAGAATTGTCTGTACTGAGGCTGTTGGTCGAACACATAGATTAGTACACTCCTTGTTCTGAAAATGAACATATGGCTACATGCACTTGTTAGATTGTGCTATAATATTTATTACTAAAGGCCTGGTGCACAAAATTTGTGCATGGGTGGGGGGGTGTCCCTCAGCCCGCCTGCACCCTCTCGAAATCTGGGACCCCTCAAAGGGATGTCTAACTGCCGGACATCCCTCTTGCAATCCGGAACTGCTATCTCCTAACCACTCGCAGGCCTGCCTGCCTGATTGCCCCTAACTGCCTCTGCCTCGGCCCCCACTGCAGTGGCTTCATCCTGAAGGACATCCAGAATGGCGTCCGGAAGGTTGTTTGGCTGTCTGGTCTAATTAGCATATAATGCTTTTATTATTATAGTTGCCACCAGGCCGTACTGAGTTAAACTCAGTGACATAAATTCTGTGAAGCACATGTACTTTTACAAATGTGACCTTAATACCATTTCCATACCTTCATTCCATGGGCTCTTGCTGGGAAAAATCTACAGAGTTGACTTTTGGAGACTTGTTTCCTTCTGGTCCCCCATTCATCCCCCACCCCCGTTGTGCTGAGACGGACCTTGGGCTGGAGGCAGAAGCCTCAGTGAGCTCAGATGCTCCTGTACCAGCACCCAGGCTCTGAGCACTCTGGTTTGGAGCGCTCTTCTGCAAAGGGCACTGTCATGAAAACTGAGGCAGAAACAGGTGAATATGACAAAGAACACCCTGTACATCTGAGGACAAAGGAAAATATTTTAAATAATATTATCTCTGTTGTTGTATTAATAAATGAATAGGGTAAAAACTTAAAACATAGAGTTGTTTAAAAGTTATTTTGTGCCACCATATATATGCATTGTTAACATATTGAACATTTTACTATTTTATATTCTTCCAAGTTTTTTCTATTTGCATGTAATGTGTAGTAGATATAGACAGATGATAGCTAGAAAGATGATAGATGATAGATAGATAGATAGATAGATAGATAACACATATAGAGTGGATACTTGATACCTGCTCTTCAATAACTGACTTTTTATCCAACAATATATCTTGCACATGTTTATGTGGCAATAAACACACATCAGCCTCACTGTTAATGGTTGCACAGTATTCAGGGTTTTACTATTCTCATCTGTTTTGAACAGTGATATTTACAATAGGCATTCCTCATGTTGTATTTAGGAGACAAAGATTTATCTAATTATTTTATGGGGTAACTTCCGGAAGGACAGTGGCTGGGTGGGTGTGGGGCTCACAGGGAAGGCTGTGCCTGAGTCCCCAGCAGCAGCGGGGCTTGGAGAGGAGCTGCCAGCCTGTGCTCCTATGACAAGTGCAAGCAAAGGCACCACCACTGGAGTTTCATTCCAACTTGTCCCGCAGACAGATGCTTCGTTGGGTCTCAGTAAAGGGCTGCAGCAAAGTGGGAGCAAGAATTTTCAGGTGGAGGCGATGAATCTAAAAATCAAATACAATGAACTACAATGACCTGTAGCTTAGTTCTCTGAGCATTCGATAATGCCTCGAGGAGTGTTGGGTAGACATTAACAGTGACTGACAACAAGCCCAGAGCACCTCCTGTTGATCTCATTGCCTAGGGAATATTACAGAAGGACATGGGTCTTTTGAGTCAGTGGAGGCCAATAAGCAAGTTAAAGTACTGATAAATCTTTATTTTACCATGCTTGTTTTACTAAAGCCAGTTCTTTGGGGTTTGGTAAGTCTTGAGTAAATAGAATTTAAGGATTATAATACCAGGTAGAAACTTGAATGCTGCTTGTTAGAAAAAAAAACATAAATGGTTTGTATGGGGGTTGTTTGAATATATTTTTATTGTTGATAGTATTACAGACATCTCCCATTTTTCCCTCCTTGATCCCCCTCCTCCCAGTCCCTATCCACCACATCAGGTCTTCACTACCCTATTGCCCGTGTCCATGGGCTATGCATGTAAGTTCTTTGGTTTGTCTCTTCTGTCCCCCCAACACCACATCGAGGTATGAAGTTGGAGTAGCTCTTGGTTTTCTTGGCACGACTCATCGTCTCCTCATGAAATCACTGTCGCCTGCCAAGCACCCGGCTCCCTGTGGCAGCCAGCCCCCAGGGCCCCTTGGACGCAGCACTTGTACCTTAAGCATTGACTCCTACTCTGTCTCTGTGGGACAGGAGCTATATGTTTTGGTCCAAATATTCCCTGAGGTAACTTTCAAAAACTATAGACAGTTTTTTCCCCCTTAAAAATGACAAGATTTTTCTCCCTCTCCTCTGTGTCATTTGTCTCCTTGAGGTAGATTCCTAAAGAAACAGCAATCAGAAAGTCGCTAATTGCCTTTCTCATTTTATAGTGGCAGCTTAGATTTTATTTTCCTCTGGCAGTAAAGTATTATTAAAAGTTGTTTGATTTGATTTTTTTTTTTTTTTGCCCATCTCAATGTTTCAACAAATGCTCATTTAAGATCGCAGTTTAGTGCGTTGTTGCTTTCTTCTCCTAAAAAGTTCAAATTGAAAAAAATAAAACGGGCTACTTGGAAAGATTCTCGTGCCTTCATTCTTTTTACAATAAGACTGTAATTTCTATATCTCAGAGTTGGAGAAGTAATGTGAATTTTTGTTACCCTGCCAATCAGTTTCCAAAGTGACACTCACACCCGTGCTCCTGCCGACACAGGCGCCCTCGCACAAACCCCGCCAGGGCAGTGCCACCAGCCACGTGGCTTACCTTCTTCTCGTGCAGGTTTGCAGTATTGGTTATGAAAACGCCATATGAAACACATGGTTTGGCCCTAGCCAGGTCTCAGTTGGTTAGAGAGTCATCCCCATGTGTCAAGGTTTTGGAAACAACCAATGATGTATAAATAAGTGGAACAACATGTCTGTCTTTCTCCCTTCCTCTCTCAAGTCAGTTCCCCATTGACACTCCTTGGGCAGGATGCTGTCCAGGTGACCACTGGAGGTGGTGAGAGTCCCCACTCTCCATTAGGCTGTGGGGAGGGGGTCCCCTCATCACTGTTCCTATGTCACCCCACTGACCTTCCAGGGGCTCCTTCCAGGCCAACCCCAAGTCCAAGTGCCCCCTTGACCTTCTGAGATCACACTGGAAGGCTGGGGACCTCACTACAGCCTGGAGAGTGTGGGGTCTAGGGTCCCCTTTTTACTAACGGGGTGCCAGGAGCACGTTTCCTCTGTGGTGTTGGCTGGAGCAGCGCATTATTGCCTGAAAGTTGATTGTCCTGTCAAGCGGCCTTTTTCCTGGTCCTTTGGCCAGGGAGCAGACTGCCGTTGGTCTGTGGGGTTTTGTCTGATCCGTTGGTGACTCTGGGTAGAGGGCTCTTCGTCTCTAAGGCAGATGCTGGAGGAAAAGCGAAGCTACCGGTGGGTCCTGGGCAGCCCAGACAGCGGCCTCCTTCCCCCACCATTCAGAGACTCCTCGTTTGTTTTCTAGGTCGTACCCAGGGTTTTGTTATATGTATGGGGGGACTCCTCTCCATCCTCCTGAAAGCAGGGGTCTCCTCCACTCCGGGCAGGAATGGCTGTCTGCTCTGCTCCTGACTCCCTCCTGGCACTGACAGCACAGTGAGTCCCCGCAGCATTCAGTTCACTTCTCTTCCTGCTCTGACTCCGCTACAACCCAACGTAGCACTTGCACTTCACCTTTGCGTACCTTCCTTTTTCAGTTTGCTTCCCTCTTATCAAAATAAGAATTAAAAATTGAAATATTTTTCACAAAATGAAGGAAAATGTTTACTTGTCTTCTAATCTGGCAACTTTTCAACTTTCCTACAATGAAGTTGCAATGCTTTATGCCTAAGATTTACCCTTTTAAGCTAAAAATTAATTTCTTTACCGTGTCCTCTAGTCTCTGGGGCTCAATATTTCTGTACAGATTAATCAAAGTGTCCCGGTCAGTGCCTCTCCGCATGTCGCTCTCCCCTCTGTGACAATAGAGGACAGAAATGTCCTTGACCCTGGGAGACTCACAGTATAAGGAAGCTGACGGGACTGGAGCCGTGTTCCCCGCAATCAGCTTCTCAAACACCGGAGTTTGCTTGTCTCAGAGCCTAACTTCATCTCTTCAACAACGAGATTCATTTCAGTGCCCACGCCCCATGATAGCGGGTTTTTCCTGGTTTCACAGGTAATTAGTGCCCAGACGGACGAAGCCAGTCTTCCCACACTGAGTAGCAGCGTGTATCTGGCCCAAATGCTCGTGGCCACCAGTGTTCTGGTGACAAAGGCTGGAGAGGAGCCGTGCATTATCTAAGGCAAGAATTTCAGAGCCAGAAGGAATCAGAATCTTCTCCAACAACCTGTTCTCTCGGTTAAGGAATAAAATGAAAGATGATGTGATGGAACCAGGTGCCATGGGCGTGCCAGGAGCCAGGTAAACAGGGGTCCATGCACACTTGATCCTCAGAAATGGCTCTATTTTTTGTGATATTAACTCTAGCCCTGAGTTGAAACCTGGCACGGTCTTAATTTGCAGGAGGGACAAGAGGGCTAGGCCGGAACTCAGGGCCAGTAAGAACAGCATGCGGGGCTGTCAGGTGAGAATCATAGGTCCTGCCCGAATCTGTTACCACACAGATCATACCAGTCTCTGTGTTTAGATGTTATCACTGTTGTGAAAATTCAAACATAAGGAGAAAACACTTCTGCCTGCTTTCAAATTGGCTTCAGACATAAAAACAGTCTGTTCTATAGAACCCAAGCTCCATGGGGATGTGCACTTGTAAAACCGTCGGACTCTGTGGATGTGTTTGCCCAACAGGATGCGTCAACGTTTTTATCTTCCTCCAATGAAATAATGTCTGGATCCTTGTGCATGCCTCCATCCCTTTGGGATGTGCGTCATATTAGGTGGACTTTGTTTCCCATCATTGAAGATGAATTTTGGTCCCTCTGGTTGTGTGTGTGCGGTGTTCTGCTTTGCTGGGAGGGATGGAGTGTAGACTAGAAGAGGTGCAAGTAGAAGACTGTTCCCCATGATGCCTGGGAATGCTTTCCTCACAGGTGGAAGGCATGGGCATTCTATCTAGTGAGGAAGAGAGAGAGAGATAAAGAGAGACAGAGACAGAGAGGAAAGAGGAAAGAGGAGAGAGAGAGAGAGAGAGAGAGAGAGAGAGAGAGAGAGAGAGAGAAGAAGAAGAAGAAGAAGAAGAAGAAGAGAAGAAGAAGAGAAGAAGATTTTCAGGGTTCCTTTTACCAGGGTACTAATCCCATAGAGAGAGAGAGAGAGAGAGAGAGAGAGAGAGAGAGAAGAGAAGAGAAGAGAAGAGAAGAGAAGAGAAGAGAAGAGAAGAGAAGAGAAGAGAAGAGAAGAGAAGATAGTGAGATGTCCTGATACCCGGCCTTCCCTCCTTTCTCTGCGGCTCAGAAATGCTGCAGCATTCCCTCCGTCCCCGGGCCATGTGTGAGGCTGTGATGAAGCTGTGAAGTTTTTGGCTGCCCTTTCGTGTCTTCTGTTGTTTTCTTGGGGGCTCAGTGGGGTGGATAGTCTGTGCTGGGGCAGGACATGCCAACAAATTGCATCACTTCTGCCTCGGTGACCGAGGACAATGACATGCCATATGCCGGTGGCAGGAAATGAATGGGGCTCATTTACTTTGCACTGGGCGCTTCAGCCGTCCGTCTTCAGAGGCTGCCTGGCAACCTGGAAGGTGGCAGAGACATAGGAGCCCACCCCCCACCTCCTGAGCCACATTAGTGGTGCAGAACTTGGGCAGGGAGGGGCACTGGGAGGCTGCCCACCTGGCCATGAGTGTCAGCCTTACCATGTCAGAAAAGGAGCCAAAAGAAGCCACTGCCTCTGCTCCCACTGCACCAAAGGGAAGGAGAGAAGAAAAACTGTTGAGTGCATTCCAGCTGCAGAGAGAAAACAAAGTCACAGTGGGCATCTGATCCTGCATTCAGAGCAGCCCACCTGCACAGATGCCACAGAGGCTGCCCCATCGGTGACCCCACCGCCTGCGCTGCACCCAGCCCCCCAGTCGCAGCCCAGCTTGTATCTGACCTCTGACCTCTGTGGCAGCACTTCGTCTGTCTCCATGTGAGGAAGCAGGGACAGTCGTCATGGCTGAAGTGCCACCATCCTGCTGACCTAAGATGCTCAGGCATCATCTCGGAATTTGGTTCAGGGCAGCCGTGGGACAGGTAGCAGTCGTATGTCTCTCCCCTTCATAATCACCATCATTAGCATCATAATCAGTGGTGGCTGCGTGGGGCAACTTCCTGGCACAGAGACTCGCTTTTAAAATAATAACAATGATGACTGACATGTATGGACTTTTTGCCTGATTTTAGATGCCTGAGGGAGATTAACTCAGCGCTGTGACACCGTGGACACGGGTGCCATGAGAGACTTCCCACTGCAGGGCTGCCGGGAGTTTGGGGTACAAGTGACCTGTCCCAGGTCCTTCAGGAAGGAGGGAAAAGAAAGGCATTTTAAGAGAAAGAAATAAGTGCCAGTAAGAAAACTATCTTTAAATAATGACTGACATCTCTAAATATAAAGCTTGGGACTTCAGAAAGGAAAGCTCATCATTGAAATGAGTAAAAATTAGATATAGTATACTGCCTGCCCATGAATTTCTTAAACCAAATTTGAAGGTTGAACCAAAAATGGTACACCAACAGACAGATGTTCCATGTATGTATATAGAGGAGGTACTTGGGGCAATTAAATTTAAAAAGTGGGACCTAGATGAATATAAAATCTCTACACCTTACACGAAGGGGTGAACTATCAGTGCCAGTAGCTGTGATGTCATGTCTGTGTATATTACAATATCCGGAGCAAGAAAATTATACAAAGCAACATATCCAAAAACACTACCAATAACTCAAGACATATCTTGTAACATGTCTGTGTAACCCATATGAAGGCAAGGAAAGAGAAATAGCTGAATGAGAAACAGAGGCTACAAATGAAAAGTAAATGATAAAGTGGAAGATTTACATCTGAACATATCCACATCACTGCTTATCAGGCATGCAAATGGTCTAGATGCACCACTTAAAAGACAGAGATTAGAAGAATAGGTTAAAAGAGAAAACATGATCCAAAAATAGTCTGTTTACAAGATACTCACTTAATATACAGTATAGGTAGTTTTAAAATAAAAGGATGAAGAAAGATATACCATTCAAATATTAACATAAAAAATAGAACTCATTATACAAAAATCACATAAAGTAGGCATCTGAGGAAAATTTTTCTGGAAACAAAGAAGAATATTACATTATGATAAAGGATGAATCCACTAGAAATAAATTATTATCTTAAATGTGTGCACTACAGACAACTGAATGAAGATGAGAACGTAAGTCAAAATATGGGGGGTACAGTCAAAGCAGTACCAAGAGGAAAATTAGTAGCACTAAATACTTCTGTTAGAAGAGACAAAAAGTCACTAATCACCTAAATTCCAAGCTCAAGAACTAGATAAAAAAGAGCAAATTAAATTAAAGCAAACTGAAGAAAGGAACTAGCAAAAGAAGTGCAGAAATCAACAACATTGAAAGCAGAAAAGCAATAAAGAAAATCAACCAAACAAAAGGGTGATTGTTTAAATACTAGTATATCAATAATTAATGACCTCTAGAAAAATGGAAAAAGTTAAAAAGGAAGAAAAGAATTAAACAGGGGTATCACCATTGGTCCAACAACAAGAATTAAACAGGGATATCACCATTGGTCCTGTAGCCATTACAATGATAGGAGAATATTACAAGCCACTTAATGCACATAAATTCTACAACTTAAAAGAAATGAATCACCTCCTTGAAATCCAAAATGCAATAAGCAAGATGAAAGATAATCTGAAGACTTTTATAACCATTACACAAATTAACTTTATAATTAAAAAGTTCCCCTAACAGCACATGTGGAACCCAAAACCCCAGCAAACTCCACCCAACCTCACCAACCCCACCCAACTCACCAACCCCAACTAACACCAACCCACACAACCAACCTCACCAATCTTGCCCAAATCAACAACTGCAACCAACCCCACCAACCTCACCCAACTCCACCAACTCCACCCACCACAACCAACCTCACCAATCTCGCCCAGCCCAACAACCCCACCCAATCCCACTAACCCCAGCACCAGGACCAAGAGTTCCTGCCTCAGCCTTCCTTTGGGGCAATAAAACCCCTTTGGGTTCATGAATTAAATGACAATTGTGTTAGTCTTAAAAGTAACACTCTCTGCTGAGAATTTTCTTCCCATGAGAAGGGGCAAAGCTTAAAAACTGTTTCTGGGGTGGTAGATATTTAGAGCTACCAAGACTAAAGGACAGAAGGTGAAGGGAGAGCACTGGCCAAGTGCCTGCTGTATCTAATATTGATGGGAAAGCTTCTATGTTAATACAGTTTTCATTCCCTTGTAAATAAATAAATAAATAAATAAATAACCTAAGGTCAAGTGAAGAGTTGACAATGTATATTGGATTAAATATATGAGAATGAGGATAAGAAAGGAATTAAAAACTTAAGATTTTCTGAAAGTGAGTGAATTTAAAAAACTGCCTAAATAGAAAACAGAAAAAAGCTGGAGGGAACTACCTGGGGCGCAGAGGGATGCGGCACCTCTGGGAGTGGGCGTCTGATTCTCCAGCTCACACCCCGTGGCCACGGCCCCTACATGGTAGGGAGTCTTGTGCTACAAAGACGGATGGAAATGAAGAGCTGTGTAATTAGTACTTTTGTTGCAGCAGATCAATCATGTGTGAGGATCTGCTCTCACCATCACGTGCGACCGTTCCTGAGCTGGGTGGAGGGTGCAACCTGCTCACAGCGCCTGCTGACTGTGTTCTAACAGCCTTGGCAGCGCTCACAAGCAGCCCGTGCTCTGTGCCATCGAGACCTGTGTAATTATGACAAATGATTGAAAGTGTTATTTTCAGCAAATTTTCAGACACTGAGGGCTGGTGCATCCCCCCCCCAATAAATATCCTCCCTTCTCTAAGGCCCAGCCCCTCCCACCCTGGACAAGACCAAAACCAACCAACCAAACCAACCTTAGGGGTCTGGATGACCAGTGCCTCAGAGACAGGTGTGTTTACCTGTAGGGAAGGGAGTCCCAGACTCCACCCATCTGGACACATGGGTGTGGGGAGGGAGGACATCCCCAGGTCTACATCACCTCCAACTTCTTCTGCCCAAAGAAACAGTGCAGGAGCCATGGGGCCTGAGCTTTCACCCAGCGGGTAACACCAAGGACAGATCTTGGCTCTGAAAGTGTCTGGTACCTACCCGTCCCACCATTTTCACCGACTCCAGGGCAAAGGGCAAGACCTTTCTACTCTGGCCCATGCTGAGCCTGTTCTTCCCACCTCCTGCTGCTTGGAGGCCACATCCAGCCCTGTGGCAGCCAGGTCCAGCAGGCATCCCCACAGGGGCACGTGTGACCAGGCTGGCCCAGAGCCACCACTGACACCTGGCTAGGGCCTCGCATTGAGTCACCATGTCACAGGGCCACACTCCCTCCGGATGCTCCAGGGAAGGATCCTCCCTGCCCTTCCCACTGACAATTCTGGGCTGTGGTCGCATCACCCCATCTCTGCCTTTGTCTTCGGACGGCCTCTCTGTGTATCTCTGAGTCCTCGCCTCTTCTTATGGGGACCCAGTCATTGGAGCTGAGCCACTCTCCTCTATTGTGACCTCACAATGATCAGCTACCCCTGCAAAAAGTTCATTCCCAAATAATCTAAAACTTTTCCTAAACCTTTCACTTAAAAAATCACAATGAAGTCAAATTTCACCCAAAGGCCATATATCAAACAAATGAAGCATGTGGGGACATCTAAATGCACACCCGACCCTAAGTATGGTCTTGACCAAGAGCACACAGTCCTATGTTTTTGGCTCAATGTCAGTAAACCCAGTGTGTCCTCGTTACCTGCCGGGTGCAGGTTACAAACACCGGAGACTCCCACGGCCTGTTCAAAATTTCACCCACACCATTTTGTGCCCATCATAATTTTGTAAACATTTTGTTTTGATAATAAAAACTACTGTGTGTCTAAACCTAAAAAAAAAAACAGCCCTAGCCAGTTTGGCTCAGTGGATAGAGCATCGGCCTGCAAACTGAGGGTCCCGCGTTCGATTCTGGTCAAGGGCATGTACCTGGTTGTAGGCTCAATTCCCACCCCTGGTCGGGGTCTGTGCGGGAGGCAATCAATCCATGTGTCTCTCTCACATGGATGTCTCTCTCGGTGTGTCTTTCCCTCTCCCTTCTACTCTCTCTAAAAATCAATAGAAAAGCAAAGATTTCAAGAACAAATTGAGATTAATGATTTTCCCCCATTAAAATGAGGACAATTCTTAACTACTTCAAGACTGTCTAAAACCCACAAACTCTGTTGGATGGCGCTTACAGTTGGCAAAAGTGCGCCCGTGCAATTAAATCCCATGAGCTCGGGAGGTGACAGGGTGTGCAAGGTGTGCTCCAGCTCTGCCGGGGTGTCAGCTGGGCAAGCAGTTTCACACAGCTCTCCTTTCTAATTATGACTTACTGCGGAGGGAGGAGGTTGTCAATTTTACTCATCCCGTGGTGAAAAACAAAACAATTCCACTTTCTGCTGCCAACCACATCATCCTATTCTTCAGCAAGGCTAAAAATAATCAGCTAAATAACAAAGGCCCACAGAAGTGATTAACGTTTTAGGAATGGCCACTGAATTTTCCAGAGAGGTGGGCTCCCGGGACAGGAAGCTCTGAGAGGGTGTCAGGAACCTCCTCTGAGCTCCTCATGGCTCTTCCTCAGGCTCCGAAACACATGCGGCCCAGAGAGAAGCCGCGTCAGCCTCACTGTCCACACAGCACAAAGTGCTGAAAGCCTTCTCCTCCTTTCTCTGCAGTAATGAAGCCGGATGAACGAGGCCCTCACCCATAGTCATTATTTCGAGACGGGTGACCACAGCTGGAGAGCTTTCCTGTGTGACATGTGGGGCAGAGGAAGGTTGTGCTGCAGCCGGTTTGTCCAGAGGAGCCTGGGAAGCATATGCTACTGGGACTAGCAAAGGACTCACATTTTCTTTAAAACAGAAGAAAGATTGATATCTGGTATTGTGATCCCAACTTTGTTCTTCTTTCTCAAGATGGCTGCAGCTATTTGGGGTCTTTTTTGGTTCCATACACAATTTTGGAGTGTTTGTTCTAGCTCTGTGAAATATGCCGTTGGTATTTTAATAGGGCTTGCATTAAATCTGTAGATTGCTTTGGGTAGTATGGACATTTTAATTATGTTGATTCTACCAATCCATGAACACATAGATTCTTCCACTTGTTTATATCTTCTTCTATCTCCTTTTTCAATGTTCTATAGTTTTCTGAGAACAGTTCTTTTACTTTCTCGGTTAAGTTTATTCCTAAGTATCTTAATTTTTTGTTGCGATGATAAATGAGATTTTTTTTTTTTAGTTTCTCTTTCTGAGAGTTCATTATTGATAAATAAAAACTGTAATCAAAACAGCCTAGTACTGGCACAAGAACAGGAATATAGATCAATAGAACAGAACAGAGAACCCAGAAATTAACCCAAGTCATTATGCTCAATTAATATTTGATAAAGGAGGAAGAGCATACAATGGAGTAAGGACAGTCTCTCCTTGATGCTAGGGAAATTGGACAGATACATCCAAAAAAATGAAACTAGACCACCAACTTACACCATACACAAGAATAAACTCGAAATGGATAAAAAGATTTAAATGTAAGTCATGAAACCATAAAAGTCCTTAAAGAAAATGTAGACAGCAAAATATCAGACTTTTCACGCAGCAAAATTTTCACTAATGCAATGCCTAGAGTAAGAGAAACAAAGGGAAAAATAAACAAAGGGGAACTACATCAAAATAAAAAGCTTCTGCACAGCAAAAGAAACCAGCATCAAAATGAAAAGGGAGCCCACTGTAGTGGAGAACATATTTGCCAATGATACATTCGATAAGGGGTTAATTTCCAAAATATATAAAGTTCTCATTCAACTCAACAAAAAGAAGATAAACAGTCCAATCAAAAAATGGGCAGAGGACCTAAATAGACACTTCTCCAAACAGGACATGCAAATGGCCAAGAGACATATGAAAAAATGTTCAACATCATTAATTATCAGAGAGATGCAAATTAAAATGACCATAAGATACCACCTCACACCTGCCAGAATGGCTACCATCAATAAATCAACAAACAACAAGTGCTAGTGAGGATGTGGAGGAAAAGGAAACCTAGTGCACTGCTGGTAAGGATGCAGACTGGTACAGCCACTATGGAAAACAGTGTGGAGTTTCCTCAAAAAATTAAAAATTGAGCTGCCATTTGACTCAGTGGTCCCACTTCTAGAAATATGTCCTAAGAAGCCTGAAATATCAATCAGAAAGAATATATGCACCCCTATGTTCATAGCAGTGTTATTTACAACAGCTAAGATCTGGAAACAGCCCAAGTGTCTATCAGTAGCTGAATGAATAAAAAAAGCTGTGGTATATTTACACAATGGAATACTATGCAGCTGTAAAGAGAAGGATCTCTTAATCTTTGAGATAGCATGGAGGGACCTAGAAAGTATTATGCTGAGCGAAATAAGCCAGTCAGAGAGAAAAATGAGTATCACATGATTTCACTTATATGTGGAATGAATAAAATAATGAACAAAATAATCTGACAAACAAAATAGACCCAGAGACATTGGAGCATGCAACAGACTGAGGATTTTCAAAGGGAAAGTGGGGGTGGGGTTGGTGAAGAGATCAACCAGAGAACTTATATGCATACTAGTGCCCTAGTGCACGGATTCCTGAACATTGAAAGGAAATTAATCAGAAGGTGGCTGGTTGGGCAGGACTGCGTGAATCAGACATGCCCTGGAGCCAACCTCCCGAGGTCCCTCCCCCATTGGCCACAACTTGGGGTCTGTGAAGTTAACCGGGGTCCCTCCAGCAGGTGGGGTTCCGCAGCCTGGCCTGTGGGTATTGTGCCGAAACCGGCTGTCTGACATCCCCTGAGCCATCCTGGATTGTGAGAGGGCAGTTCTAGGGTGACACACCCCGGAATGAAGCTCCCTCCTCTCTGGTTCCAGGTGCATAACCCGAGAACCTCCACTGACCGCAGCAGGGCAACTCCTGCATTGACCACCTGCCCTCTGGTGGTCAGTGCACGTCATACCTACCGGCCAGTCAGACGGTTGGATGGTTGCTTAGCCTTTTATATATATAAATATGCATAACCCATGGACACAGACAATAGCGGGGTGAAGGCCTGGGGAGGGGACAGGAGTGGGGAGGAAGGGGTCAATGGGGGAAAAAAGGGACATCTGTAATACTTCTCACAATAAAGATACATTTTTTTAAAAGAATTAAAAAAAAAAAGGAGAAAGAAAGGCTTCGACTTAGAGAGGCAAGTAGACCAGCTGTCTGCCTGTGGAGCTGGCTGTGGGGGCTCTTTCCCCATTTGTCCTGCTGCTTTGTGCTTGATTGATGGGCTGGGTGGGTGCAAAGACCACCTGAGAGGTCTGGGTTCCAGAGCCTGGTCTTGCACTGTTGACCCTGGAGGCCAGGGATCAAATATCAGAGTGATATGCATTTCAATAACTCAGCCTCAATGCTTCCAGGGGAGAGAGTATGCAGGCAGGGGGGAGGGAGCAGATTAAATATTTATGCTTCAGAGCATCTCTGAGCGGCTCTCTGCAGCCCAGGTCACAACCTCTTGGGTAACTCGCCTAAGCCGGCGCCTCTCCACTTTTCATCTCAGAGGTGAAATATATATATCCTCCTCCACAGGAACAGTGGGCAGCCTTTGTCGCCTGCGCACAGGGATTTTCAGTGAATGTCTCTGAGTAGACAGTTCTTCCAGCAAAGGGCATTGCTCACTGCAAGGGGCCCCACCCAGCTCCCACCTGGCCCCTCCCTAGCCAGGCAGAGGACCACAGGGCGTGCCTGCGAATTGGACAGCCCCATAGCAATGCATGAAGATCCTGCACTACTATGAGACACACAGGTCAACATGTTCCAGTTTTCTTTAAATACATGAGAAACCAACAGTTATAAATACGTTCAAAGTCACAATGTTATTATATAAGAAGAATTTTGAAAAGTTTCTGTACAGTCTTGTGAGAGTCATCTAAGATTTGTCACGGTGTGCGAAGACCATGTTTGGCAATCTCTCCCCTAACATTTTCCAAGTACAAACGTGCAGGAGTCACTCTCCCTACAAAGGACCTGTGATATCGCTGATTTCCGCTGTCACAGCATTTATGGAGACATCTCGATAAATCTGCAGTGAGATGGAAACACGCGTTTCCTGTCCTTTAGTGACTGGGTCTCCCCGTGCCCAACAAGCCACCTGAAAATGCTCTCCTTGCTTAGCCTTCAGGAATTTGTTAATTTGGGCCTTTTAACACAGGGTATCCAGTTACTCTACAGCATGACTTTCCTTGGCAAGAGGTATCATAAACGTCCTACCGAAGGGCTCCGCTCACGGGAACGTTGGTTGTTAGTCAGCCTGGGTCATCAGTTTACTTGAAAGTAAGTGAGCACAGAATCCATTCCTCACCGTTCATTCTAAAATTAGTCTTTCAACTGCTTTACGCAAGAGGCCACACAGCGTGGTCAGGTAATAAAAATAACAGCCCACATGAAGATAAAGAACTGAAAGAAGCTTTAGGGAGGAAGATTAATAGGGCAACTTACGAGTTACCTGGCTGTGGCGGGTTATGAGGAATTATTTAAGTCATAATTTTCAGCCGGGCTATGTTCTCTCACCGTAAAGATTCTACATGCGACCCAAGTGCACGGATGCAGGTCTGTCATCCTTGCTGCAAAGTTTACTCGGAAGGCAGCAACCTGTGTCTGGGCTGGGCCTCGTGTGCATGGACATCTGAAGTGAGGAAAGGGGTTTGTCTTTCAGGCAACTGGGGCCCGAGGTCCCGGACCATGTAAGATTCGTAAGTGAACATGCTATTGTTTTGGTCCCTGTGGAAGTCTACACTGGTTATTCGTCACTTCCACTGGAGACGACAGAATCCTTAGGGTCAACCTGGAGCCCAGGAGATGAGCATGAGAACATGTGACTCACAGCCAGGCCACCTCCCAAGGCCTGTCCTCAGGAAAGCAATCGGGGGCATGAACTTCACAAGAACAGAAGTATTAAAAACCAGTCACAGATACAGTTGTCCCCGCACGCTGCCACTCAACCCCTAGGAATCGAAGTGCAGCTGAGGTTTCTTCTGGGTCCTGGCATCACAGGCACAGCCGGACCGCAGGGTCCAGAGGTCAGACGGCCCCTCTCTGCAAGTCTGGTCTTGGCGTTCTTGGTGCTGTCTTCCTCCCAGGACAGTGTCTTCTCATTCTCTGGATGCTTGCATTTTATCAGCCAAACACCAGAGGAGTGTCTGTTTCCTGAGGGTTTTAACACAGCCCATAGCTAACTTGCCAGTTTACACTGGGTGCCAGCTCTCAACCAGTCTCTGTAACACTCCCAGTCCTCCTGGGTCCTGCGCTCCGCCCTAAGTCTGGAGGATCGGTGGGGAGGGGAGGAGGCAAGGGCAGGGTGGTCAGCAGAAACAAAACTTCCTGGAGGGTGAAGAGCAAAGAGGCAAAGAACTCACCTGGAGGCATGAACTAGGACAAGGACTTGTAGGGCCCTTAAAATATGTCAGGAAGGTACTTGATCCCTCTTAGTCATCATTTTCTCATCTGTCAATGAGCACAGTAATCCCATCACATGGTATCCTCCTATGTTAAACCTGACAACACTATGCACACAGCTCAGTGTCCAGCTTCTGCTAAATTTTCAATAAATGCTAGCTCTTCTGAAGTAATAAGAGTCTGTTCAATTAGGAAACTCAAACTAAAGGTAGGGGACTCCCATATGCCACTTTCAGCCGTGAAGGGATCATCCAGATAGAAACGCAATAAGGGAACATCGGACTTGAACTGCCCATCAGATCAAATGGACCTAGCGACAGACACACCACCCAACGCTGGCAGAGTGTACGTGTGTGTCCAGAGCACACAGAACAGCGCCCAGGATGGACCATGTGTGAGGTCACGAAACAATCTTGGCAAATTTAAAGACATTGACACTGCACCAGGGTATCCTTTCAAAATGGTATGAAGCTAGAAATCAACAACAGGAGGGAAACTGGAAAATCCACAAATACGTGCAAACACCACAGTCTTGAGAAACAATGGGCCAAAGGGGAATCAAAGAACAGCCTGAAACAACCAAAATGGAAACACAACATATCAAAACCTGTGGGTTACCGCAAAAGCAGTGCTAAGAGGGAGGTTGAGACCGACAAATGGCTACATTTTTTAAAATAATATCAAATCCACAGTTGTAGTGTAAGCACCTGGCAGTTGTTTTTTGTTGTAAATAACAAAGCAGTAAATGTGCTCAGTGTGATCCCCGAGGCTCCTGTCCGATTTGCAAAGAGGGTGCCAGGGGCACCGCAAGTGTGGGGTAAGGTATCCAGTTTTAGAATTCTGGGGTTGGTTTTTATTTTTTAAATAATGATATTAAGCCCAGCCAGTGTGGCTCAGTTGATTGGGCGTCGTCACATGAACCAGGAGGTCACAGTTTTCTGTCCTGGTCAGGACACATGCCCGGGTTGTGGGCTCAATCTCCAGAAGAGGGCCAGCAGGAGGCAGCCAATCAATGTTTCTCTCTCATCGATGTTTCTATCTCTCCCTCTCCCTTCCTTTCTCTGAATGTAATAAAAAAATATTCACATATAAGCGAATTATGCTAAAACTACTTTCACCGTCACCGTACCACATTTCCGTTTTCCTAATTAAAATATAAACAGGGTAACTGTAAGTTGTAAAAACATTTCATGATAAAGACAACTTCAAACAGAATTAGAAAATGGATCCAGGTCTCTAACCACAAGTCATAACTAAGAGTCAACCCACAGAAGAATCTCTCCGAGTTTCCATAGAAGTTCAGACCGGAGAACACTTTTCTGTATATTTTAAGGGGAAATTTTAAGAAAACCACTGAAAGGGAAACAAAATTTCAGGTTTGGAGGCTGAACATCATGTTAACTGACATAAGGCCATAAACATGGACCAAATTCGAGGACAGTGTCTGCTCCCCAAACCCGAGAGAAGCTACACGGAGATGCAGACAACTGTGCACACCGAGAAGGTCCTTATGCTGATAAAATCTGATGATGGTTCTCGACCTTTCCCGGGTTTTATGGGTAGAACGAGGTGGCTGATGTCTACGTTAACTTTATACGTTTAAACACCTCCAGACTGAGACCATGTCATTTCCGGTTACTGTTGCAATTACGGAAAATGTATCTTCAATCTGACTTTAGGGTGCCCACGCCTCTGATGGATGCTTTACTGTGGCTCCAATGCACCTGCTGAAGCTAAACTCTACCTCTGGATAATCCAGTGGCACTGCTAGTCGCATCTAGGGGTGCGGGGGTCAGAGAAATGTCCCAGCATCCTGGCCAAGTGAAACGTCCCCAAATCCACAGTCTTCCTGACAAAGCCATACTGAGGCTGGCCTCCTGGAAATGTCAGTGTTGGCCACAATGAGAGCAAGCTCGGATGGCCCCACCGAGGGACCCTCCACCTGGATGCTGCCCTGTGGTCCCTCCCACCGACATTCCCCTCCGGAGCCCTTCCATGCAGGAAGCAATCCCCGTGCTAATTGGGATTGATCTACAGGGCTCTCAGACGACTGTCTCCTCCCTCACCTCCCCCCGCACCCCCAACACCAGGGAGCTCTGGATGACCTTGTGGAGGCCATCACTCGCTCGCTCGGGGGACAGCCATCCACACAGCTCCAGGATGCCGAGCAAGGAGGGGCCATTTCTAATAGCCATCCCAGAAGTGTAAAGATCGCAATGAACCCAGTGGAAAGTGTAAAACCAACTTCTCATTAACTCACTTCCTAGAAGACCAGGGTTTGCTCCCTGCAACCCTGCACTAATGAGAATCTCAGGGCTGAGGGAAACCAGATGCGGCGATGTCCCGGCCGCGCAGGAAATCACACGGTGCGGGCTTTTGTCTATCTTCAAGCTACCGATAGTGCTGAAGGCACTCAGAGCAATAATCAATAAGTCATATTACCAAAATCTATAGCATTGCCGTTCTAGGGAAAATCAATCCTTTTGTTATAAGTGGGCTGGGGCAGATTTATTGAGATTTTTCCTGTGATGTTAAGCCTGATGATTCTTGGGTCTCCTTTAATTAAAAACAGACAAGCTCTGCGCGGCACTCTCAGGCTGTGCTGCCCCCTGATTTTGCAATAAGATGCACAATCGTTCGTGTTTGTGTTAGCATCACGCTAATTCAAGTTTTATGTCGCCCCGATTGCCAGCATCCTGCCCACTACACAAAGCCCGCCACTCTACCCTGAGGGTTACCAGACTATGAAGTTGGCTACTATTCCTCTCTGTGTCATAATTTAGATGAGGGGTATAATTCATTCCCTCCGTCTTTGTTTATAGTGTGCAGTGTCACGCCCTGCTTTAAGATACACACTGATGTAAGCTTAAAATACATTTTGACCACAACCAATTTACTACAGATATATCCTATTTCCCATAACATCCTCCCCTAGTGGTGGTCGCCGAAACAGATACCATCTTTTGTTTATCATGTTGCTGATCTTCACAGGGAAGAAGATGAAAAACCAGATACCCATAACCAATATCAATATTGTGTTTCAGTTGTACGCATAGATAAATAGTCATTCCCGGCTGCATATTTCAGGAGAACGTTACACTTAGGGGAGCCTGAGTAAAGTATTGGGAGATATTGTTTTCGTGATTGCCCTCAAAAGAGGCCAGGCAGACTTCATTGTGGGCCTTCCTCATGGGAGCTTTGCCTTTTGACTTGAGGCCAGTTAATGAGTCAGTGAGGCCGGCTCCTCACCCAGGACCCTCCGCAGGGGCTACGGATCAGGTTTCTTCCAAGCTGCTACTGGACGGACGGCTAGGCCACCGGGCAGTGGGCGGATTCTGTGCCTCCTGGTGAGGTTTCCAGAAAGATTCTCCCCCAGGCAGATAATGTTTCTGGTTCTCCACGCATCTATTTCCACCACTTGTGGAAGCCAGTCAAAAAGGGTCGAGCTCTGACAAAACCCACGACCACTCCAGTCAGTCAGCATGTGGAGGTGAGGGGACACCTGAGCAGTGCCAGGCCCTGGGGACCCCAGGAGGGTGGTCACCATCCATTCGTCAGTCACCATTCAGCACCCGAAAACTCTGGCGTGGACATCTGACTCAGGACTTCGTCAAATGTATTGCCTCCACCGGATAGAAGGAGGATATGCACCGATTAAAAGAGCATTTCGTTGTTCAATGAGATTTTCCAAGGTGGGCAGGAAGATGAGCGAGAGCAAAAAACACCCAGACACACTGAAAACTGCATTGTAGAGACGGCACTGCTGTGGGTCTGCCGCGGCTTCTTGGGGTGTGGTGGTATCAGCTACATCACTCGGGCACCTGACAGCTTAGTTCACTCCCAGCTACGTGTAACCCCACCAAGCGGGCTGAGTGAGGCAGCTGCTTTTTATGCTCTTTGCTTGGGCTCAGTGGGCAGACCATCTCCTGCATCAATAAGGAGAGTGGACCCCAGGCAGGATCTCAAGGGACAGTGGTTTTCAGGGGCAGGGACGCTCTCCACACGCCTCCTTATTTGCATTAGAGATGCCCTTTGTCTGGGCAGGGAGGGGCCAGTGTATTTAAGCAGCATGTTCACACCCTCCCCTCGTAACCGAGAGCTACAGGTATTAATCCTCGATGGCGGCAGCTCCATGCCAGGTTCTCCTGCGAACCACCTCTCCTGGGAATCGCTCTCCTCGGAAGCTGACACCTTGGCCCGCAGCAACGGTATATCTGGGAGAGGGGAAAGCTGATCCTGTTCCCCCCCTTCTATGTGACGTTATTACAGCGGATCACACAGCCTACCAGTCGCTGGCCACCACGGCCACACGGACCTGCCAGGAGGGGTGACCTGTGGCAGTGCCAATGGTAATTAGTACAGCTGGACTTTTCTCCACGAAATACTTCTGAGTGACATCTTCCCCATTTACAGATGAGAAAACTGAGTGTTTAAATACCTAGCTCCCAATTATCCATCTCCTGAGGAAGAGAAAAGGCATTAACCTGGACGTGTCCAGCTCCAAAGCTCATCCCAGCTGCTCCAGTGGCCAGAGCTGTCACTGACTGAGCACAAGACCTTTCTGTCCCTCCCAGAGCCTGTGACTCTGGAACCTAAAGGAGAGAAGACATTAACCACAAGGAGAGGGGGACGAGCCCTCGCACCTCGGAAAGGGCACCGTCTCCCTTGTCCTACATCCTCCCATCCTGCTCCCATCTCCAGTGTCTGGGCTCCTTTCCACGGCGTGATCCTTGTCCCCACTTTTATGGGCATCCAATAGGCTCCTTTTCAGCACATATGCTCCAATGCGCTTTTATGGGGCAGTCTCAGCGACACTGTATCCCAGTCACAAGTCTCTGCGCTTCATAAACGTCAGACAGAATCCGTGTTCTAATATTCAGTAGGGGAGGCATCAAAATCTGCAGCCCCTGTCCCGGAGGACACGCAGGCGCCGTGTCCCTGAGCGCAGCACCGACCTCCCGCACCAGGCGGCATGCTGCACCGCGAGGAGTCACCTCCACTAGATATTGAGTCCACGGCCCGCACATGTGAGTGATGCCTCCCAGACCCGCTGGGTTTCTACGCAGCCATTCTGGGCTCATCACGCCAGGCCGACAGCACAGCGGGAAAACAGAGGGGACACAGCTTTTACCAGGGACCTTGTCATTTCAGGGGACCCAGGAAACAAAACTGGGGGGAAGGGTGGGTGTCAGAGAGGAGTTTGAGGATGCAAAGGTGGCACTGTGACTTCCTCCAGCCCTTCGCACTGGGCAGGCACGAAACCATGAGCTGCAGGCCCAAGGGGTGGGGTCTTGCCTTGCAGAATTTCCCAGAGTCCTGGGTGCAGGCGCCTGCCCAGTCGCTCAGCTTCCTGCCGAATATTTTACGTGGTTGACAGAGCCCAACAGACACCTTCCCTCGGATTCATAAATGGGCTCCCACCTCATATTACAGGCCTGAGTTTAATTTGTTTAATATTCGCAACACTAACGATGCCTATTTAAGACATCCTGTTAAAAGTTTGTAACATTAATTTAATGGAAAAATGCCAATATCACTCTCAGAACTCTATTAGGTTTTCTCCCTGTTAAATTAATGTTACTAACTTTTAATGGATGTTGTAATTAGATGTTATTATTAACGGGAATATTACCCAAATTAAAGTCAGACCCTGTGAGAGACACAATGTGCGTTTACAAGAGCATAAAGTCACAGTGTCTGGACATCACAGGCATGCCTATGGGGCCAGATGGCCTGGGCCCTGCGCCCCCTGGACCAGCACCCAGTGTGGGGAGCACAACATTCTGTGGGATCAGCACCCCTCTCCCAGTCCCCACTTGGAAAAGGAAGTGAGGGCAGGATGGGGAGCCATCTCCCAATTTCACACTCAATTTAAAGGTCACTCCGCATCCGGCCTGATTGGGTTTGGCAGTTTGGAATTGATTGTTTGAGTTGTAAAGCTCGCCGGCCTTCCCAGCCAATTTAAAAGGGAGGCTGCTAAGCTGCTGGCCTGTGGTGAGATGGAGAGCAGGAACAGAGGGAATGGCGTGAACTCAGGGTCCCTGGTCCGACCATGGCCCAAGATGGGAAGATGACAAAGCTCTGTTCCTTGCCACGTGTTGCCTAAGGACGCCCCACTCGACCCTGGATATCAGAGCAAATCTACCTCAGCACCCTCCGTGGGCAAAGGCCCTGAGGGCAGCTGAAGCTAAGAGGCCAGCTGGACCGAAACTCACCCAGTTCCCCTGCATCCACGACCTCCCTGTGAGCCTCAGAACCACGCTGCAAAGGCAACCCTGTCTGCCAAAGAATCCCATAATCCCATAACCCCTGTGCATATGGTCATTTTGATAAATAAGCCAATAAGTGTACAAAGACTGGATCACAGAAGTTTGTTTTGACCAGAAAGACAAAGGAAAACAAAGAAAGAATTTTGTACCTCAATTTGAAGAGTGTTGGTACAAAAGGGATCTTTGAATTGTGATATTTTAGGATGAGAGAATGAATCTCCTAAATTGAAATCCGCCACGTAACCACCAAGAACCTGAATATGCTGCCAGGAAGAGCAATGGCAGCGTGAAGAGGACGCCTGGACGCAATGGGCCAGATCGTCACTGTGTTGAGACATGGGAATGGTCAGAGCTTCCCGTGGAAGCTGATCCAATTGTCCAGAGTTGGCACGTGATGGCTGCTGGTGAGGCTGCTGTGGGCTTGAGTGGGATCGACTCCATCCGGTTCCCAGAGCTGGCCCTCATCAGGGTCATCCCAGCCCCTTTTCTCAGGGATGGGTCAGGGATGGGCGTGGCTCAGAGGCCATCTGGGGAAAAAGCAAACACACACAGGCCTGGTGTAACAGAGGATTGGGATGAACGGGGCTGCAGACCTGAGAAACCACAGCTAGTACCGAGGTTAGCAATGCACCGTGCAAGTCCCAGGAGCCAAGATTTCTCCCTCATTGCTTCAACCAGTTAGAGTTGGCTTTTTCTATTACCAGCCAGCAAAAGCACCCTAACTAATATAGTCATATTAAGTGTATACTGTGAAAATCAGAAAAGTCCTTACACATGCTTTCGGGGAAAAGTCAACATTAAAATCATGACTTCAGAGTGACTGATTTCCTTAATAAATTTAAAATTCCATAAACCTTTGAACCTCATGGGAGGATAAGGACACATATGTAATACCTTAATCAATAAAGAAATCTGAAAAAAAAAATCAGATTTTCATTCCTAAGTCAGTTTTGTGCAACAAGAAAGAATTTGCTTCTAAATTACAAAGGGGCTCTCTGGTTGACCTGGAAATTTTAATTAACCATGAGCAATTAAAATTCATAATGCACATAATGAATGTAATGTGTAATTTTAATGTAAGTACCATCTAGTTATAGTAAAGAAATGCATGGGGCATCCTACATAATGGTCAGAGCCTAGGCTTGGCCAAGTCTTGGCAGTGACATCAGAAAGTTGTATATATTTTTTGTACATTAAGAAGCTCTTCTAAGACTTAGTTTCCTATCTGTAAGATGACATTGCTAATAATAAGTAACTAATACATTGGGTGTTATGAAGGGAATTTAAGTGTTTGATACATGGTGGCTGTTATTGTCCTTATTAGTACTAGAGTCTATTAGTTACTTAGTATTCACTTATGAATAAAGAACTAGCTACAGAGAAAAAAAAAAAAACCAGAACCAAAGCCTCAACAAAAACTTCAAATACGTCTCAACAATCAAAAACAACCCATTTTTCAAAATAGTACATATTTGCTCATGGGTTATCTCCTCTGTTTTGCTGACTGCACTTGACTAGTAGGTTAAATGGAGAAGGAGAAGAAGCTACAGAAGCTATGTCATAATCTACTCCCTGAAAAAGCGTCCATCCAGAACACTACTAACAATGCAAGGATGGTTCGACACAGAAGTCAATGAAATATATATACTGTATTAATAGAATGAAGGTCAAAGCACACGAGACTACCTCAACAAACATAGAAAACATCTGAGAAAATCTAGCACCACTTCATAGGGGGGGGAAATTGCAAAAAACTGGAAATAGGAGGGAATTTTCTCAATTTAGAAAAGGCACCTACAACAAACCCCCAGCTGAGATCATCTTTAATGTTTCAGGAATGCTCACCACCTCTGTTCAAAGTTGTACTAGAGATTCTAACCAGGGCATTTAGACAAGAAAATAAATAAGTAAAAGGCATCGTGTAAGAAAGAAAACTGTTAGCATTAATAAGCAAGTTCAGCAAAGTTTCAGGAGGAAAAGGTAATTTTAAGGTATCAGAGTGGGGAGTAACTTTGAGAGACTTTGGGGTGATTGATGACTATGGATGGTCTTCAGACAGTGGTGATGTTTGTGCAGGTCTGCGAATTCACCCCATGCTGCCCTGTTCTATACCGTAAAAATACAACATGGGTGGGCATGAATTCCAGGCACACCTCCTCCTATTCTGCCTCACTGTGTTGCGCTTCTCAGATACTGTGTTTTATTCAAATTGAAGGTAAGACCCTCCACCAGCATCTCTGTAAGGGTGCGAAGGGCATCCCTGTGAGTATGGAGGTGAGCCTAGAGGTTCCTCTGATCCGCACAGAGGTGGCAAGATCGTGTGGAGGCCAGCCACGGCCTTCAACCATTCTGTCCACTACAGGTGACAACCACAGTGTGAGAAAGCCAGGACCTGCCCAGAGGTCCCCTGGGCAGCTCCCAACCCCCAGCCTGGGAAGAAGAGGCCGTGCAGAACAAGACGGAGGAAAGCCTTCAAAAGGTATCAGTCAGGCCCTGAGAGTCGCCTCTAACCTGAAGATCCTGACACGTGTCCTGGAACCTCTGTTGTCTCACCTGCGGTGCTGGAAGCTCTAACCACTTGAGTAGGATTAAGACAACTGGCTGAGAAGGTGGACCCCTGTGTGCCGGATACCTGAGGCCACTAAGCAGGGGCAGCACCCTCGCATCAGAGGGCCACCTGGGTGACCCCGGATGAAATACTCGTAAGATGACGGTGTATATTGAAAAACCGTGTACTTGACAATGTGGTTGTTCTGATGAAGTAGCCAGCTATCTGGGGCCCATAGCGAGAGGAGTGGAAACGGAATCCTCTGTTCTGCCGACACATGCGTGGGAGCCAACCTGTGCGGGGAAGACATTTGGGGAGACCCGCGATGGCTTCGTCCCGTGTGGGCAACATATGTTTGGAAACTTATTAAAGAAAAGAGCGCAGAGCAGCCTCGTCAGAAAGCTTTAGATCGAGCACCCACTCTTCCGGATATTTTGTAATTGGTCAATTAGTTCTGTGAGTGTTTGCGGCAAGCGTCTTCACAGAACAGCGCTGTGCACGGGTCTGTTTGAAATTATCAAAACCTGAACCTATTCTTCCCACTGAGTCTACACCCTCCAGCCGACTCCCTTGTTTGGGCTAATTGGCTCGTTACCAACCAGGTGTTCCAGCGGGGATGCCCATGGACGCAGAAGAGGGACAGGAAGGGGTCAGCCTGGTCCCCAGGAGGGGACAGGTTAGCAACTGTTTGTTAGTTGAGAAATCAGAACCACGTTGGCAAGACTGTGAAGCAAAATATTAATATAGGCTAATATTTTCATTTAAATCTTTCCATGGACATATTTAAGCTCTTATTTCAAACTGTGACCGATCCATGGCCGGCAGTGTAGTTAGGGCTGTCAGATGAGCCCATCAAGACATCGGCGCTGCAAATGCATCTTGAAATTCTTTCCCAAACCTTCATGCTCTTCCTGCTAATTATTCATGAGCAGGTATTCCTTCTGAGCCATCACAAACCGCTCCCCTTGTCTTTAATTGGGTTTTATTAACTTGCATCTATTGTCAAAGCAAAACAATACCTGGAAAAGGAGAGAATGAAAACCGCTGGAGAGGCAGCCCCATTGTGGTGACTAATTGGAACAGGTGGGCACATCGGAATATTTAGTGAGTTGCTTTGTTTCAGCTTGAATTTAAAAGTTTATAATGATCCAATACTTTTTCAAAAATAGACCCACCAATTGGGTGTGAGTTTATCTGTGGATTTCACACAGGGAAGCACTGTGACAGTAAACAGGTCTGTCAGCCGTGAGAAGTTGACGGGCAGCTCCATGCTGAGAGGACCTGGGTGTGCTGGCCTGTTTGGAAGCTAAGTTGATGTGTGGCCCCTGAGTGAGGAAGTCTGCTCTGGCTCCTACCAGGTTACTGGAGGTTGTCGGGTTGGGGTCCTGACTGTGAGTGTATGGTCCCGGCACAGATTTCATGGTTATCAGGGAAAAGAGCAGGTTGGTGTGGAGAACCCTCTTAATGTCTCCTCAAAGCTCCTCAGTGAAATTCTGCAGAGCTGTGTCCCCAGGGACCGTGTCCTTTCTGTCAACCATCATGTGGACTCTGTGAGCTCTGTCAGCTGGAAGAACCCACACCCAGTCCCTGTCCTGGGCGAGACCACCATGGTCAGGGATGGAAGACTCGAGGAGAACAATCCAGGATGAGGACTGTCTGTCAAGAGGACCGTAGAGGAGCATCGCAGGAGAGGGTGGAGTGGGTCTTAAGGAAAGTGTGAGTTCTCTGGTCACAGGCTCTCCCAGAAGGCAGCCTGAGTGGCAGGGATGGTCCTATCTCCCATTTCTCTGGAGGACAGCCCAGGTGTGAGAGCAGCAGTCGGAGCATGTTCACATCCGCACAGACAGGTGCATCTATGGCTAGACACGTACGACATTCTAGTTGGTTGGTTGGTTGGTTGGTTTTTAACAGGAAACCAGACCCAGCTGGAGTCGCACTGTCTGAAAGGGATGCTCATGTCCTGCAGGACTGCTGTGACCAGCTATGTGCTATGGAACACATCGATTCAATGACCCTCCCCAAATTGTCCCCCAAAACCGCTGATCACTCAAAGATTATTTCCCCTCTTTTCAATGTGAAAAAATCAATAAAAATCAATGGCTCACCCTAGAAAACTTACTTTTATTTATAAAAAGTCTCTAGTTTTTCCCACTGGAAACTTTGGAAACTGTTGTTGCTGTTTTGCACTCCTCTCTCCTGTCAGTGTGTCCCTTCCTTTGCAGTGATCTTCACCTCCATGTGGGGATAACAGGTCCCCTCACACTCCTGACTCATGTGCTCAGTGACCTCATTCCTCCACCGCGGGTCTTTCAGTGATCTTTACATACTAGGCCTTTACGCGCTGGGCCTGGCTTAGACTTGGTGCCTAATAGAGACTCGTGAAAGGGACTGACCACTGAGATGGGGGTAAAAAACACCCCCACTCCTCTCCCACCTCAGGGTTCCTAGACCCTGAATTTTGATGTAAAGAGGTCACCTAAGCTGGCGTGCAATCCAGCTGAGTGTAAACCATGTAAGAACTTAAAGAAATTATATAATTTTATCAATTGGAAAAATGTAATTGAGCATTAAGTTCATGTGCAATTGGCCATCAAGGTATAAAAGCATCCTTCCTAATGTTAGGACGTTAGGAATCTCTCTGCATCAGCAGAGACCCCGTAATTCACTCTGGGACATTATTTCATCCTTATTTCTCCCTGATATTCTTGGGGTGCTCTGAATGAGGGGCACACTTCTTTCCTTATTTCAAAGAATGTTTCGAGTATAAATGTAGTGTTTAAACAATTATTTTAACAGTAGACTTGTCAAGTTGATGTGGCTGGGCATCATAAAAACGGTTTAAAACTATAAATTTAACTGTTAAAATTAGCAGTTTCACTGTTGGCTGGTGAATACTGGCAAAAATGAAGCAATCATGAACACTAACATTGAAAGTGTGCATTTTTTTCAAATGTCAATATTTTGTCACTTACTGTAACTTTTCTAAAATATAAAGAGGATAATATTTTGAGAAGGGATTATTTTGGGAAATTTGCTAGCAAAAATATTCAATTGGCCCAGAAGAGTGGGGAAAAACACACGGGGTAATTAGTTCCTGAAAATGGCTTGTAACAGCAGCTCCAGTGAGACGTGTATTAGAGTCCATCTCACTGCTCACAGCTGAGTTTCTTCATCTACAAGATAAGATATGTCATCTTCAGTGTGACTAAGTGAGGTTTAATAAGTGACAAGGACAGGTGGCTCAATTCTGCTGCTACTTTTGGGGGAAACACACTTTGTAAGAAATGATATTCCAAGAGAAATGGCAAGTGTAGGGGTGGAATTGCTGTATAGCTGTGGGTGGCCACCTTCTTGAGGGTGATAATCAGGAGATAAATTTTTTCACGAGAAGCTGGTGGTTGTGTCTGTTAATTAACATCTTGCTAATCGCTTGGACATTATCAGTCGGGATCTTTTTTCCTGCATCTAACATAAAATCCTGACCCCCAGTGCGCTGATAAATGGTCAAAAACTAGCCCTCCAGTAGTACACACACTCATACATGCTCACACACACACACACACAGCCCTGATTTCCAGTTTTTGCCCATTTCCATGGTGTAAATTCACCAATCATGGCCGATTGGGCTATAAATGTGATGTCACTGAACACGCACACAGTTGGCTCTGGAACACCTACAGGTGCTGTCTCTAGCACACCGCAGGTCCTGAATCTACACCGCTTAAACAGTAAGAAACATATCACTGAAGCCCAATGTATGCCTCAATAGCTGTTCACTAAGTGGCTGGTCAGCTGGCAAGAAGCCTGGCTCTTTGCCCTCCAACAGTTGGCCACAGTGGAGCCTCTGAGAGTGGGTCTTAGCTCCACCCGCAGCCTCTGCCCACCTCTGTTTTCTCATCAGTCCATCAACAAGATCACCTAGCCTTTAATTAGCAAGAATTTGTAGGCTGCACGTGAGGCTGTTCACTTGGACACCACTTCCTCCAGGAAACTCATCGTCTTGGATTTCGACTGTATCTGTGGCTGCCTCTGCCTGTGACTATAAGGAACTTGTCCGGTGGGCTGGGGACAGGTGAGCACGGCTCAGTGAGCATGAATGACTTTAACTGGGGAATAATGAGGGGTAAATGCTGGTGAACAGACTGAGGCAAGCCGTGGGCTCCCTCAGATCCTAGCCCACATTACTTGTGGCAGTAGGGAGTCACCAAAGGTTCTGGAGCTGACGTCAGTGTGAGGACAGCGTGTGATGTGGGAGGGAGAACAAGCAGATGTAAAGGGATGGGGAGAAGCCAGGATGGGATGATAGAGGACCAGTAGTGGAATTAAAAGAAAGCACCCATATGATGGTCAGAGCTTACGTGAGCTCTGAGGGCCATGAGTGCGGGGATGGATTTTAGCCCCAGACACTGGACTCGAGATCACACAGAGCCTTTCAGTTTGGTGATTGAAGCACTCCAATGGTAACAAGATCCCCAGATGTCAATGGGGCTGCGATGGGATTCACGACCGGGAAACTGAGCAAAGATAAGACAAGCTGCAGCCAGAGACAGCCTCTAAGAGAAGAGACCTGGACAGTCTCGAGGTGAAAGGTTTATAGGTCAAGAATGTGAAAGGACTGGCCCATTCAAGGAGCCGTGGCCACTCAGTGTGGCTACGGTGTGCTTGGAGCACGTGGCAGGGCACGTGGCAGGACACAGTGAAGGAGGGGACGAAGGCCAGAGGTGAAGATCCTCAATGTGCTGTGGGATGGAGTTCATCTGGGGGACCGTGGGGGCCACGGCAGGACTGGAACTCCAACCACTACAGGATTTGGTGCATGTCACACAGGCAGCTGAAGCAGGCGCGTGGCGGGCCACATCTCGCAGTAAACAGGGGATTGGGGCTGAAGGGCCAAGAGGTGCAGGACACCAACGAGAGGAGGAAGCAGTGACATAAATAGAGCTGGCCTGGGGGCCACGCTGCCACGGGGATGACTGGCGCTGGGTCTCCGGGATGCACCTCTGTGAGGCCTCCGCAGTGTTGGGCAGGGGTTCAGCTTGTATATTTGTCTGCATTCACAGCAGCAGACAACCAGCCCCTTCCACCTGGTCACAGGGTTTCCTGAGACTATTAAATAAACCTAGATTCATGAAGCGATTGTCGAGAGGGCGAGACACCGTGAGCACTGAAACGCTGCCGTGGAGGCTTCCCCTGCGGTGGAAGCCACTGTCGTGCCAGATAGATGCGTTGTGATGTGGTTTTAACATTGGAGGGACCGTGAGTGGCCCTGGTCACAGGAGGACACTATGACACACTCATGGTCCATGAGCTCTGCACCCGCAGGGCCTCCAGGGGGGATGACTTCACAGGGTGCCTGTCTGAGTGTTAGGATGTAAAGAACTGATGGTGATGCCACGACATCTTGCATTTACATTTACCTCACTGCTTTCAAAAAACTTGGAACATTGTATTTCTCCCCATATACTGTATCCAAAAGTTGTGTTCAGTCTGGGGAAAGGGCATTTTTTGCTCTGTGCATCCGTCACCATAGCAACCACAGGAAGCTGGAGAAGCGAGTTCAGCAAGACTAAGGACCTCAGGGAAGGCCATGGGGTGTTGGTTGTACCTGGCTGCCACCAGCACTGTGATCACCGTCACGGACACATGGGGAGTTTACATTTGCACCTCCAATTAAATCAGAACACTTAGGCGTGTGGGTGTTTGCAATTTGATGGGGAGCCATGAGACTGAGCAATGGGGCCTGGATTCCCGTCCGGGTCTGCACTCCTGGCGGAGCGTGCCCTCAGCGCTCCCCTTCCCGCTGCCCCCAAGGACGGCCAGGGTCAAGCCACACAATGAATATTAAAGCTGGGCAGCACTTTAAACAAATGTGTGTTATTAATCATCATCATATTGTAACTATCGCAAACTGTGTAAAATCAATGCAGGAAAAATGACCCTGCTGGGAAATGTCATTTATGCTAATTCTTCCCTAAATATCAGTATGGCCACAGCCACACACACCAGTGGGTGACCATGTTGAAGTCACTGAGTTGTAACTTACCAGTTATAACCGGTAAACATGGACACAGTCCCTGTGATGCACAAAGCTCACATCTACACCCAGGACCCTGTAGCAGCTGCCCTCCATGGTCCCTGCCAGCCTGCACATCACCTGCAGGAAGGTGTCTGCCCTGCAGCTCTATGGGCAGCACCCGTGCAGTGCTTGATGCGAGGAAGGCCCAGCAAACACATGCTGAATGAAGTAGTGATGGTCCGTCTCTGAAAGCACCTTCCTCCCACATGTCCTCTCTCTTCAGGGTTTCCTCTTTCTTTCACACTCAAACATCTGCATCTGAGAGTCTCCCTAAAATGCACGGGGCAACCAGAATTGCTGAATGGAGGGGGCTGCAGGAAGTGCCCTCCAGAGCCCCCCTTAGAAGAAGGACCTGTGTATCCCGATGCCCACACACCTGCCTCTGACCACGCGCCCACTCTCCGTAGCATCAACAAGACATGCACCTTCCACCATCACCTGACTCATCCCTCTCACTGCATTTTGCCAGAAATTACCCTGTGAGATGCTGCTGGCAGATTTTTGATGAGGAAAGAGGAAGCCTGGAAAACCAAGGCTGTGTCCTGGGTCCAGAAACCGAAGAATAAAGGCCCAGCCTGGTGGTTTTATGTTTTCCTTTCATCTCAGAATCCACACCAGCCCTCCCCACCCTGCCCTGTTTAAATTGCCCGATTTATTAGCTCCTTTGTAAGTGCTGACTTTTATAGTTGGGTGAGCAAAGGTGTCTTTCGAGGGGTGGGGGTTAGAGGGTTCCTTGGAGAAGACTTTGGGGCGGTGACATTTCTGTCCCTGGCAGCGGGCTCCGTCCCAGTGGGCGCACTGAGGACCCAGCTATCAGGGGCCCTGGCAGCCCTTCTCCGCAGGCCAGGCGGCCCTGGACCAGACAAACAGAGCAAATGGAAATTGGAAATACCTGAAGAGCGTGGCGAGCAGGTGATGGGGTAAGATGGATGGCTCGAATTTCCCAGCACTCCCTGGGCCGAGTTGGCGAAAGCATTGATTGATGAAGTGTTTAAGTCGCCAATCTCTCATCACTCGCCTTCCCACAAATGGCTGCAGAAGGGCCGACGTGGCCGCGGCCGCCACGGAACATAAGAAAGACCTCACGTCCACAATTGGCTGTCTTGCACGATGTTCAATAACCACTTTGGACGGTGACTTTGACCACGAACGTTTCACTAACATGTCGGTATTCCTTACTCGAAGCGCAGTCCAGCTCTAAATCCTGGTGGTTACGGCCAGCTCTCCATTCCATGAGGTTCAGGTGGCTTCTCCAAGCACCACGTTCCCGGGAAGTTTTTTAGTTTGGAAATTTTTCTAAACGTTGGAAATCTCTATGGAGTGTCAGAAATGCATTCTGTCCTAAAACCTTGCCTTATTTAGAAGGAACGTTCCGGAGAGCCGCGGCTGGGCCTGGAATACGGGAGGGCCATTTGCAAAAAAAAAAGCAGGTGACCGGCCCGAGCTGCTGCCGAGACAGAGCCCAAGAAGGACGCGACGGGAGGGGGATCCGGGTCATGCAGAGTGGCATGTCCTTGTTCACCAGGGACCGTCATGTCCTGACACCGTGCAGGCCTAGACGAACAGGTAAAGAACAGAGTGAAGTTGACCGAGGGCCATGGGCTCCAGAATCCTCTGACCTTGAGGACGAGACCGCCCAGAGGTATTCCTGGGGGGATCCTAAGTGGAGTCAGGCTGCAGTGACCCCAGGTGTACCTCCCAAGTGTCCCCAGCACATCCACTGCCTCCTTCAATGCTGCAAAGTGCCCATTAACCCCCAGCCCCCGCAGTCTCCATCAGAAAGTACAGGAGTGACTCAGGCAAGAGCATTTTCAACTTCGCAGGGACTTCCAGCTGCTTCCCTGCTGGTGCTGACACAGGAGCAGTTCCCCAGCACACACTGGCCTTGTCCGCTGAGCACAGGGCAGCCCAGGCTGAAATCGGGCCCACAGCAAACACCACCAGCCAGGCCCGGGCACGCGGGAGCACAGGGACTCCCATCTCCTTTCTGCATCCATTAATATTTTACGAGACCACACAGAGGGTTCCTGCAGTGCACGGCTCGCTCTCTTTTTAATCACGTCATGTGCTATAAAGCATGATATATGGACTAGAGGGAAACCAGGTTTGTTTAGTCGGGGGAGGGGAGGAGAGCAGATTCATTTGAGCTCAGGACAGCTGTCACCCTGGTCCCTGAGCAGAGGGCACTCTGTGAAGTCACTGAGATGGTTCTCACAACTCAGACTTGTGGATCGGATGCCAGTCAAGTGCAGTTCCCACAGAACCACAGTTCTCGACCGGAGACTGAGCCATCCACAGAGGTCGAGGTCCCAGACTGCAGGCCAGTCCCCCTCGGGCTACCATGAGCCTTCCCACATGTCCAGCACCCTCTCCTTCATCTTTACTCCCATCAGCACCCATCCCAGGGCCCACCCACCCTCAGCACCACCCCCTGGCTGCCCCGGGTTTGTGACTTGGTCGAGTAAACTTGCCAAGTGTCCACACTTCCTGCTTCCCCAGCTCTTCGTCACCCACTCACCTTTATGGAAGAAAATGGTCCCAGAGGCCCTAGATCCCCGGGAGCTGGTCCACAGTCCAGAGTCCCTGTCATGGTCATAGGCACCACCTCATTCCTGTATCAGGATGAGCTACTGGGCAGTATAGGGAGCTCAGCAGTGTAGACAGGTGAGCTGGGCAATAAGGTGGGCTCTGCAATGTAGACAGGTGAGATGAACCACATGGGAATTTTACCTGTAGATTTATAAACTACAGTGATAGTCCCAAATGAGGGGATTCAGGAGCAAGAATAATAATGCACATAACTACACGACAGAGCTCCCAGCACCCACTCAGGGTGCAAATGGATCCCAATGCTTTCCAACGTTGCACAAAACTGACCTCCATGGTGTCCTTATGCAGTTTTCTGCTGAAAGCGAGTATTACTGTGTTAGCTATACCTCCCCTATGATCTTAGGTAGGACAAGAGGGCTACTCTGAGGTTCCCAGAGGCAGCGAGGGCTCCCCTTCCCACTCAAGCAGGATCCTCTGTGTTTGTCTCTATATTCTACTTGTTTAGAGTTGGATCCACTTCTGCTCTCCAGGCGATGGTCCCCCAATGCGAATGAGCATTTGCAGATTCATTTGGCTGATCTGTACTTATCTGTTGTGGCAGAAAATGCTCATTGCTCAGCCGACATCCATTTCCTTTTCCTTTCCTGGTTTTATTTGGCATGGCAATATGCCCAGGCTAATATTTTATTTCTGGCCTCTCTTGCATCTAGATAAGAATTTCCAATAAAATATAACTTGCAGTCATTGGGTAGAATTTCTAGAAAAGTACTCAATGGGGGTTTGTTCCTTTTTTACTTACTCTCCATCTTCCTCTTCTAAACTGGGATGTGACAATGATGGCTAGAAACCAGCAGCCATCTTGTGAGCATGAGACAACTTTAAGGATGGAGAGCAGGCATGTGTTAAGGATGGCAGAAGAGAAAAATAAAAGGAGCCTGTGATATCCCGGACCTACCACACCAGGCTTGAACTGCTTATTCCCAAATAAACAAATCCTAATTTATGTAAATCATTGGTGTTTGGGGTCCCTACTACTCTACTACAGCCAAACACAATTTTTAAATGACACATTGTAATTTTTTTAATCTCAAGAAGACAATGGACATAAACTTTTATATTCTGTTATAATCATCATAAAGCCATAGCAAAACCATATTGTAAGGTCTCATTACCTCAGGGCTATTTCATGCTAATGTAATAATAGATACTCATGGGATAATTTATCAGTCCTCCTAATTAGTAGTTATGTTTTTAAGTAGGGTCTTCTGGAATAATGACTTTATCTACGGCAGTGAAATTTAATAACTTAGCAGGCTAATGAGAGATATTTGGGTGCGTCAGTAATTAGGGTCTCCCCAAGTCATACTGTATAGACAGCCACCTTTGTTATCTAACATTTAAAGGGGCAATTTCCCCCAAAACAGTGCATCCCAGACACCAACATGTGATCTGAACAGTGTGATTGACAGGAAATAGCCAAGTAAAGGCGGAAGTGTGGACAGGGAGGAGACATACCCCTAGAAATGGTACTTACTTTCTCAAATTCTCAGTATTTGTCCAAGAGTTTTGACCACAAAGCAAGTTCCATTGTTTTTGTCGATTGTGATTAACAAATTTCAGACAAGCTTAAGAGTCAGTGAGATGGTTTATAGATGATGTGTAACTTTCCACCGGGGAGGGGTTGGACTACAGCAGGGTGACTAACTGAGGAGGATGAACGCCGGAGCAGAGAGCAATTCTCTGCCATCCATGAAGCATGCGTGCTGGCAGAGAGTCACAGGGCCTTGCCAAACCCACTTTCAGAGTGTGGTCCAGCTCCAATTGTCACACAGAGCTGACATTCACATTGAGCACAGCAAGAGTTCCCGGGCAGGATCCCCAAGAACCCTTCAAATATCTGGCATCCATGTGTTCAACAAAAATTTCTCATCACTGAATTTGTTTATAAGTTATGAGTGAGACAGTAACAAAGATTTCTGTCGTCCAGCGCAGCGTTCGTCAGCCAACAACAAAGGCTTTGAAGGCAGCGTCTGACTTGAGGAGTCGTTTAAAAATTGAAGGGGACACAATGCTGATCCACATGGTCAGGGTCTTGCTCTTTGAAGAAACAGGTACTGGGTCTGTTCTTAATTTGAGGAGGAACCCGCTGACTCACCGCTGCAATGTGATATTGATATAAACAATGTGCATCGTAATCAGTTGAGCAGGAAGTGCCCGCTGGACGGGCCTGGGAGGGGTGGGCAGTGCCATGGGAAGAAATGCAGAATGTGGAGCTGAGATGATGTTGGGACCACACAGCGATCTCTGCATCCGAGTGGTCACCACGGGGACTCCAACTCCCCAGCACACTTTAGTGGAGCCGCATCTTTCCAGTAAATCAATTGCATAAATCGGTGGCAGAAGGAACAGTTACCTCTCCGAGGCATATGATCTGGCAGAAATCTGACTGTTGGATGTTCCCATGGAAATCAGCAAAACCTGTGAAGTTGGAATAAGAAGAAGTAGAAATTCTATTAGTGAGTTTCTATATTTCTATCTGCCTGAAAGAGGGTTGGTAACCACAGGGAAAAGTGTATTTGACCTTGTAGGACTGACAAAAGAAGTGTGACATTTGACAGTAATAGCTATTATATAATTTATTTCTACTTACGTTTTTAATAGCGCTCTCAAGACGCGAGTGAGCACAATGGTGTGTGTGTGCGTGCCCACATAAGTAATGGAGGGAAAAAATGGGGTGAGCCTAATTTCTTACAGCAATCTCCACACAGCTGGATGTTTCTCAGATATTTTGAAGTGTTTTGATCACTTAAAAAGATTTAAAGCATTACTTTCCTATAAATTCTGACAAAATGATTCTACCAAATTAACTAGTTGCTCTAAACTGCATATTATGTCATTACTTCCTAATATGTATTATATTTTAAAGGCAAGCACCTTAACAATTCTTTCATGTAAGAATCTTTCATTTCAAAAATTCTCGATAATGTATCTTGCAAAAGAATCAATATTATCTCTGCTTCTAAACTTCTCTGTTGGGATCTTCACCCAAATGACTGTGAATTAATTAGAACCATAATTTCACATTAATCTCACAGGTAAGGTGAAAAAAAAATATATCATCTTTTGTGTCCTAATTTAAGCTTCAGATGTTAGAGTTTGTTGCTCCTCAAAATGGGACAGGAGAGAAAAAGTGGAGATTAGGGGCTGGACCCTAAGACTTCCCATCTGGAATGGGGCAGATGCCAGGGAACTGACCTGACAGCAGAGGCTGATGGGCAGGGAGAGTCGAGCAACTGAGATGCATCTTCTGAGGGGGAAGCAGGCTGATGGACCTCCACACCAACTTAAGGCCAACAGGAATTCCCAATTTGGGGTGTGGCGAAAAGGAAACTTTATTCAGTGCAAAGGGCTCAATTATGATATGTGAGTTAGCCCTGAGGCACAGCAGCTCTAGGGTTAGGCCCCTATCTAGCCAGACAGCTCTGCTTTGCTCTGCCCTGCTCTGGTGAGTAGCTTCAACCAGGGAAACAGAATCTCCTATCTTCAGTGGACAGAAAAACTATGCTCCCAGAACCAGAGAGAAACTGACTTATACAGAGAGAAGTCCCTGCCCCTGACCCCTGATTGGTTCACCCTCATGCAAATGAGGGCTCCAAGTCCTCAAAATTTGGTTGGTCCAAAAGGCACTTCCTGATTGGTCAGAATGGAGCCGCTCTGACTGGTCAGTGAAATGCTGATGGGGATATAGATGCACAGCTTCAATTGGATGAGGAAAGCCTCAGTCCTATTGGTTGAAATAGGATTCCAGGAATTCCTTTATAAGGATTAGCTCAGATGGCAGGAACACAGTGCAAGCAGGCAGTTCAGTGCCGGCTACTCCCTGAAGTATAGTTTTCATGAGAAACCCCTGTGTAGAAATAGCTGCTAGGCTTTGTTTTTTGCTCGTTTTGTTTTGCTTTGCTTTGCTTTGCTTTGCTTTAATTAGAACCCAGTTAGCCACCGGGAGCCCTTCTTGGCAGGTATCTTCTTTCTCAGGCTCCACAGATTATAATCGGCTCATTGGAGCGGTGTCTTGGAAGTGGCCTCAGTAATGAGAATCCAGAGTCATGGTGTCTAGGTTTGGGGACCAAGACTCTCAGCTGTCCAGGAATAAGGCTGAAGCCAGCATGGAAAGATAAGCGTGCACCTACCCTGAGCTCACGTGGTAACACACCTCCAGTCAGGACTGGCTACAGGGCACATGCTAACTGGAGCCAGGGCAGAGCCTCAGCTTCAGGCTGGGCCCCAGGATGGGACCCTCCATGGCCAGTGGGCTGTCTATGCCACCATCATTGTAATCATGCACCATGTCTCAGAGTGTGGCTGCCTCAGTGTGGGCCTCAGTCAGTACCTGTCAAATGGATGATGGACCATGGAAGGAGGAGAGTACAAGGAGTTAGAAGGCAGATTGCCAAGCCCATCCTTGGCACACACGTCTCTGGTCCAGTCGATAGGAATCAGGTGCCCTGGGAGCTGTGTACACCAGAGACTCCTAACCCCGGACCCTGCGGGCTCAGCACTCAGACCTGCTGAGATGGGGAATTGGGTGAATAAAATGCCCTGAATCCTTCAGTAGACTTTGCCGCAGTCACGAGATGGCTGAGCCTGGACCAAGTGGAACCAGATGAGGAGAGGTGCAGACGCAGAGTGGAGACGCGGCAGAGGTAAATCTCAGGCCTGTAAGTGAGCAGTGAGTATGCGTGGCTCTGTGAGTTTATACCCTCCTTTGAAATGTTATCCTTCTTCCTACGTTGTCTACATGGAGGCATCAGATAAACAAGAAGAGCTTTCCCCATAACAACTTGCCAATTAGACATGAAACCTATAAATAACATCATTTATTTTCTGGTACACTCTAGGAATCCTCCCTTTGCTTTGGAAACAGGAATTCCAAACTAATAGTCCTGGGTCTGGGTGGCCCCTGCAGAGTCAGGGTGCTTTTCCTCAATAGAGCCAAGCCCCAGAGTTCCTGGAGCCCCTGGACCCACAGCAAGGTGATGACCCCAACTCCACCCTGCACCCCTACAGGCCCCAGCTCCACACTAGCCTCTGGCCTCAGCACCTCAGTCCCCAGGATACCCTCTCCTCTCTTCTCCGCTCTCCTCTCCTCCCTAAATGCTCTGCCCTGCTTACCTCCCCTCATCAGTAGTCTTAGCTGGCTCTCAATGAAGGGAAAATATGTGTGGAAGAGGAAAAATTATGAATGGGGAAAAATTATGAATGATTACAATTAATACCTAACTTACGAATTCATATCTCCTTCCATGCTTATCCATATGCATATGATTGTAATTTTTCTCCTACAATCACTCATTGTAGGAGATTCAGAACAGCACCCTCTCTGCTGGCGTGGCTCATGGAAGCTGAAGGTGGCTTTGCTGTGACCCGCCATTTCTTTCTGTGGGGGAACAACTGGCTGTCTCCATCAGTCCTGTGCAATAACATCTCTGCGGCAGGGACAATAGACAGGAAACCTGCTCACAGCTCACACTGAGCGCCCAGTCCCCCCAGATTTACAACTTCTTGTGTTTGTGCTGAGGCCTGGTGACATTGTCCTACTGTTGGTTTTAAGATGAACTGTGAGTGTTTTCTCGAACAGTTAGGTGTCCGTGAAGCAGAGCTAGTCCCACACCGAGCTGTCGGCTGGCCCCAGGGAGAGATGAGAGAGCCACTCTGGAGGAGGAGGTCCCCCACATTCCGGCTGAGGGAGCCTGAGGATAAGGACACTGAGTCTCATGTGGTCCAGCAGCGGCTGCCTGTCGTCTCCACATAAACACTGCGATGTTAGGGCTCCTCACACTCCGGGCCCGGGCCTCTGAGAAGAAACACAGGAAGTGTGGGAACCCCAGCAGTCACCAACCCAGGGACGAGGGAGAAGGAGGTGCCTCGAGTTTATCCTTCTCTCGTTTCAAATCAGAAAAGCCCTGTGAGTGCTTCTATTCTCTTCCCTGTAACTCCACTTTGAATGCTTTATCAAGAAATGTTTGATAAAAGAATAAAAATGTTTATGGCTCTTTTAACTACAATGGGAAATTTCAAGACTTGGGAAATGTTACAGAAATCATTGTAAACCTACTTATTGAGATATGTTGCAATAATTAGAAATGGTAATTATTTAGACATGGAAGACTGTTGAAAATAAAATTAAGATGTATTTACTGATGGACTAAGATATGCAAATTGCATGCATATGGATAAGCATGGAAGGAGATATGAATTCGTAAGTTAGGTATTAATTGTAATCATTCATAATTTTTCCCCAAACCTCCTGTAATTTTGTTTCATTTATTTTACTACACAAGGAGGGATATTGTTATTTCTTTTTAAAATTGTCTTGAGTTTGCATTTTATTTTACAGAGAATTAAACAAATTTATTGTATAATTTTTTAATTTTGCACTAGTAGAATTTTTAAAAAGCAGAAAAATCTAAGGAAGGTAAGAGTTCAAGAAAATTTCCCAGGAACATGTCAGGATGTGCTAAGTTTTAAAGGAATGTGTGTCTCCCAGGCATCTCCTCCTTTTTCTCTGAAAACCAGGACAAAGTGCTTTATGACCATAAAGCTGAGCTGGTGGGTGGCAGAGACCTCAAGTCAGACCAGGGAAGGGCAAAGTGGGGGCAGGAGAGAAGTCAGGAAGGGCCCCCACCTGAATCGGAGGGGCCGAGGTCCTGCAGCACCGGCCGCGGTAGAGGAGATCCCCATGTGTCGCCATGATTCCTGTGCCTCTGCTGGGTTGACTTCTCTGCAGGCGGCACCTGCCATCCAACTTCATAAAGGGCAGGTGGTTGTGCTTGATGACGCAGGGTCTTACATGCCCCTGACCAGGCAGGCATCAGTGAAAAGGCTCTGTGGCCTCATCTTCCAGATGTCCCTGCTGAGCTTGGTGGCATGGGCACTCCCTCCCTGGGACACTCCTGGTGAAGGGTGGGTATGGTCCTCCTCCCTCTCTCAGCCCACGGCCTCTGTCCACTCTCTCCATCCATATCAGGGCAAGCCAGGCGTGGGAGCAAGTCAGCTCACACTGAGTGGTTCCTGTAAAGCCAGTGACAGCAGCAAAAATGGCCATCATCAAAATAGCAACAAACAACAAACAAGTTCTGGCAAAGATGTGGAGAAAGGGAATCCTCCTGCACAGATGGTGGGAATGTAAACTGGTATAGCCACTGTGGAAAACATCATGGAGGTTCCTCAAAAAATTAAAAATAGAATTATTATGGCCCAGCAATTTTACTCCCACTTATTTATCTAAAGAAAATGAAAAACACTAACTGGAAAAGATGTATGCACTCCTTTGTTCATTGCAGCATTATTTACCATAGCCAAGACATGAAAGCTATCTAAGTGCCATCAATAGGCAAGTGGATAAAGAAGATGTGGTACAGCCCTAACTGGTTTGGCTCAGTAGATGGAGCATCAGCCTGCAGACTGAAGGGTCCCAGGTTCGATTCCAGTCAAGGGCATGTCCCTTGGTTGTGGGCACATCCCCAGTGGGAGATGTGCAGGAGGCAGCTGATCAATGTTCCTCTCTCATCGATGTTTCTGACTCTCTATCCCTCTCCCTTCCTCTCTGTAAAAAAATCAATAAAATATATTTTTTTAAAAAGACGTGGTACAATATACAATGGAATATTATGCAGCAATAAAAAAGAATGAAATCCTGCCATTTGCAACAACATGGATGGACCTAGAGGGTATTATGCTAAATGAATTAAATCAAACAAAGACAAATACTGTATAATTTTCCTTATATGTACTATCTTAAAAAAAAGTGAATAACCTAAACAAAATAGAACCAGACCCAAAGATGCAGAGTATAAATTGGTTGCCAAAGGGGCAGGGGTGTGAGGATTAGGAAAAAGGGAGGGAAAGGAATATTCATTTCAGCACAGTTAATAACAGTCAAAAATAGAAATCAATCCAAAATATCAATCATTAAAAGAATTTTAAAATAAAATATAGATTTACAATATCTTATAGGTATTAACAAAGGTAAGAATATAGACATGGAAAAATTTATACTTCATCATTAGCTGACAAAGGAATTTTCTATTTCATTATGTTCTGTAAAACTATTTTTGCAAAAAGTAAATCACATTACAAAGTTTTATACACTCAAAAGTATTAACATAAAATTATGATTCTCTTCTTTTTCCTTAACTATTTTTAACAGAATAGATTTATCTTATATATAAGGACATAAAATAGTAGTTTTTCATGAATAAAATTTATAATTTCTTACCTGAAAAAAAGTATACTTTTCAATGACATCACACTTTTTTGCAAAAAAAAACAAAAACTGAGATAAAATATTTGCAAATTATATAACTGATACAGGACTCATACCCAGATTAAATAAAGAACTCTCAAATCACTCTAAGGAAGGAGCAATTCAATTGTGTAAGTGAGTAGAATATTTTTAACAGACACTTCCCCATAGAGATACACAGACCAGCGCTGAGCATCACTGCTTATGCAAATGAGCAGCAGCGTCTCACAGGACTGCACGCCTCTGGAATGGTTACACTAAGACAATCACGCTGCCCTGGTCAGTGTGGCTCAGTTGGTGGGTGTCATCCTGTGCACCTACAGGTTGCCCCCATTCGATTCTGACAAGACTTACCAAATCATCTGACTGACGTGGCTCAGTGGTTGAGCGTTGACCTATGAACCAGGAGGGTCACAGTTAGATTCCCAGTCAGGACACATGCCCATGTTTCGGGCTCAATCCCTGTTCTGGGGGCGTGCAGGAGGCAGCCCATAGATGATTCTCTCTCATCATTGATATGTCTATCTCTCTCCCTTTCCCTTCCTCTCTGAAATCAATAAAAAATATATTTAAAAAATAAACTTACCAAATAGTATATCTTAAGACCATGCCATTCATTTATTGAATCTCAATAAAGCTGTTTTGAAAAGTAGCTTATCTGGTATAAAAGAGGGTTTCCCACATGAAAGGTGAGATAATACCTACGGAGCAGGGTGCTGTGACCAACCCACAGAGCCGATAAGTAAGAGTGGGTGTCGTCAGCCGACCCCACGTGACGCTCCTCAGGGAGAGAATTTCACCGCTTTACAAGAACATCCATATGGCTTCTGGCCTCTTATGATGCCGGTTAATAACAGGTGACCCTGACTGGTGTCTAATTATGCTTCCCATGCCGATGCCCGATCTGCACCTCACGGTAATAACACTCACCCGGCCCTTTGATAATTGATGAGAGGGAACCACCTCATTTTCTTTGGTTTCCTTCTGCCGCTTCGAATGAGGTTCAAATAACACAAAATAATGATAACCATCCTAATTAACAATTTATATTAATAGAGCCTTCTTTTCTGAGTAGCTGAGCACACGGAAAATGCCAGCTTCCTTTGCAGACAATGGGGTGGGGGAGAAAGAAAAAGCAACAGCGCAAAGAGAGGAGGGAAGACAACCTCCTGCTACGGACCGAGTGGGCTGAGCGTGGACCTGATCTCCGGGGAACGCAGCATCCCCGACACCCTAACTCCTGCAGGACAGCACTGGGCAGGCTGCGACAGCACAGCTGCTTCACTCAAGTCCTCAGGGTGGGTCTCATCAAAGCCCAGGGCCCGGCCACACACACACACCACAAGGAAAGGACACCGTTAGGGTCACAGGTCCTGTGTCACCCAATGGAGGCCCGACCACCGGTCCAGAGCTCCCTGCAGCGGCCCCCGTGCTGTACGGCAGGCTGAGCACACTGCAGGTCCTGCAGCGCTAGCAGGAGGCCCAGCCGGGTGCATGGCTGCTCCACCGAGAACACAGATGAGCGTCTCGTCCCCTGGTCCATGTAAAAAGGCAAGTGGTAAGGCCAGACATTTCAGCATAGAGAAGGGCAGGGTCTGTTTGGGTCTGGACCTCCAGCATCTTGAAAAGGCAGCCAGCACCGCACCTGGCTGGCTCCTCAGAGGTCATAGGGAGGGCGGAGCTTGCTCTGTCCCCACGTCCTTCGTCAGGCCTAGCTCTCCAGCTCCATAGGCTGGAGGTCAGCTGTGTGGGTTAGCACATTGTGTCTCTGAGTCTGTCAGCCTTTCTGGACATCACCCCCAGGACTCCTGCATCCAGGCTGCCCAAGAGACATCTTCCCTCTTCAGTGACCCTTGGCAGATGCCAGGGGACTCCCCTCTCCGAGACCCCGGCACCAACTTTATTTCTCACGTTCTCACAGACAAGTCTCCATCCTCACTATGGACTCCCTTCCTGGGAGTGGAGCTGGTCTCAGTCGCCAGACGCCCACAGGAGGGGTCTGGGCAAGCCAGGCAGCCGTCAAGATTGGAGAGTAGACTTCGGCGTGGGCACATGTGCTGGGCCCTCCCTGGCCAGGTGGTGGTGCTGCTGTCCTTACGCATCGTGGCCACCTCCTTGCCTGGGGCCCTGCTGGGGGAGCGGCCTCAGCCAAACAGAACGGGCCCTCCACAGCCTCCCGGGCAGCGAGGACAGGACAGAGCGCTGTGGGGTCTTCCAGGTTTGGAAATGATGCTCTGGCCAAATGCTGGGGCTCCCACTCCTGACATGAAACACAGCAACTGAGACGGACTCAGGTGTGTGTGTCAGCCCTGAGCCTCTGACCCCCACGTCCCACCACGCACTGGGGAAGCTCCGTGGCCACTTAAAGAGATGCCTGTGCTGTTTATCTTACTGATTCATCACAAAACTTTCAAAACGAGCAGGGGCCAGGGTTCATTTGGGGTCAGCGCTGTCTCACTGTCCCGGGTCTGACTCTCTACATTTACAAAGCAGACTTCACATGCCCCTCATTCCCTCCCTATCCCGGCTCTCAGGGCACAGTGCCTGGTGCCCCGTCCACTGAGGAGTGGCCTGAATCTTTGCCCATCTGCTTCCTTCTGCCCAGTGTCCTCACTGCTGCCCGACCCTCACCATCCATACGTCTCCTCCGAGCCAACTGAGGTCCCACCGCCAACAAGGTTTACTCATCTCTCAGACCACCACCATCCAGGTCTTTCCCCTAAATGTCCTGCTTCTACTTTTCAGCATCACACAGCTAAGCAATAAGTCATTTCCATGCGACTCACTGTAGTAGAAGGAGGTGTGGGTCCTTCTTTCTGTCACAGGAGCAGGGAAAGGTAAGTGCCGCTGACAATGGAGGCAGAGAGAAGGACCCTTTAGACGGGACTCTATCAGCTGCGATCAGAGGATAGTGCGAGAAGGTGGGCACCTGTCAAATTTCCACCATATGCGTCGGTTTAAATTGAACTGAGTCTTAGTGGAAACTCAGAGAGCTGCCCCCTCGCCCCCCGACACACACACCCTCGGAACTTGTCAGGGAGGCTCCAGTGGCTGGTCCCTGTGCCTAAGGTCCTGACCACAGCAGGCGGCACCGAAGACCCAAACTCTGCACAGCACAGGTCAGGAGATGGAACCCAGATGAGGGAGGTGAAGATAGCCATCAATAGCCGTTCCTCTCAACTGGAGATGGAAGGATAGGCCGAGGCCTGGGGCCCCCTCTACCCCGAAGCTTACCCCCAGCATCCTCATACAGTACAAAGTCCAATTCGGTGACTGTGGAGCTTAAAATAGGGGTGACGAGGCCCAGCGAGTCCAGTGGAAGCTGATAGGGTGTAAGGATGCACAGAACGGGCATTGACACCCCTCCACACCAATGATGAGGCTGGCTACGGCAGATGGAAGACCAACACAGGTCTGGGGCCTACGCCCACTCTCATCACAGCTAGGCACGGCAACCTCAGTGCCAAGCAGGCAAACCCTGCAGGTGGCCAATATTCACCTCAAGGCATCCTTTTCCTCATCCTCACCCACCTGGCACCTCTGCCCCGCCCCACCCCGCTGAGAGTCCTGGAGGCAGGATGGAGACTTGGCAGGAATCAGAGCCCTGCATTCACCATCCTGCCACTGTCCTGGGGTGGCGCCTTCGAGAAGTCACAGGGTCCTTCTGGGCTTTTGTGCGTCTGCGAAACAGGGAATCACACGTGCCTTCCAACCCCCCTGCCCTCCCACACCCCCTGCGTTGTTGAAGAGAGCCCGTGAAGGCGCCACCTGAGAAAGGTCTGGGGACGAAGTAAGTGCTCTTCTTTCTTTAAACGCCTGTCTTTACGCTGTGCTTGTATGAGATGCTATGAAACGGGCCGGGTTGCATTCCACTCAAACTTTATTTACAAAAGCAGCGTCTAGTCCTGGGATCCCTGACGCCTGCTCCAGTCATTTATTAGTCACTGCAAGATAAAGTGTGTGGCAATTGAGATTATAACAAAATAAGTGGTTTTTGTTAAAGGCCTGAAATATAAATTGTATGCATTAAACATTTAGTAAGTTACAGATTACACTACCATTATTTTACTATTCACCCCAAAACTGCTGCCCCATCCATGAACACCCAGACGTGCTCCACTGTAACTTTAGTTACGCGGAGCACACGTGTATGCAGGATTTTAAGCCAAGGAGCCGACAGATGGTGGAGGGAAATGGAAGGCGCAGAAGAAAGAGGGTGGCCCGGAATCCACCACTCCCAGTGCATTCAGTGGAGGCACCGGCAAAGGGCATTGAAGGGGCGGAGAGGAACACCCTTGGGCAAGTCCTTGTGCAATAGGAAGAACATGTTTCAAGAAGGAGGGGGTGAGGAACCCTCTGAAATGCAGTTGGAAATCAAGTAGGCTGAGGACAGCAAGCTGACCGCATAGCGAGATGAAAACCTTCTAGTAAAAACACCGTATAGCCCTAACCGGTTTGGCTCAGTGGATAGAGAGTCGGCCTGCGGACTGAAAGGTCCCAGGTTTGATTCCAGTCAAGGTCATGTACCTTGGTTGTGGGCACATCCCCAGTGGGGGGGTGTATAGGAGGCAGCTGATCAATGTTTCTCTCTCATTGATGTTTCTGACTCTCTATCTCTCTCTCTTCCTCTCTGTGAAAAAATCAATAAGATATATTTTTAAAAAAACACCTTATAGTACAAATGATGAGATAAAATGAAGCCATGCCCACTGCTGGGCAGGGACAGGGCACCCTCCCGCCAGCTCCTTACCTGGTTTCCTACAGGGAAGACCCCACAGACCAGCCCGCAGGAGTACCTGTGGCTTCCGGGCCTCCCTCACCTGCGGCTGGCCAAGGAGACAGTCATTCGAGGAGGGTTCACTCTGGCAGGTTGCGGTTGTAGGGAGGACAGAGGAGACGGTTTCCTGTGAAACGTCAGATTTGGCGAAGCTCGCACGGAGAGAGCGCAGTTCCCGTGGGTTTCGCTCCTGCAGGACGACCCTCCCCATCCAGATGTTCCGAGCAGCCAGGTGACCCATTTGCTCTAGCAATCTTTGCTTTGAGACTCTATTCCCATATATTTCACACAAGACTCTGCAGGAAACAAGTTGTGAAAATACCCGAAACACTTTTCCAAGGCGAGACTTCCCATCAGAAGCATCGCATCTGCGGCCGCAGGAGCTCCGGAGCCGCGTCCCCCAGCCTTGGGTCCAGGGCAGCGAGAGGCAAGGCTCGCTTTAACGTCTTGCCTCTTGCTGGTGGGAACCATATTTCTGGTGTCATCTTAAGAATGTCTGTGTGCACGTTCAATCCTATGTAACTTGAAATTTGATTACGGGTGTAACGAGCAATTTCCTGTCATTTACACTCTGAAGGAGATGCATTCCTGAACAGGCGCATCCACTCCCCTGAATCCTCTTCAACGTTCATTTGGTCAGACTCACAAAAGCTTCCTGTCAGATGATTATTTCTGGCACTCAGTCAACCGCAGCTCCCCAAAACTCCACGGAAGGATGTGCATCCCAGAGTGCAATCCAGAAGTAATCGGTCGCGGTGACATCCCTGGTTAATGGAGGCCCTCGCTTTGTTCTTTTAGTGACACACTTAGATATGCACCAACTGCGAGATCACATAGCTGTGTCCGCACTGAGCTGGAAGCATATTCTTGCTAAACAGAAGTAAGGATTTAGCAGGTGAGAAGATAAAGCTTGATGTTTTATCATGTGACCTCCAAATGCTGAACACTGGTCCGCAAGGGTCCAGGTACAGCTGGTTAGGGGTTTCTGGTAATAAGGATGGCCTCCGGCAGCTTTCTCTCTGGGCTGGACTCCTTTTCCGTGGGACAGGACTCAGCCTGCCTGCAGGAGTGACTATGACAACTCGAGCATCAACCTCGTGATTTGAAGGAATACAGCCTTTTCAGATTCTGTGTCTGTTCCACTTCATATTTGAATCAAAATGCAATTTAATTTTTTTTTAAAAAAAAAGCATGGGTTTATGACCATTCAAATGCAAAGCATGCGTATGTTATACATAAAAGCGGCACACTCACCTCTGCCTTGTCCTGCTGACCAAACCACCAGCCCTGCCCACATCTGTCACCTCCAGAGAAAGGATGGCACAGAGAGGAAAGGAAATACTGACTCACTCACAGTTTTCTTTAAAATATCAGCTTTTCGCCCTGTTTGTTGAGGAGTCCCAGGACCCGTTCATTCAAGTGCAAAGGTCAGAGTCCCTCCCTTCCCGAGGCTGCCCCCTGCGAGCCCTACCAGTCCATCCGCCCCCGGGCAGGCTCCAGGTTAGGGGGATCCAGTGAAGAGAGGGACAGCAAGTGTGCCATTACACATCACAGGGGGCAGAGCTCCCTAGCAGACAGGGAACTAAAACATCAACTCTGAAGCCTCAGGGCCGACCCTGGGGCCCACCCTGGGGCCCACCTTCCGCATCCGCATCCCGTGTGGGAAAGGTGGGGCCACCTTTGCTGCAGGTCACAGACTCCAGGGAGCCACAGACTCCACGGAGCCCGAAGCCTATGACTGTGGTCCCTGCATCAACGCGGGAACTGGACATTAATTAGCACTTTATTTGCTGCCATGCGCCTTTTCCTACAAATATTTCCTCTTGGGCCACGACAGCCATTTCCTGGCCTTTCATCTCCCCCCACAAGTAATTGAGCCATTAGCCTCCCGGACCTGCCAGAGCCGAGGGGCTGCTGGGGCCAGAGGGCTGCCAAGGGACTGGCCTGTGCTGGCCTCCGGCTCACGGCAGGATTAGAGTCCGACTCAGGTTCACATCCCTTTAAGGAAAGGGAATGAAGTATTAGTAGGTGTAAGCAAATTGATTTCCCTGCATGTGTACCACAACTAAGAGGAGCTTAGGAGTTTTCAGGCTTAAATGTGGATGACCTGTAGTCACGTAATAATAATAACTTAATATAATAAATAATGCTGATTAAGTGTTTACTGTGAACGAGGCACCACGCTCCATACCACTGACCCCGCGGGAAACCTCACCCAGCTGCCTCATGAGGACGCAGGCGTGGGCTGACCAGCGCCCTGGTTTCTGACACTGGCCTCCAGCTGGTGCGGGAACCACCCACTTGTTACGGCGGCCTCGGGACACTCCTACACCCTCTAAGTGCCTTCCAGATGCCACCTCCGGCAGGGTCTGAGCAAAGCGGCCACAGGCCCCCTCCCCCATTCACACTGTCGCAGGAGAACCAGTTCAGAGACCCCCCCATGACCCAGACATTCTAATGAAATCTGCTCAATTCTCCCTTCAGTCCAAGCCCCCATTAGGAAGATTCGGCTGGTCCTTGGGGACGGGAACGAAAAACAGCCTGCAGGGGTCAAAGCATACCAGTCGCAGAGTGGCACCAGGACCACTGAGGCAGGGACTCAGCCCTCTTACCTGCGTCTCCTGAGCTCTAGTTCTAGGGGGCCACCTGCCTGTCCTCTCCACTCAGGCTCACACTGGGAACCCCTCCATGGATTCCCCCACCTGGTCACCTCCCTGAGGCCCTTCCATACCCACCGACACTTGATGGAGAGCAGGGTGCCTTGTCCACCCACAGGAGGCACTGATGAGGGATTGCTGAGCTGAAGCACAGCTCTCGGAGGCCGGCAGGTCAGAGTTTTATTGTCTCCACGTGTGGACGCTGAGGCTGGAGGCTATGAAGTGATTTGTTCTTAAGATCCTTCCAGAGAGGAATTATATCTTTACACTTCTCTGTATCCTCGCCCCCACCAGAAAAGGTGCTCAGTAAATACTTCCTGGTTAACGAGCAGCTGGCCGGGCCCTGGTCTGCTATGTAACAAGCAACTGGGATCATTTTCCTGTCCTAACGGCCTGGAAAAAAACACCAGGTGAAAATTCTAAGCCAGTATCTGATGGGACCCCCGGGACGTATCCACGCACCCAGACTTAGGATCTTCTAGTTTAGATCAACCACACATACATGATACATACACTCCAGCATAAATAACACCATGGCCATCTATGGTCCATCACGTCATGCTGTCCTTCCTTCTCTGGCAGAGGGAACTGCCCCCATAGCATCGTGAGCGCAGGAGGGAGGAGCCAGTGTCCGCCTCAAGCCCCATCTCCATACTAACTTCTTCTCTCCTGGTCTGGAGACCAGAAGTCTGAAATCTGGGCATCTGCAGGGCTGTGCTCTCTCCTGAGGCCCCAGGGAGGGTCCTTCCTCCCTGGTCCAGCTCCTGGTGGCCCCCAGCATCCTCTGGCTTGTGGCCACGCCATCTAGTCCCTCTCCGTCCTCTCTGTCCTTCCCTGGTTTCTTCCCTGGGTCTCTGTGTCTTTCCTCTTCTGACAAGAACACCAGTCATTAGATTTAGAGCTAAAATGCAGGACTCGAGATCCTTAACTAATTAAGTTTGCAAAGACCTTATTTCCTGGTAAGTTTCTGTCTAAAGTTCCAGGTGGACCAGAGCTCTGGGGGACCCTCCCCCACCTGCTTCAGGATGGGGCAGGTTCCGTTCCCAGCTGTGCCCCCATTATGTCCTCTCTCGCACCCTCCAACACTGAGTCCCTATACCTGGAGGCACTTCCTACCAGTTCCTGATTCTCTACTTGTTTCCGGGAACAGCACTAAACCCTCAGATGTGTTATTTAGTGAATCCTCATGATAATGCCCAAAAGGAGACATAATTGCTCTTACTTTATGCAGCAGAACACTGAGGTCTAGAGAAGTTCAGTGACCAGTAAGTAACAGGCAGGGACCTTGCCCAGGTCTCAGCCCCGCAGTGCACAGCCTCCCCGGACACGAAGCCCGAGGCAGAGAGGACAGCACCAGCCACCGCAGGTACAGCCCTTCCAGGATCTCTGCGAGGACCCATGTCACCCGTCCGGAGCAGGAGGAGGACACGGGCGCCCGGCCTGTGAAGCTGGAACGACCACTGCCCAATATGGCTAATGAATTTTACAATCAAAAGCTAAAGTGAATGAGCTGCAGCAGATGTTTTTGCTCTGGGAACCACCAGACCTCTCTGGCCATTCACTTATCCTTCAAGGGGATAAGACGGGGGCCCGCTATTATGTGTTGTCATTGGAGCATTGCACAACTTTATCAAACTTTTTATTCTGGAAACTGAATTAATTTTCTGCAAGGGGGTTTTTGTGCAGCTCTTTAATCACATTTACGGAGGAACATGTGTACTCTGAGCCGCAGAGCCGATTACGGGCTCCAGAAAGGCCACTTTCAAAAGGAGATTGCCCTCGCTCCCGAGGCCTCCATCTGAAGGCCCCTGGGTTTTGTGAAGAGGAAAAAATTAATTACTATTTTAATAACGAAGCCAAGCCTGCTGAAAATCCTCTTAGAGAGTGGCTGGATGATGTCATGGCTGGCAGGGGGGATATGAGAACACTGACCACGCGGCCCCCACCCCCGACTCTTCTATTCATCCTCCGTAAGATGATACGGCTGCGGGTCACACATTAGGGAATTGAAATATATAATAACACTGTGTTTTTCTTGGGAAGGGGAGAAGTTGTGATCCTTTGATAGCCGGTTGGTGGGAACTCACATCTGCCCCAGGCCTCCATCTCTGCTGGACACGGAGCTGCGAACAGGAACCGTGGGGTTCTGAGGCTGGCTCAGCACAGCCTCCCGGGCTCTGGGGTCCAGCAGCTCCTGACCGAGCCCCCGAGGAGCAGCGCTTGGATCTGGGGGACCAGGGGTCTGAGCTGGGCAGTCACTGGGCTCATTTATTTCCAGAGCTCGGTAGGACACTGGGCTCAGATTCTAATCTCTAATCCTCCCAGTGGATCTCCTCTGTGTCTTCCGAAAGAAAAGGTTGAGCTTTAGTCTTTTTGTTTGCACATTTGTCTTGCCTTAACTTGTCCTGAAAAGTAAAAATTTTGCACCAGAACAGTAACTTGGAGTGTGTTTTTTATGACCCATCCCCCACGTTAATTTGGCAGAGACAGAATCTGAGTAAAGAGCTGCTGTCGGCCTCCGGCCTGAAAGAGACCTCCTATGTAAAATTCTCCTTGATTGTGATATTAATGTTACAGTTTTGAACTAAGATGAAGACATACATTAAACAAGTAGGCAAAAGTGTGTTCATCATCCCAGACAACCTGTTACTTCTATTCCCGTGTTCCTCACCTGACATTATAAAATTACTATCGCTGTGTTTCAGGCCTGTCATTAAATAAAATGGAATAAAGTGATGATGGTGCCATAAAAGAGACACAGAGATCAATAGAATAGAAATAACCCCCCAGAAATAGAGTCAATTAATTTATGGGGTGGGGAGAATATTCACTGGGGGAAAGGACAACCTCTTAAATAAATGGTGCTGGGAAAACTGAACAGCCATGTGCAAAAGAATGAAACTGGACCCCTGTCTCGCACCCTAACAAAAATTAACTCAAAATGGAGTCAAGGCTTGAATGTAAGACTTGAAACCATAAAATTGCTAGAAGAAAGCAGGGGTGGTTAGCTCCTTGACAGTGGTCTTGGTAATGATTTCTGTTAATATGGCACCAAAGGCAAAAGCAATAATAGCAAAAATAAACATCTTTCTAAAGTGGACATGCAGATGGCCAATAGACATATTAAAAGATGCTCAACGTCACTGATCATCAGAGAAATGCACATTAAAATGACAATGAGATATCACCTCACACCTGTCAGAATGGCTACTATCAATAAATCAACACACAAGTGCTGGTGAGAATGTGGGGAAAAGGGAACCCTAGTACACTGCTGGTGTAGCCACTGTGGAAAGCAGTATGGAGTTTCACCAAAAATTAAAAATATCACTACCATATGACCCAACAATACCACTTCTGTTGATTTATTTGAAGAAAACATAAACACTAACTCAAAAAGACGTATGCAGCCCTGTGTTCATTGTGGCATTATTTACAAAAACCAAAGTAAGAAAGCAACCTATGTGTCCATCAACAGACGATTGGATAAAGAAGTGGTGCATATATACCGTGGAGTATTACCTGGCCATAAAAAGAAGGAAATCTTATCATTTGTGACAACATGGGTGGACCTAGAGCATATTATGCTAAGTGAGATATGTCAGAGAAAGACAAGTACCAAATGATTTCACTTATATGTGGGCTCTAAAATACCTATCATATATTTTATATATAACAAAAAGCAAGCTCATAGCCCTAGCCAGTTTGGCTTAGGGGATAGAGCATCAGACTGCAGACTGAAGGGTCCCAGGTTTGACTCTGGTCAAGGGCACATGCCCAGGTTTCCGGCTCAATCCCCAGTAGAAGGCATGCAGGAGGCAGTGGATCAATGATTCCCTCTCATCATTGATGCCTCTATCTCTCTCTCCCTCTCCCTTCCTCTCTGAAATCAATTAAAATATATTTAAATAAATAAACAAACAAACAAACAAGCTCATAGGTACAGAAAACAGATTGCTGGTTGCCAAAGATTTTTTTTTTGGGGGGGGGGTGAGGGGGGTAAATGGATGAATCAATTTTTTATAGCTTAAATAAATTTAATTCAATTTTAAAATAAATACAATTATTTATTTATTTGTGATGAGCAGTGTGACTGACCTTCAGCAAGTCCCTCAGGTCTCTGGCTTCTTTTTTTATATATATATTTTATTGATTTTTTACAGAGAGGAAGGGAGAAGAATAGAGAGTTAGAAACATCAATCAGCTGCCTCCTGCACACCCCTTACTGGGGATGTGCCCGCAACCAAGGTACATGCCCTTGACCAGAATCAAACCTGGGACCCTTCAGTCCACAGGCTGACGCTCTATCCACTGAGCCAAACCAGTCAGGGCAGGTCTCTGGCTTCTTGAGCCTCTTCAAAAACTCCTACAGTTGCGTGAATCCTTATCTTTCTGAAAACAGAGGTCAGAATGCACTGTTTACCCCCTGGAGGCCTCATGCTGTAGTCCCAGCTCTTGAGACTGGTTAACTGACTGATTCCCTGGCACAGGTGAGACCAGGACCTGACCGCCTGGACCACCCAGCTCACTGACAACGCTATTTCCTTTCTTACAACTATTTCCTTCCTTCCCAGTGAAATGTTAGACGCTTATGGACAAGCCAGGCGCTGCAAGTGTGCATTGGAGGCGGGGGTGGATAAAGAGAGATAAAGATTTAAACATTGAATGGTCTCTGCCTTTCGGGTAGTAAAACCTTCAGAAAGGTGGGCACTTCCTG
>NW_006289416.1:7104958-7107991 GCF_000327345.1 Myotis davidii | reverse complement strand
AGAGCCCAAACACTGTCCCCATCCCTTGGCCTGTCCCTGACACAGGCACACCCAGAAGGATGCGGCCCTGCTGGCTGCTCCCTGTCCTCCTGGGGCTGACCCTTCTGCTTCAGTCATGGAGGAGTCAGGATCCCCAGAAATCAGCAGGCTCCTGACCCTGAGCATCCTCCCCACAGGCCTCAAAGACAGCAAGACCAGCACCTGAGAATCAGTCGCGGGTTTCAGAGCACAGCAGACCCCACCCACGCACCCACACAGGCTGGGCTCCGCCATGGGTTAGGGGAAGCTGCATACCTGGCAGCCAATGTGTTTAAATTGGGGAAGCTCATTAATTTCTAGCTGAGTGAGAGAATATAATAAATGCCGTCGGCTAACAGTAACAATGACGAAGGTGGCACATGCCTCCAGGGCCCTGCACACACGGCCTCACTGGGTCCTCATGGAGCCCTGGGTGTCGATGGCACGCTCCTCATCCCAGAGGAGGACCCAGGGTCCCATAGGCTGGGGCACAGCCACACCAAGGACCGGAGGCAGATTGGGAGCCGCGTGCTGGCCAGGGATCCCCACAGTGCAGCCCACACACCCAGTCCCGCCACTGCCTCCTCTTGTACAGCCTGTGAACCAAGATGGTTGGGGGGAAAAAATGAAAAGAAACACAATACACCCTGACATGTGAAAAAGACACAAAAGTCCAATTTCCGGCCCCATAACTGGAGCACAGACGACGCTGGGCCTGCTTTTGCCGACAGCCTCGGAGCTGAGTCGTTGCCGCAGGTGCCGCCTGACCCTGAGTCCACAGACTTTCGGCCTTCCTGACAAGGCAGCCACACCCTCCCGAACCAGCACATGGTGCTGCCCACACCTCAGGCTTGGGACCCGGACGCCGCTGGGTGTCCTCTCAGTGTTAGCCCAACGCCCGTCGTCTGATTGCCCAGACCTGCCTGAGGTGAGCCACACCAGGTTGTGCCATCAACTGGACGGACAAACTGCCCCCAACAACAGAATTCTTCTGAGCCAGCAGGTGCTCTCTGGCTCCACTGCCTGGGAAGAAAACGCACCCAACGAACAAATGGGGGAAGTTTTATTAGCTGATTATAACCTGCACTTTTGTCTGAATTGCTGGAGCGAGCATAAAGGAGACGTGCCCGTCGAGGGGACGTCCCCCAGTCAGGATTATGAATTCTGCAGTGGCGCAGCTGCCTCCATATCAACATGTTTTTTCATGAATTGCACCGAAAAGCAGGTGTATAAAAATAAAAACTCCCATAAAATATAAATTATCATTGTGCGAGTTAATTCTATCCCCTGAGGACACAATAGCTCACACACTTTAGATTTGCAAAAATGTTTGTGAGTTACTTTTTTCGGACTTATTTATTTATTTCTATTTATTTAGCATTTCTCCCCGGTGCTGAGAGAACTCTGTGAGCTAGACATTTTATTTCCATAACCGTCCCCGGAGGACAACCGCCATCTCAGGTTTCTGCATTGACCTTGAGATCCCAGAAAAAGGGATGCAGGGTGTGTCACCCAAAGTGCATGCCGGCTGGAGCAGGCCTCCTCCTTAGAAGGGCTGCGAAGCGGGTACAGAAAGCAAGTGTGTCTGCTCATCGTAGCCGGGGCCTCTGCAGGGAGGGGACACAGGAGCCACCAGGAGGAGAGACTTCCACTCGGCCAGTGGCAAGCCATTGCGTGCGGTTGTGGCCCAAACGTCTTCGTGTTGTAAATAGCGTATTCATGTCAACATTGGAGACCCTTGTCCATGTTGTCTCCAAGGAAAGAGGTGGCAAAATTTTGATGAATGATTCCCCGACTGTTTTTGGAAACTTTCTTTGGAATTGTCACCCCACATGCCTGCCCCACGAATGGACGCTCTGGGACAGAGCTCCCGCCTGCCTGTCCCGCCCTGTGGGCTGTTAGGGGGCAGCCTGGGACCCTCTGGTTCTTACCAGTCCCCTGGACGACATCTGCTTCGGCTTGGATCTGCGTGTCTGGGGTTTTGCCCTTGGACTGTGGACGCTACGTCATGGCTGTTGCCCCTTGGCTTCCCTATACGTCTTGTGTGATGCTCATTAGCTGCCTAATGAACAGGACCCAGGGGCCTACGAGGTCTCGTATTGAAGCTGCAGCCCCCACAATGGAGGCAGCCCCACCCCTGAGCCCCACCGCTGGGCTGTAAGGAAGATGCTACCCGGATGACCCTCACAGCAGCAACGTTGGCTGTCCTGACCTACACAGGACATGGCTCTGCCTCACACTCCCTGCTGTTAGAAGCAACTTGAGATGTTTCCCAAAAATCTAACTGACTTGCTCCTTCCACTCCCACTTTCAGATCCAGGCGGTGGCAGTGAATTCTGTAACCCTCCCAAGTGGCCCATGAGGACAGAGTCTGTATTTTTGAACAAAGAAGCAAAGTTACAAGATGATATGACTGATATTTAATTAAATGAATTTCCCCTGAATATTTCAGCTGGAGCACCGGGTACAGAATGTCAGAGCCCACTGCCCTGCCTCGGGGTGGCAGCAACCACATTGGCCTTCCACTGGGCAAGTTGCTGCCCTCAGTCTGTTCCTGAGGAACAGAAATACATTTTGTGTAGCCGGTAGCACCACACACTGTGCCCCACACACTGCTGATGCTTGATAAATATTTAATCAGCCCATACAATGTCAATTCTGCTAGAATATACCACCCGTCAGTCTTTTTATCGGGAGGTCATTTCTTAATTATATCGATCACTCATATCATGTGAACCATAATTGGGCCTTTTCTTCTGACAATATATTTTTAATGAAGGGCTTCTGACCTCTTTGTAACTGCAAAGTATGTCGTCTAGATAAAGTGTATCCCTTACACCGGAATGTTTGCCGTCCTTTCTTTTGGTATTGTAGAATCAAATTTACCGTTTCAGTGGATATTCGTTTGTTTGCTTAGCAGGTAAAGCACCCTAACCATTGGGTGCACTGCTCCCTGGAACCTTGGAGTGAAGGAGTAACAATTATCTTGAGTTTCAGAGGCCCTGAGAGGTCACG
>NW_006289416.1:7092021-7104945 GCF_000327345.1 Myotis davidii | reverse complement strand
GGGGACTTTGCATCAGTCTCAGTTCTGCCTGTGTGCTGTGAGGTTGCCTCTGTCCCCTGCTCAGCCAGGAACTACCTCCCCCAGGAGGCTCACTGCTGTGGGAGGGGTTGGAAAGGATTCCCCTTCGGGTAGAGGAAGTCAGTGCCCAGCTGGGCCCTGGCTGCTTCCTTCTCTCCCCTCACAACTCACTTGAAGTAGGCTCTCTCCTTCTGTGACCCAACCTGACAGAGTAGGAAACAGACTCCAGGGCAGGGGTCTTGCCAGCTGGGCAGCGATGAGGGCATCCACCAGAGCCCTGGCTGGGGATGGAGGCAGAGCAGTTGACACAGTACCTCGGGCGTTTCAGAACACAGGAAACAGTGAGCCTGAGGACTGAAGAGCTGGGTGGTAGCTAAGTGCCCAACAATTTGTACATCAGAGTGGGAGCAGGAGTCCCACCCCTGGCCTTGCAGCAGGGGAGACCCCTGAAGATCAGACACAGGACACCTGGGCAGATGTTCTCTGAAAAAGTACTGGAATGTGCCTTGAGAAGCAAGTTAAGGATCTGAACTCTCTACCAGGTGGCTCACATGCTATGAACAGGGAAACAAAACACAAATGTTTCAGAGTGGAAGTGTTAGCTGGCTTTCCTCAAAGGTTAAAGTCTAGAGCAGTGGTTCTCAACCTTCTGGCCCTTTAAATACAGTTCCTCATGTTGTGGCCCAACCATAAAATTATTTTCGTTGCTACTTCATAACTGTAATGTTGCTACTGTTATGAATCGTAATGTAAATATCTGATATGCAGGATGGTCTTAGGCGACCCCTGTGAAAGGGTCGTTGGACCGCCAAAGGGGTCGCGACCCACAGGTTGAGAACCATTGGTCTAGAGGAAAAGTGTGATCCGTCCACCTTGCTTCCCCTCTGGAAAGTGCTTCACTGAAGGCATGATGAACACTGAGAAAGGAAAGAATTAAGCTAACCATTGGAGCTGCTGTTAGAGGCATAGTAAGAGTTGATGCTCTGATTTTTAAAAATGATTTCAATTAAATCAACAAAATAATTGGTTGCCTCCTTTCTCACTCTAATTCTATCGCCTAAGAGACAAACACCTCCATCCACAAAGAAGGTCATGCGTTTCACTTGTAATGAGTTGTTCTGAACGATATCATGTCATTATCCCTTTTAATCTTCTATTTAGCTTTTTAAATAATGACTCACATATTTCAAATTCAAAAGGAACAAAAAGCATGAAGTGGGTTGTCCCTCCCACCTGTTTGTACGGCCTGAAAAAAATTATGGCTTTGGTTTGTTTTTTAAATTCATTGAATATTTCCCTAAAACACTTTTCCAGAGAGACCTGTGTTCAGCTATGATTTTCTGTCTTGACTATTTCTTATATCAATAGGTGACCTTTCGCTTTTCTTGGCATTCTCTCCTCAAATTTGCATGAAATGTTTCCTCAGTTAAATGGGGCTCTTTGAACTCAACATCGTCTCATTCCATGAAGTTTTGTACCGTGTATTTACATGCACAGGGGTGAGTTGGAATGTGGTGTGGGCCAACACCTCATGAGATTTTTGTTTTTGACGAAACTTAGATTTTTGTGTTGTTATTTCTTTTAATTCAGCCACCAGGATGCCCATTTTGATTAAGGAGCTTTCATTGTGGGCAACAGACCTTCCAAACTCCAAGGAGACTGGAGATGGATGATGAAGTGAGGAAACAGAGGCAGGGAAAGTTAAGGCTGCAAAACTGCAAGCAAAAAAGAACAGGAAGAGGGAGAGAGCAGCTCTGTGGCTTCTCCAGAATTTACATCATGTGTGCAGGGATGCATCTGAGCGAGTGCACAAGTACCTTGACCGCCAAAGGGGTCGCCCAGAGTCCCAGGTGCCTTCCAGAGTCCCAGGTGATTCCCCGGAGACATGGGTGCCTTCCAGAGACATAGGTGCCTTGCAAGAGTGGTCAGCTCTCCAACTGTGATAGGCATGAGGAGCTGAACAGTGATGAAGACTCGGCCTCCTGGGTCCAACTGTCAATATGTGGTTCTGTAAATCTGGTGAAGGGTTTGAGAACCTGCAGAGAAACCGATTTGTTGGTGGTTCCTATGCAGCTGGCACTTGGCCCACAGGTCATGGCCTCACTGCACTGGTTCTGAGCAGAAGCACCATTTCTGTCTCCTGCCCCCCAGGATGGGGCGCAGTGTCTCCCTGTTAAGCAATCCCCACTCCTGCTTCCAGCAAATGACTGGAAGGGAGCACAGTGTGAGCAAGGATGAGTGAGATCACGGAGGGTGGCGGCATCTCACTTCGAAGAGGCATCTAGTAGATGCCCACTGAACACTAAGTCCTTCCTTTCTGCCCAGAAGGGTTCACCATTCTGATGCTCTCTCCTCATAGGTGGGGGAACAAGCTCACAGATGTGGAAATCTTGCCCACAACCTACAGGACACCAAGGGGTGCTCCCTCTGCAAATGAAAAGACCCCCCCACAGAGTTGGTGATCTGTGAGCCAAATGGTCACTCTCATGAAGGTTAATGTAGGAGACTTCCCGGAGTCGGTTGACCTGTAAGCCTGGAAAAATAATATTTTCAAACCATATTTGCAGGTCCTGATCTAAGGTTTTCTTTATGTTCTTTTTGTAATGATGCATTTGGTTCAAATAGAAGCAAAACATACCAGCTTTGAGTGGCACTTTGGGGTCATGCAGCTGGAGTGGGGGGCCCAGGAGAACGAGAGGAGTGGGCGCTCTCAGGGCCCACAGGCTCACGGTACAGCCGTCCTGCCACGCACTCAGCTTCCCCCTGAACCACATCCTCTTACAGGCACAGCTGGGCCGCAGTCAAGGCCCTGGACTTATGGAGCTCGAACAACTTCAAACACCACCGAGCAAGTTCTGACAATTCCTTGTAAAGTTTCTCCTCTGCAGGCTGGGTAAACAGCACGCTGTCTCTTTAACGGATTCTGTTTTTTTCTGTTCTTTTTTTTCTCCGTTTAAAGATTACATTTAATATCTATTTCCCAGCAGTGTACCAACTGACATCATCTACTCATAAAAGCGGAATGCTTTGCTTTTTTAAGCTTCAAGCTGAATAACAAATTGCCACCGATGACAGCATAACAGAATAACAGAATGGAATCAAAAGAAAATCCATTGTCAACAGAAACCCCCTGCTGAGGAATTTCAATTTCATATATCTAATTATCCCTGTCAGTTGGAAGAACTGACAAAAAGCATTCTTTGTTCTCTCGGTCTGCCTCCCGCATCTCACTCTCAATTAATTCCGGCATACAAATATGACTAATTGTCTTTGCCGCTGCTCAAGAGCTCTGTGTATAACTGTTCGCACACGGAAAGTGATGGGGAGGGCACGCATGTGCCGTTTATGATATTCAGCCACAATAGACATGCATAATTCAGGTGACCATGTTAGCACCTTCGTAGCCCCCGCCACACAGATTAGGTGGGGGTCTCCTTTCACAGCCCTTTTCATATCTGCTTGGTGACAATAACTCACTTTGCACCTATTAAAAGAGGAAGCATTATATGTCTGCTGGGTTCATTGAAATTACCATGAACAAGATTACCAGCATTTAAATAACATATGGGCAGGGGAGTGACTGGGGTGGGGGGCAGAAAAATATTGGAGACTTTTAAAAAGCACAATAAGATCTCTCTGTGCTCTCTGTGAAGGTTAAAGTTGGAGCTTTTGATTTCAGTCTGTTGATGGTGGTTTGGGGAGATTTGCTGGTTTTATATTTGTTTCGGTCGGTCTTTTTTTTTTTTTTCTTCCTTTTTGTCCCTCGGTCTTGATCAGTGTTGTCAAATGCCTTTCAATTAATGCCACTGAGGCTGCCATTGTTTTCCTTCAGGAAATACAAGTCCAGGTCTCTCTCACTCATTTTAACTTTAGCAACTTCAACTTTACACTATTTGGGGCAACGTCTAAACGAAACATGAATGTGATTCAACACATAATAGTAAGGAAATAACATTTAAGAGGACAACAGCTTTGTCACTAGAAAATGAATGTTTCTAAAAATTATACTTTCTCTGTATTCTAACAAGATCAGTTTTGCAATTATAACTTAAAGTTAGCTCTAATTCAGAAACTGAAAGTTAGAGCTCTGCCCAAATTACGGCATCCAAATCATCTGTGAGAATAAATCTACAATATTGTGACATTTATGTTAACTGTTGCCAGATATGTTTAATTGAATGCTTGATCTAAACATATATTTTATTATCATCTATGCTTTTTGTTGCAAAAACATTAAAACATGAAGCATACTTTGGTCATAGCTGAATAGCTTCTAACATTGAGAGAATGAAAGCTATTCACTAACAAGGAGACATTTTTTGGAGTCCAATCATATTGTCAAGGTTACTAATAATGGACCAATATGACATTCTAAAGGGCTTAGTATAAATTACCCCCCAAAAAAGTGCTTTTGAACAGTGAAAGAGAGATTTTTTTGTAAATTGCTTCTCTTGACTGTTTTTTTGTTTTGTTTTGTTTTGTTTTTAGTGTGGGAACTTTAAAAAGTGTGCTTCCGGGGTAATTTTATAGGGAAAGTAGCAACTCAAGATAGATGGCCTTTACTTAGACACATTTACCTGTTGGAAGTAGAGAACATCCACCAAACTGAGACTCCGCTGTGGGTTAAAAATTCGTTAACCAGAATCCTGCCAAGCGGCAGGAAATGCCAACTCCCCTCTAACACTCACACACACCCCCAAAGGCTGCTTGGCTCCCAGGCCCAGCCACTTCCTCCTCTCCAGGTCCATGGGCAGCTCACGGGGGTTTAGGCACTAGGCACAGAGTTTCCCATTGGGGACCGAGGGGACATATGAATCTGTTCTAAACGTGAGCCACAGGGTCTCAATGAGGTGGTTTGGCACATGAAGCTGTGCACCCCAGCCTGCCCCTGAGGTGGGATGGGCTGTGTCTGCTCAGATTCTCCATCACTACGTTGCTGTATTTCCACAAGGAAGAAACACATTTGTGTGCCAGTGCGAGGTTGCTATGGGAGATGTTTTGAGGGAAAATGTGAAGTACCTCCCTGAGTTCCTTATGAAATCACAGAGGCAATCCCCATGAAAAAGCAAACACGTAATGCATCCATAGGTGGTGCCCGGGAGTGATGGTCACCGCAGGTGTGGGCAGGTGTCTGTGGCGGGGCCCACACCGTTCTGTGGAGCATTGGATAGCATGTTCTCCAGGTAGACTTCAGATGGAATCACTCTCCATCTTTCCAAAACTGCAAATGCCACCATAAACATCGTCTTCAAGGCACCCGTCTCTTTATAACACGACAAATATTCACAAACTTTGGAGATACTTTCTGATATTTCAAGTTATAAGCTATCAGAACAAAACATTAAGACAATGCAGTAAATTAAAGCTCAATCAAGAGAAAATAGGTTTGTTTGTTCTCAAAGGATGTTTAAAGTTACCAGACAGAGTGGTGAGTTTGAGAGAGAGAATAAAAATCTAACAATAAAGAAAAAAGCACCAGGAAGAAATGCTTCCCCAGGAGAACTCAGCTCGGAGGCAGAATTCACGAGGGGCCCATGCAGCTCCTAGTGCTTTGCAGTGCACCTGAGCAGGCACCGCCCCCCTCCCCACCACCGGAGCCTGCTGATGGCGTATCGGCACGTGTCTTCCCGACAGGCCAGCTATTGGAACTGAGGGTGGGCAGTGGCTGAAGGACTCGGGGCTTCAATGGCTCCAAAGGCCGAAAGGTAAAGGACCAACAAAGCTAGAAAACAGTGGAGGAGAGAGAGGAGGCTTTGGCGTCAGCAATGGCAGAGCCGGAGCCCTGCTTGGAGACAGAGGAGGCGAGTGGATGAGCGTTGTGGGGGCTGGGGCCTCTAGGGGAAATGGAAGACCTCACAGCCCAAGATTTGACGGAGGCACAGAGGGAGGAGCAGGGTCTTCATGGAAAGGAACTACCTTGACTTCTCCAGGACACAGCTCATGCCAGGGGAGCCGGGACAGTGAGAGATGGACAGACACAAGTGTCCACTGGGTCTCAGATGCCCATCAGGATGGTGGGCGAGGGGATCAGGGCCTCAGGAATGCTCAGTCTCCATCTGTATGGTCTGCACATAATGTTTAACACATGGGTTTGACAGACTTTTCTGAGACCTAAGTTTTCAATGTGCCCATATAATAAACATATTTTGCCTACCTCCAGAATTGCTGTGAAGGGGAAGTGTGACATGCACCCAACTGCCTGGGAAAAGTCAAGAAAAGGCGTTGGATTGAGGTGTTGCACAAATATTACACATTTTCATCTCTAAGCGTCGAGAGGGAGGGGAAGCTCTTACAGGCAGATACTCTAGAACAGCGGTCGGCAAACTGTGGCTCGGCAAACCGCGGATCGCGAGCCACATGCGGCTCTTTGACCCCTTCAGTGTGGCTCTTCCACAAAATACCGACTTCTGCACATGGGCCACGAAGTTTCAATCGCACTGTACATGCACACCCGGCACGTGGTATTTCGTGTTATAAGCTATCAGAACAAAACGTTAAGAAAGAGAACAAAAATTTAACAATAAAAAAAAAGCACCAGAAAGAAATTCAGCATTTCTAGAACATACAGAAAGACGGTTTATTTATGTTGTAAAAGACCAACACACTGTTTTCACCACACTCAAAAAGATGGCCATGCTGGTGATTGGATGTCGCCAAAAATGACCAAACCCAGTTCTAGCAATTTTACTTGCATGGAAACTGTGGTTACTGGAAATTTTGTTTTCTCCCTAAGCCAAGGACAGTGCTTGGTAAAGATGAACTCCTGAGAGCAATGTGTCCTCGAGAAGAATCTCAGGGATCTGCATAGTCTTGGACTGTTTTATAGGAGATTAAAGGATGAGCTCACTGGGTTCAACTATTGTGTTTTAGATAGGGAGCTAAGACCCAGAGGTGGGTGGTTTGCCCAAGGACACCTAGTTAGTGGTCAACAACAACTTGATCCCAGGTTCTTGATCTTTAGTTTTTCATCTGTTAAACTGATGAAACCTTTAAAATCAAACTGCACTTATTGTCCAAGCTAGCGAAACTCCCCAGAGGTTTTGCATTGCAAAGCTGTTTCATCACTTTCTCTGCCAAGATTTTAAACATTTCAGGTTGTGATAGAACAATTGATTGCTGGGCCACTCCAGAGCATATTGTATTAGGAGTGTTAGCAATATGATGGCTGATTGTCCAAACCCAGCAAACATGTCCCAAAGCTGGAAAGAGAGTACAGGCAGGGCTAGGGGTTTTATTAAAGCATCAGCACTCTGAAAGGTTGTGTTTTGGAACTTCACTGTGGGATGTATGTAGAAACCAGAGGTAGTTCTTTGACACAGGGATGGTGGAGGGCCTCGTCACTACAGTGGCTGAAAAGCAATCTCCTATGTCTTCCCTTGGAAGAACCCGGCTTGATGAATGGAGGCATGATGGTGTAGTCGGGTCTGTGAGGGCCACAGAGGCAGCCAGGAAAGAACACCCAGTCCTCCTAGAGCAGGCCTAGGAGTTTGGCATCAGAGTTTGAGCAGGTTAAAGAATAATTTATAGGAAGAGAGCATTCAGAGCAATTGCCTAAAACACCATTAACTGTTCAGATTGCGTTGTCCTCATGAGTCAGGAGCATGACAACTCCCACAGAGGAGTATGATGCTAAAACCTACTGAGGGCCACCCAGGCAGTCAGACCTAAACACAAGGATGATAGCAAATTATACTTATGGAGTCCTAAGTTTATATCAGGTACTTGTCCAAGTGCTTTCAGGAATTATCTCATTTAAATCTCCCACTGTTAAATAAAATGTTCTTATTCTTACATTACAGACAAGGAAACTTAGAAAAATGCTAATTTGCCCGAGTTCACACAGAGATAGTTGGCAGAGTGGGAACTTCTGTCCAAAGAGATTGACATCTCTGTCTGTATTCAGACACACACACCTATGTACAAATGTGCTAGTTAAACTTAAAAAGACAAGAAAACCAGAGAAATGCAGTAGCCAATGGCAAGGGTGTGCAGAATTGAAAACAGACAGCAGTTGCTGTAGACACACCTTCATGGCTCTGCCCCTAACCCCAATTGTATTGCTGTCCATGGTCCTGGAGAATTATTGCATAACAGACATAGCTGTTTCTTCTAGTCCTGGAGCACTAGGGACCCTACCCTGCCCTACCACAGGAATGCGGATCTGGATGACAGAAGAGACCCTGCTGAAAGGACAGTGGGAAGCGAAGAGGGAGCATTCTGGGAGTCACAGCTGTCACATTCAAATAACCACATGTAATATATGTTTCTGGAAAAACTGGCAAGAGTGTATCTTTGCTTTTCAATTGCACTCTCAAGGAAAAAGATTGGTTATAAGCATAACAAATGGACACAAACACTAGGGAGGTGAGGACATGTGGGGGTGTAGGGGAGGAGGGTTTGGCCGGGGGGAGGTCAATGGGGGAAAAGGGAGACATATGTAATACTATATATAATGCTCTAAACAATAAAATAAAACTTTTTTAAAAAGAAAAAAGGATCATTCACACAATTAGAGAGCCTATTTGTGTGAGTTTTCTAGCTTTTCACTTTCCATCCTCCGCCCTATGTATCAGCTTTGATGCAGCAGCATCCTAGTAACTAAACAGCCATAATAACAGTTCATTGGGTTCATTTGAATGGCTGATCACACTCCTTTTGCCTGCATTGCTGCTTCTCACCCCATCTTCAGTTACTTATAAAGTAAACTTTCCTTGTATGTGTCCTTGAAACTTAAATAGACCTTACCTTCCAGGCAGCTCCCTGAGCAAAGGCACGAGGTGAGAGGGAGCCTCCCAGACGGCGTGTGCCCTGGACCCCAGGCAGATGTACAGATAAAACTGTCAGCAGTGGAAACACAAAGAGAAATATTGCTATTTCCTACTACGCACATTCTTCCCAGGAGCTCTCTGCCCAGTTGCCATGGCACGGGCGGTGAGATTTCATAACTCCCCTGCCTGCCATGTGCTCGGGCAACAATGTGAGTTTCATCAGCCGACAGTTGGTTGGGTTTTGTCCATGTGAGTGGAATAAAACTTTCTCACCAGCTAAACCCACAAAGTATCTAAAAGCCATAAATAATCGGTGGCTCTGCTAACTTGCAGCTGCCCACCTCATTTGATCAAGGCTGCCGGGCTCAGAGGACCCACACGGTTCCCTAGCGCTGGCTGCTTCTTGTGGCCACTGGGACCCAAACAGATTGTCAGTGGAAGGCATCCATTTGGGGAAAAGAGGTGTTATTTCTGAAGGGCAAAAATTCTTCTCCAAGCATCACTTTAAATGGAAAAATTCTAACACATATTCCTTACTCGGGGCATGGAAAGAGATCCAAGAGTGCAGAAATGAGGGTAAAGACATAGAAAGGGTGTCTGAAAAGCAGGGATTAGAGAAGTGAATTTCACTTGCAGATCATTAGAAATGGAAGAAAGCACTGGAACTTCACCCTTTCCTTCAGTGGGGAGGGATGCAAACTCATACTGCCAGCCGGCGTGCTCAGGTGGAGCACCAGGACTGAGTTCCTCACACCTGAGAGCTTATTGGGACTACCTGAAATTATCTGGGCCTTTTCAGAAAATAATCAGCCCTATTTAGAAATGTCATTACAATGTTGTCAGGAGGAACTTTTTCTGAAAAATAGTAATCTGATATTTGCACATCTTAAATGTCTGGCATTAGACTTAAATTCACCCGATGGGTATTTAGACGTGTATATGTTTATCTCTATATTCTGAAACAAGAGTATTAGATTTAAAACATAGGCACTTTGTGGTTCAATGACCATGAGATTCTTACTGTGTTTTTAGTGGATTAAAGAGCCTACACACGATAACAAACGAGAAAAGCACTGCTTTGACACCGCAGTTGGAGATAAGTTATAATAAATGTATTTGCCGATCCATTTTTCAAGTTAACAAGTATATTTCCCATTACATATGGCCAGGCGTCATTTCACATCTCGGTGAAAGAGCAGGAGGAAAGACAATTATTTAAGCTATTTCTCAGTTCCACTAAAACTAAAGAATCAGAAACAAACAATGGGGTGTTTGTAAAACCTTTATTTAAGATGGTTGACTACTCATCTAAAAAGGGTCCTACTTTGACCAAAGGAGGCAAATGGCAAAAGATGGACTCACAACTCCAAGTATTTGAAGAAGTAAAAAAGCAGGGGACTGAGATGGAAGTTCATGCCACTCTGTGCTCGTCACTTTCATCACAGTCACCCGTCCTCCACTGGACCAGGCCCCACCTGTCCCTTCTAACCTTCCACGTTGTTGGTACCAGTTCACCGTCGGAGACGTGAATAAAAACTCCTGGTTTGGGGTTGAGATTTTTTGCAGCGAATATTTGTGCAGGGAAGGCAGCCCCTATCCCAACAGCACATTTCACCTTGAACTGGAGGAGTGTGGGGTGATGGAAATGCCTCCTGTCATCTGGTCAGACTTGGGCGACTGTTTTCCCAGGTAAAACGGGGTACTGATCATCTTCCCATAAGCTACCAGGATCCAATGGACCTGACCCACTGGTGAGAGCAAAGAAAAACCAGAGATTACTTCCTGAAAAGACCCAGGTCATCTCAATAGTCCCAAGAAGCTCTCCAGGCGTGAGGGCACCCTTTCAAAAAACCACTGGGAACTGTTCCGTCACCTTGCATGAACAATGGTCTAAGTCTTAAGAGAAAAGGAAATGAGACTAAACACTTAATATCGGACACGTCGTAGGTGCTCATTTTTGGCCCTGCTTTCTTCACAGAGTCTATTCGTAGAGGAAAAGAAGTAAATGTGCTGCCCCATTTGCTGTACTGATGCAGGAAAGTGCGACGGAGCACAGGGCAGCCGAGCACCGGGGTGGTACCGTGTTTGACATCCTTTCCATTGAAAGGTACCAGCTTTCACCTGGGAGCAGCGGGGTGGGGGGTGTTTGAGCAACAAGAATAAAAAGAAAACTAGTCCTTGTTGTCTCACAATCACCATGGCCAAATTCCGCATTGGGCAGGAAGGGAGGAAGGGAAAAGAGACAGAAAAGGGAGCGGAACATGGAAAGGACCTGCCAGGAGCCAGGACGCAGGTCCTTACTGAATATTCTTATCCATTTGATGAAGTATTATGACTCCCATTTGCAAATGAGGGGGCTGAGACTCCAACCGGCTAACAAGTGAAAACGGAAAGCAAATCTTTAATCAAAATGTTCGAACTCACTTCACTCTTAACTCTGGCTTGCTGCACCCCACACGGCCGTCCTACGCCTTTAGCTGTCCCTGGTCAGATCCCATCTGCCTTAGCAACTCCGTAGAGCTAGGATGCTCCATGTACAACCACGGTGTTCTGTGTACTTCCAGATGCTCCTTGTGCATCTGGGACTCTCCGTGTAGAGTTGGGGTGCTCCGTGAACAGCCAGATGCTCTGTACACAGCTGGAATGCTCCGTGCGCAACCAGGGTGCTCCCACAGGCAGAGCCGTGCCAATACCTAGATATAAGCTGGCCTGGGGACTTCTGCATAGACTTTCCTGATATGGCACTTCTGACAATGTATGTTCATGCGTTAGTTTGCTAGGGCCACAGTCACAAACCACCACACACTGGGCAGCTTAAACAACTTAGATTTGTTCTCACAGTTCAGAGGCCATGATCCAAGGTCATGGAGTCAAGAGGGTTTGTTTCCCGGGGGCTGAGTGAGAGACTCTGCCCCGGGCCCCTCCTCTCAGGGGGGTTGCTGCAGTCCTTGGTGACCCTTGCCTGGTGGGTACATCAGTCCAACCTGAGCCTTCACGGTGCATGCTTCTCCCTGTTGGCACACCTCTCTCTGTGTCCACATTTCTCTTTCTTATAAGGTCAGTCTTACTGAACAAGGGACCAGTTTAATGACCTCATCTTAGCTTGATCAGCTGCAAACAACTTATTGCCAAATAAGGTAACATCCGTAGATCCCAGGGGCCAGGACTTTCAACACACAAATTTTAGGGATGAATTAACCCTATCACAGGAGGCATGTCAGAGAAACTTCAAGTAAGAGAAGAACAGAGACATGTTCCAGGGAATTTTGACTCACAGACACACAGAATGGGGTTTGAAGGGTCCCCCAGGCCCTGGGAGGGCTCTTCCTGCCACTGCTCAAGCCCGAGCCCTTGGGAGGCGACACTATGGCACCATGAGTAGCTCACTATGCACCATGGCCTTTGTGGCTGTACTCCCTTCCCCCCAACCCCCACCCCCACCTCTGCCCGCCCGGACCCTGTCTAGGACACAACACCCAGAGGAGTACAACAAACCCAAACCCTAGTGTCAGACACTTTGAGCAGAGACAAGGTGGGTCCCAGACTCCAAGTCACCATTCGCATTCTCGACACCGCCTTGCTATTTATCACATTCCAGTGGAGAAAGTGGAAAGAACCTGTGAACAGGGAAAAAGAGGCCCTTTCTTGGATCTCTGTTCCTTTTTCACTATTTTTGTCGCCTCCTCCCCTGTCTAGGTTTCCCACCAGCCTGTTCATCCATCAGGAGGGGGTTGATGCAGCTCAGGGACTTGCAGCCGTGACAGCAGCCTGCGGAGGGAGTCAGCTCAGAGGACCCAGAGCGCTGGTCAGTGGTCAGCCCTAGCAGAGCCCAGCGCGGCCCCGGGCGAGCTGCCCTCCAGCTATGGAGCAGGCACCTGCAACACCCTGGCTCCTCCGAGGGACTCTGAATGGAAAGGGAACAGGAGACACTCGGTGTGGGACCACACTTTGAATGGGACCCTCACACACAGCCCCGGGGAGATCAGCAGAGCGCTTGACAAAGAGCCCCAGGTCCCTCGAAGGACCCACCGAGCCCACATCTTGGCCCACTTCACGCGGCCAGCCGGGCCAGCCAGGGAGACTTCTCACCCACAGCCCACAGCCCACAGCCAGGAGACTATTCACTATCGGCAATTCA
>NW_006289416.1:7079285-7091934 GCF_000327345.1 Myotis davidii | reverse complement strand
GTTTGCCAAAGAATGGATGCTTTACATTTTATGCATAACTAGTTCTGAGACCAGGGCTATAAAAGTTTTCTATTAACATGTAAGCACTAAGACACATTTTTTTTTAACTTGATAAATATACATCACTCCTTCACAATGGGGCTCTTGTGTTGCTAATGGGGACCCTTAATGGAGAGTTATATTTCCAGGATTATATCTTTATTCAGTTGCAAATGATTTTTGGGGGGGAGTTTTAATACTCTGCTCCCGTCTATGAATAATAGTATCATTTGAATGCCGCGGACACCTGGCGCAGAGAGGACAGTGGGAGCTCTACAGTGACCCGGCAGCCTTGCCAACTTCGCATTTTCCCAGCCTTCCCTATCCGCTCCATTCAGCATCTAATTTCATTCTCCCTCAGCAGAATGCTAGACACTTGTAACTTTATTCTCCCTCTGCAAAAACTTGCTCTCTTGTAAGGAAAAAATCCTGGAAAAAAAAATTCCTCTTATCAATCTCTTCTTATATGCAGTCTAGTAATTTGAAGGCTGGCTAAAGTTTCAGGAAAAACCTTCCAATTAAATACTGTAAAAAGATAAAATAACAGTGGCCTTGCTGCTGCCCAATGGCTTTATTGAAGCTCTTTTGTTGATTTATTGTACATTAGCCACTGAGCCGTGCAAAGAACATTACGTTTCAGAGGGAGCTATTCGTATGCGGCCTGCATCCACTCCAAAAACAATCAGGCCTGTATTGCGTTTTGCAAATTTATACCAGGATGTTGGTTTAGAGTGTTTCCCTGAAAAGTTTTTCAAGTAAGTGTCTGCTTTCATGGCGAGAGTGATTGAGGGACACAAACAAACCTTTGTTTCAAAACTCACAGATGTATGGCCGGGGCCGAGCTTTGTTTGCCCTTTAAGAAGTATTCTCAGATTTTTGTTTTGAGCACAACACAGGATTGTAAAAAAAAAAAAAAAAAATCAGCTTGGGGATGAATGTCTCGTATAATCTTCGGCTTTTCCAGATTTTCCCAGGGTTAATTTTTCTACTCCCAACTTTTCCTGTGGGGTAGGTTTTGCGGGTTTTGTTTTTTGTTTGTTTGTTTGTACGTTTTGTTTTTCAAATTCTGGAACACAAGGAAAAGGAATTCTGGCTATTTAGGCTTGTAAGGGCTTCAGGAAACTTCATTTCAAAGCTATCTGGGGGTTTGCATGCTCAATAAATATACTTTTGTTTGCTCATGATCTGCCTCCTGCTCTCCTGAGTGCCTGCGTTGTTCCGGGACATCCGTGAGCGCCAGGCCAGGATGTCACCGTGCACGGGGGCAGCACCTGGGTCAGCTGGAAGGGAAGCCAGGGTGACAAAATATTTATCCTCCGAGCCAGGCGCCTTTGGGGGCACCAAAACAATTCTCCCTCCCAAGTAGCAGATGGGACGTTTTTATGCTTCACATGGTCATTTGTTCAAATAAAAAGTACTAGAGCGTATGTGGAGGTCAGGAAGAAGCTGTTCAAGGAAGAACCAGGTGCAGAGAGAACCCCAAAACCACAGGCACACAGGCTGCTGTCTCCGAGATCGCCCAAGACCCTGACGCTTACGCCGCCAAAGTCACCTTTACCTGGGGGCAGATGGTGTCTGCTGGGCCTGAAGTCAGTGCGGACAATGGCCACACCCAACTATAAGGCTTGTGTCCAAACCCACGTGCACCCTTAGATCCTTCCTCTAACCAGGTCAGACCCACAGGATGAAGCCTGGTCCCTCTCACAGTGTCATCTTCCTTTTGAGAAAACAATGACATCACACAAAATCTGATTGCGAAGCAATGTGCCATCACGTGAAGTCAGTGTGGACACGGTGCCAGCGTGGGTGAGAACAGAGGGACAGAGAGGGTGAGCTCACCGCGTCATCATTAAGGTTGGTGATCGTTCTTTTAGTTGTAATTTATGGAGCATTTACTAGGTCCTCTTCATATTATTGAGTCATTTTTGTTTCATTTAGCGCCCACAACAACCCTGCAGGCCTAAGATTATTCATCGCATTTCAGAGATGAGGAGATGGGGACCCGAGGGAACAAATCATTGGCCTGCGGTCACCCAGCTGAGACCTGGCAGGGTCGGGGGTCAAGGTCAGGGTGTTCTAAGTGCGAATCCAACTTCTGCGCAGGACCTGAGTCCACAGAGCTCCCGAGGCCCGAGGCTGACAGGGCGGATTGGGGTCCTCAGACTAAGGACGTAAGCGTGCTGGCCGTCACTTGTGCACCTCTTCTTGTGCTCCTTTTCCCCCCTAGAAAATGATCTCAGGTTCTTCGCTCTCATGGACTCAGTCGTCTGTGCCTCTGCTTCCGTCGTTTGAGGAGGATGACTGAGGCGGCTGAGTTTTTCCAAAACGCCTCCGCCACCAGCGGCCTTGAACGTCCTGCTCACGTGGATATGCAAAGGCATTGTTAACCTTTCCTGACATGTTAACCCAGACATAACTTTAAATCTAGAAAGTGGGGCACTGGGTGAGTTTCTCGGGAGAAGAGACAAAAGCAGACAGGACGGTGAGACAAGGGTGTGGCAGAGGTAAGGCAGCCGCCAGGTAAAGGCAGGAGGTCAGAGAATGCTGGGCCTCCTGGTCCACGTCAGCGTAAGGGTCTGCAGTTCCGAGCCAACCCGTGTGGCGCTGTCCACATGTTTCAGATGTGCACTGCTCACCCCTCCGGCTTCACTAAACCACAGGATGGCTTTCACTACAAATTCCCCAACGGCATCCGACAAAATCCATGGGTCTGGAAAAACATCTGGAATTGTGAATAAAATTTCAGAAGAGTCAGGGCTCCTGGGAAGCATTTGTAAAATTCAAGGAAGTCTCCCCCAATACAGTGCTTGTTCTGAATCCTCGCTCAGAAGTCACGAGTGGGATTGCATTCTCTCTATCACCATGAACTTGAGGAGCTGCTCCGTCCGGAGGAGACCAGCCTGCATCGCGGTCCCTGTGCACGGAGGTCACCTACCCTCAATCCTGGTGCAGACGCTGAAACACTTGCCCTGTTCATCATTACTTTGTGATGGTTTAGGGCAGTGATGGGGAACCTTTTGAGCTCGGCGTGTCAGCATTTTGAAAAACCCTAACTTAACTCTGGTGCCGTGTCACATATAGAAATTTTTTGATATTTGCAACCATAGTAAAACAAAGACTTATATTTTTGATATTTATTTTATATATTTAAATGCCATTTAACAAAGAAAAATCAACCAAAAAATGAGTTTGTGTGTCACCTCTGACACGCGTGTCATAGGTTCACCATCACTGGTTTAGTATCTTTTACCATTTAAAGGTGTATTGTCTCAAATCTGAGACTGGGGCTTCCTATTTTTCTCTTCAAGAAACTGAAACTCTATGTGGGGGACATTTTTTAAAAATGTTTTTTCTCTTTTCCACTTTTTATGATACATGGTTGTCAAAATCCCCAAATCTCACTACCCTAGGCCCGAGTCCCCGAATCCTCAAGAGACTCCTGTAGCTTCCGAGGCTCAAAATGGCATAGGGCAACCACAGGGAATGGAGATTTTACAGAATGCAAATCCAACCCCTCTTTCAAGTTCATACTCAGAATTTCAGGATTGCATGTGGGAAACACTACGCCAGGCAGTTTCTCAGTTTTTATACGATTTTCCACAAGAAGGTAAGGCGTTCCTTCTCAGCTGAGAGTCCGTTTTCTAAACGCAGGCCGTGCAATGAGCAACTCTTCTGAGAGCCGGGGGAGAAGACCATGTCTGAAAGCACAGAGCTCCATCATTAGATTTTCCTTTGTCCTTTTCAAGGAAGAAGCCAGGGTCTGCACTCAGAATCCTCACCCACTGTTTTTAAGCACAGGCTCCCTCTAAGCCTGGCAGTCAACCAGTCACAGTTGATGAGGCCTGGGTGCCTGGTTAGGCTGTGGGACAGTCACATACTCCCCACCCTCTGGAACCAGACCCCCATCCACAACTGTCCCTCGAGAGCTCACAGCCACCCCAGGTGGCTTTCCCTCAGGACCAGCTCCCAGCCCTGGACCAGTCCCGGCCGTGTCGCACCCCCTCTGAGCTTGTCCAGGGTAACCACTAGCTGATCTAGCCAACTAATCTGTGAGAAGGGAGAAAGGCTAGAGGAAAGTCACCCAACCCCGGGTGACAGATGGGCGTTGGACATGGTTCCGTCCGACTTGGGTTTCACTCAGCGGGACTATAGCTTCACCCAGCAGTACCTTCCTGGCCGTCATTGTCACCCGTGCCCCTCCCATCATCACCATAAGATCAAGCGGTAAGTTTGTCCAGTGGGTCCTGAGCACAGCATCTGGTCCTGAGAACACGCACATGCACACACACACACAATGTGCACACATGTACACTTTACCTAAGGAAGCATTGTGGCCCAGGACCCCATCCATGTGTGTTAGCATCCTGTGTGTGGTGCTGATGTGGCCACGAGGCCCTGACTCCCAGCCGCTCGGCGGCAGTCCCCGCGCAGCTAGGGCAGCCTCTCTGTGGCAGCTGCCCTGGATTCGGTCTTTTGCCATGAGGCAGGGGTGGCAAGAGGCCGTGGCTTAGACTGCGACATCACAGGGTCCTCTAAAGTGCTGAGTGATGGATGGGCACCAGGCGCCTCGCAGAGCAATACTGCTTCTCCAAACAGACACACCATGTATGTGGCCATCAGCATCCTACGTTGAATTATTGGCCTCTGTCCCGATGCCTGTATTTTAGCCAACTGCAGTCCTGGAAAATTATTTTTACTCAGGTGACATCGGTGATAAAGAGCCCATCAATACTTTCCACCTAGGAGATGGGCTGAACCCACCCCCGGAACGGAAACCACACTCTGTGCAGCCGGCCCGGAGCCTCGCAGCTCAGCCCATTCCCCGGGCGCTGGCTGGGTCAGACGATGGGGCCTGCTGTCTACTGAGGACAGGCCAGAAGGAATGGTCTTTGGCAATGGCGATGGACAGCATCCGGCCATCACCTGTCCTGGGAGTCGCCTCGTTAGGGTGCCAGAGGGTTCCTTAGTCAGAGTGACCACACCTCTTTGGCCACCTGTTGTCATTGTCACCGTGGTTATCACGTGGCAACGTGATCAGTCAGCACTGGCAACGCACCTGTTTCTTCACGGGAAGATGGCTAGAATAGGACACACAATCATAGTTTCCTTCAGAATCACTGGAAGAGTGAGCTTTTGCTTTTTTTTTTTTTTCTTAAAATCCCTAAGTCTTCCCTGCTGTGAAGATCAGAGCCGGCCTGTCCGTACTGGTGGCTGTCCTCACATGCAGCCGCTGGCTCATTTGGTAGCATCTGGTTATGAGAGGGACTTCACAGACTTCACCTGTGACTCAGGTGAAGGGCCCCCGACTCCCTGTGTCCCACAGGCCAGGCGTGCACAGTGACTTCTCTGCTGGGGTCCAGCCCCAGCAGGTCCAGGGGTCCCCAAGGGTGTGGACGGAGTCGGCGAAGAAGGAATGACACGGAGACAGTGTTCAGTTGATCAGCAGCCTTGCCAGGATCTCTAGCCACAATCTCCAGCCAAGTTCTGTGTCCATGTTCTCTCGCTAGGTTCTCCAGATTCTCCAGCCAGGTTCTGTAGCCATGTTCTCTCACTAGGTTCTCCAGCCAGGTTCGGTCGCCAGGTTCTGTAGCCGGGTTCTTCAGCCAGGTTCTGTCTAAGTTCTCCAACCAAGTTCTGTAGCCAGGTTCTGTCCAGGATCTTTTGCCATGTTCTCTCCAGTGAAGTTCTTCTGTCTCTAGGTTCTTTCTGCTGGGGAAGGGGTTAAGAGGTTTTATTCCCTCCCTAACTTCAGGGGAAAATCCCTACCTGGGGAAACAACCTTTCTCGGATAGGTGACCTTGTTTAAAACACAGCACCAAGAAGGTGAGCAAACATATTAAGAACAGTATCCCATATATGCCAGGTCCCTTGAAACAGCAAGGATGGACCGGCTCCCGGCACCTCTCCACACATTGTTGTCCTGCTTCCTGGCACTGCTTTCTTCCAAAAAGTCTGCGAGGCCTTTCAGAGCCTGGCCAGTGGACCCTGGTCCCATCAACCAGCACATCACAGCCCAGACGACAGAGCGTGAGCACAGGTGGAGGTGGAGTCAAATACACCCCACACCACCTGAGGCCCAGAAGCAGACACCAGACAACTAAAGGGCCTCCCTGCGTGCAACCTGCTCCTCTCCCCCTGGGACTTTTATGAGTGCCAAATGAAATTATGGCACGCAGCAGGGCCCAGAAAATCAGCGTGTCCTTCTTATACAGCCCCTCATCAGGGGCCTGAAGAAAACTCAGCATTGCATTCTCACTTCTACTGAGAATTTCCATCCAAGGAAACAACTTCTTAGTGACGTTTATTGAGCACCTGCAGAGTGAGTTCAGGCTCCGGCTGCAGCCTTTGCTCACTGATGTCTCCAATAGCAGAGTGAGGTCCCAAGTAAGGAAACACCAGCCCCTCGAGGTCCAGTCCCCTCCCCAAGGTCAGGTCAGCGTGGGCCCTGGCAGGGTTAATTGTTGGCAGGCTGTAGTCCTCCTGGAGCACCTGTGTGTCACCTGTGACCTGCTCATGTAGAGATACACCCACCAAACACGTTTGTTTCATTGAAGATACTCCAACTCCGGTTTTTCCTTTCCCAGTCTGACATCCCCTCCCCCCAGCCAGCCCATGCATGAATTTGTGCACAGGGCCTCTAGTATGTATGTGAGGTGCACGAAATTTGTGTAAGAGTAGGCCTTCCTTCCTCTAGTTGCTGGCACCAGCTTCCCTCTGGCACCCGGGACCCGGGCTTTCCTCTGGCCACCAGCAGGCACCCAGGATCCAGGCTTCCCTAGCAGCCCCAGCTTCATCCAGAATGTCGTCTGGAAGGACATCTGGAAGGACGTCTGGTCTAATTAATATATCATGCTCTACATACGTGTGTGTGCGCGCGTGCGCGCTTTACTATAGAAAAGCCATTGGAGGTGGCAGGCCTTCCAAGTCCAGAAACAGAGAGCAGATGGTCACTTGAGTCTCCAGGGCATTTCCTTACAACTTCAGGACGTTTTCATCAGCCAAAGCGATAGGGATGATCACCCGGCTCTTTTACTGGCGGTAACACAAGCTGGGCAAGAGAGGGCAGGACCACGCCGCCCACAGTTCCCATCGCCCCAAGCATATTATGTTTAGGTATCACTTGAGGATAGGAGGCTGGAGGAGCTTGAATCAAAGAACGATAGAACTTCAGAGCCAGGTGGAAAGGATCTCGGAGGGCAGCAGCCAAGGCCTGTCTCCTGGATGAGTAAGCCGAGATGCTGCCTCTGGCCCAGCGCACAGGCTGGTGGGAAGGGCTGCCGAGGCCCAGCCCTCAGCAGAGCTGTCTGCCTCGCACCAGGGAAGGTTCTCGTCGGGGGCAAATGTGTATGTGTATAATTATATATACAGTTACACATCAGTGTAGGATTGCCTCGTGCTGTCAATTAACACTCTCTCTCTTACATATAACTGAATGTCTATCTGTCAGGCCCCACTGTCCCTTCACTTACACCCCACAGCAGGCAGGGTGGCTGGGAAGCACCCCACACATAGGGGAGCACCCACTGTCACAGGGCTCCACACTCTTCCATGTGTCACCCAGAGGAATCTTCTTCCTCCAGCCTCTAGCCCCACACCCTTGGTGCCCTCACCCACTACTGGCCATCCCCGCCCAGCTGTTGCAATGACCGGTCAGCAGCCATTTTCAAGGCCTCTCCAGTGAACCTGGGAGTGGCAGGGTGACAAGCCCAGCAGGTTCCTGTCTGTGCCACACCTGGGAGTGTTTCCCAGGTGATGTGGGTGCAGCTGGGACTTTATAACACACAGATTCCTGGTCTGCAGTCTGAGCCTCTCCTCTCCTCCAAAAAGCCCAGCAAGGTTGGTGCCCATGGGTCCCCGTGGTGCCCACACTGCCTCTGGGAGGTTTTGCCCTGATTTTAGACAGAGAGCTGGGCCTTTCAGACAGGGTGCGCTGGGAAATGCAGGACAGCAGTCTGACCCCTGACTTGGAGTGTTTGACCGTTTCCACAGGGTAAGGCTCCAACCAGGGCCAATTGACCGAGGCACCGTCACTGACTGCGTCTGCTCCATGCAGACAGACACGTTGAGGGCACAGACCATGTGCAAAGCAGTAAGGCAATCAGGAGGTAAGGAGTTTGACTACTTACTCTTTTTGTTTTTAATATAACTTTGTTGTTAATTATATGTTTACATAACTTGTTACATATATAACAAATACATATACTTGTAAGCCTATATAATTTGAATCTCAATAATGACCCTGTTTAACAACAAAAATTTAACAGAATTCCTGAAAAATTAACAGTGGGCTCTTGAGAGCGGTGGGAACATGTGGCCCCCATACTCCTTGCAACAGGAAGGCCTAGATTGTCTGGGTTTCCTAGGTAGTAAACTGTGGATCTGGTCAGCGTGACCCCATGTATCCCTGACCCTCAGGACCTACACGATAGCTGAAAACTGATAGAATGTCAGATCTGCAGAGAACACCGAAGACCACCCAATCTAAGCTCACAGCCTAAAGGAGAAACTAGAGGCTCCTAGAAATAAAGGAACTTGCCTACAGTCAAAAATCACTTTTCAATTACTCTGTTCTTAGGAGAGAACTGTTTAAAGATAAACTGCTTGGCAGCAGGAACCAATGGGCCGGTGGAGGTATTGTCCACAACAGCAATCCTTGTCCATCTAGAGCAGGGGTGGGCAAACTTTTTGACTCGAAGGCCACAATGGGTTCTTAAACTGGACTGGAGGGCCAGAACAAAAGCATGGATGGAGTGTTTGTGTGAACTAATATAAATTCAAAGTAAACATCATTACATAAAAGGGTACGGTCTTTTTTTTTTTTTAGTTCTATTCATTTCAAATGGGCCGGATCCAGCCCGCGGGCCATAGTTTGCCCATGGCTGGTCTAGAGTCATCTATATATATAAAATCCTAATATGCAAAAAGACCGAACAGCAGAACAACCGAACTGAACAACCGAACAGCTGGTCACTATGACATGAGTTGACCACCTGGGGGCGCACGCACAACGTGGCAGGCGTTGGCAGCAGGCAGCAGAGCGTGGAACAGGGTGGGCATTGGCTGCAGCAGGATAGTGGAGCAGGTGAGTGGGGGCACCAGACCAAGGCGGGGCACTGGTCACTGTCATCGGGACAAGCCTCTGGTGGCTATTGAAAATTCTGTGCTTCCATGTGTCATAGCCCCACCCGGTGCTTGTCCTGCTGCTGGCACCAGCCCTGATCACACCTGCAGCTGGCGTCAGAGCCGCCACTTGCACCCACTACTGGAGCCCAGCACCAGCCCTGATCGCTCGGCACCGTCAGAAGGTGCGAGCAGCAGCTGCTGGCCCCGATCACTCCTGAGGGCTCCCCACCTCCCTGGCTCCTGAGGGGCGATCAGGGCAGCAGCCGCCATTCACACCCACTGCTGGCACCAGCCCCAATCTTTCCATGCCATCAGCAGGTGCGAGTGGGGCTGACAGCGTCACCACATGGGAGCGGTGGCAGCAGGAGAGGGGCTGCTGGCAGACAGGGGACTGGGGGCCATGGCAGGAGGGGCCAGAAGAGGGCACGGAGGATGGGCCGAGACCCACCCATGTGCCCACTGCAGCCTCACAACCCACAGTTCCTTTCAAGGTGCATGAATTCGTGCACTGGACCCTTAGTCATTCTATAATATCCAGTTTAGGAATATTATTACTTTTTCTTTATCACCCAGCATAATATCAATGGAAAACCCTTTGAAATACCTGCCATGCTGGTAAAATCCAGCTCAGTAAAGCCATGTTCACTAGGGTTTATAATCTGTGTAGTAAAATACAGTATTTTTCTGGTCAGCATTTAATACATGAACAGTTACTCTTGTTCCTCCCAATGGATTCATAGTATGATCAATTTCAGGTAATATTTATTAGGCTCGCATCCTATATATCAGTGACGCAACTAGGTTTTGCAAATTTCTTGCAGAGGAGAAAAATATCATATTCTAATCGACAAGTATTCAAAATGGTAAAATCCCGTTTAACTGAGTTTCCAAAGGCAGTGGGGATATTGGAGATAAGACATACACTCTGTGTTCTTACCTTAGGGCATCGGTTCCTGCATCACTGGGACCCAGACCCTCTAGTTAAACACGGTATCGAGTGCGGCGGTGGCTGAGCCTAGCAGACAAACAGCCAAGGTCAGAGTTATTAACATGGTCACTCGGAAGCTAACTGTACCCACAGTTAGGGTGTCAGACGTGTTGTTCACCAATGCCACTCAATGGAAGATTAATAATAGCAAAAAAGGGGCAGGTTTTGTCCTGATTTTAGGCAAGAAGCTGAGCCTCTCAGCCAGGGGTGCGCTGGGAAATGTGGAACAGCAGCCCGGCCCCTGACTTGTAGTAATTGCCCATTTCCATGGGGCTAAAGCTCCAACCAGGGCCGGCTGACCGAGGCGCCAGCACTGACTGCCCACTGTCACCGCCACCTTGCCCAGGTGGTCAGAGGGCGAGGCATGAGGGAAGAAGGTACTTGCCAGTGGAAGAGGCTCACAAAGAGAAATGGTAATTTGTTTCCCTGTTTTCCAAGCATTATGGACATGCTTTCCCATTCAGTTTAAATTGATTTTTCAATTTGATCTTGGGCCAGATTATACATGACCTGATGGTGTCCAGCCCTCCCGGGCCCGGACCTTAATCTCTTGTCTGAAATAGTTAGCACAGCCTGTGTCTCGTGCATGGACGCCCAGGGCCCGGCAGGGTCTTCTGACCACACCTCTGAACAAACCAATCGGGTCTCACCTGCTCATGAACTGTGGTGTCAGGGAGCAGGAAAAGCAGCAGCCACATCCCCAAAGCTCCTAGAGCAAGCAGGATCCAGCTTCTAGCTTCCCCACCAAATGAGAGCTTGAGCTGCCCCGCCACCTCTGTGCTTGGGCCTGCCCAGGACCACAGCAGGGTGGGGCGGAGCCAGTGATAGGGGCTCAGGTGAGCCTGACAGCAAAGCCCAGCCAGGACCATAGGCAAGATTCATGGCAGCTGCTGTGGCCTATTCTTCAGGGCCAGCCCCACCTGGGATCAGCCAGGTCATCACCCAGTACCGTCATCACCTGGTGTCCAGTGGTCCTCACCTGGCACCCACAGGCATCACCTGGTGCCCGGCAGTAATCGATGCCCCAGAATCAAAGGCTCCATAGCCTTAGAAGCTTCTCCCGGGATTATTCTTCGGGACGCAGCTCTGTCAGCACATACTGAAAATGTTTAAAACAAAAAGCCCGGCGTGCTGTGAGCACTTTTGTGAATGTTCTGTTTGAGCAGAGGCCAACTATATTGTAAACCCTACATTCCACGCATTTTACAAATTACTTTTTGTTGTTGTTGATGTGTGTGCCTTTTTATTTTTTGGTAATTCTTAAGCATGTGGTTCCGTCTATAGGGTTTTTCTAAATCTTGGTCCCTATAGCTGCCAGAAATTAAAACAAAAAGACTGTGTGACTCTCTTGTTCTTACTCCTGAGGTTTCAGAAAGGAAACTATTGTTAACTGCAAATTACACTGAATAACTCACTCTGTGTGGGTTTTTCACTCGATTCTAATTATTAATAATTACCCTAAAGTTTTGGAGCTGGGTGTAAAAAAGAAACATTCTTGCTCCTATGTACCAAGAGGCTCCCTGCCTTCTCACCCCCAGGGAACCTCGCTGAGAAAGAGGAAGGGGAGGGAACAGCTTGGTACCTCGTTTTATGAAATAAATATGTTCGTGGCTATTGCACCAACTGTATCTTATCTTCAATGAACCAGAAGAATTAGCAGGACCCCAGCAGTGAATCCTTTGATATGGCAAATACTCTCTGTAAGTAACCATCCTTTAATTTACCTGGAACCTTTTAAACATATTTTTTTTGTATTGGGTTTTAATAAGTGGAACAGCTCAATAATTAAGCAAGAATATAATTTCATCCATCGTACAGTTTTGCTTTGGAAATGTAGGCTTCACACAGAGATGTGAAATGAAGACCGATGCTTTCACAAACTTCCTATGAGAGTGGCCCTGGACATTGTCACCAGGTCCATTTGGGCAGAAAGGTCCACAGAGGCCGCCCCCCTGGTCAGGGGCAGAATCTCCCACAGAATGCGCTGCCAGGGTGCCCTGACACACAGGCCGTGCCGCCCAAAGCATCAGGTGAGACCGGGAGGCCGGCCCCTTCCAGCATCTCCCCGTTGCTCAACTGAGGTCCACATTGTCCCCACACCATGACTTTCCCACTTCCAGCAGCCACACCCTTTAGATCTTCTTTCAGATCTGGATTCTATAAAAATATAAAACAAGGCAGAAGGCATAATGGATGCAAAATATTCAACGTTTTCCAAATTGCTTTTCCAAAAGAGAAAACAGATAGGTTTGCATTGATGGAGTATTACAGACTTTCGTGTTTTGCTTCAATATGTTTTTCTCCTCCTCCTCCTCCTCCTCCTCCTCCCCTCTTCTTCCTGCTCCTCCTGCTTCTGGTCCTCCTCCTCCTGCTGCTCATCCTGCTCCTTGTCTCGAGAGGGGTGATTTAAAACAGATAATAGAGATATAAAGCCAAGTTGTCGCCTCACAGCTCAGTTAGTTGTGGCTCCAGAAAGAAATGGTCCGGAGTGGCGGCCTC
>NW_006289416.1:7052231-7079224 GCF_000327345.1 Myotis davidii | reverse complement strand
GAAGCGCCCTGTGCTGAGATCCTAAGGGGAACCTGTAAAGGCCCAACCAGGTGGGAGCCATCAGCCGAGCGAGCGAGGCTGCCTCCTGGAAGCTGTTTCCGGGTTTCACAAAGAGAATCGCTAGCTCCTCCCATGGGCAGAATCAGAATGGATGAAGTTAGAGGTGGAGAAAGCTGGTGGACTTATTCTACTCCCAACCCGGTGGAAAGGAGCATGGCCAAGACTCCCCGCTCCCGCCTTCCCAGCGTGGCCGCACTGTAGTAATTGACTTACAATTTTTCCTAATATCTCTCTTTATGAAACCTGCCTTGAGGGATACATCCAGGCCTGCACACCGAGGGCTGTGCCTCATTTGTTCCTGTAGATTGTGCCTAATTAACGCTAACTTGTCTGTACATAAAAAGTACAATGGGCTGTCCTTTCCAATTTAATTCCGACAGTTTAATCGAATCTGTATTCTTTCAAAAATAATTAGATCATTTACACTTCATTAACATGTAATGCAATGTTGAGACATTCATCATAATGATTTCTTATTTTTCTTGAGCAATATTATCTCCTCTAATGAAACTGCTAGCACCATGCATGCCTTAATTAGCTGGATCATATCACTGACAATTTCTGCATAAAGCCACATTTTTACAGATGAAATTGAATTATCTCAGTAGGTATATTTTCAGCAGAATCTGTTCTTTTCTTGTTGAAAATCACCTTCCGGCTGCCCAGCCCTGGTGCCACGGGCACGACCACAGTTGCCTCACGTGGCCATGTTAGAGGGGAAGGTCCTGTCCCACGCCGGGCCATGGGGAGCAGAGCCTTGCAGGCCGCTCGTGCACTGTAGCCAGGAGGACATAGCTGCCAGGCAGCAGGCCTCATCGCTGTAGCTTACAGAGTGCAGAAGTAAACCCACTGAGGACAGACCTGGGACACCCTCGAACCAAAAGGTGAAACTGCAGTACCACCTTGATCACACAGGCAGATGGAAGCTGCATAGTCACCTGGTCAGGCAGGCAGGAGATGGAGGCTGCATGGTCACCTGGTCAGGCAGGCAGGAGATGGAAGCTGCATGGTCACCTGGGTCAGGTTGGCAGGAGTAAGACCACCATCAGGGCGTGGCCTCCTTCACCACATGCTGTTATTAGGCCATGTTCAACAGAACCTTCAGGCACAGGGAAGGGTCCCACCTGATGCGAGCTGGGCTCTTACCTGGGAGTCATCCAGTAGAACAGGTGAGAGGGTGTGAGGGGGATGAGAAGGGGCCCACAGGCATTTGGAAAATAAATCCATTTGCTTGGGAGGAGGCAGCCAGCTCAGAAACCGAGGGAAGGGAGGAAGAGTGAGGAGGCCATCCCTACAAGGAAGGAGCAGCTGCTGGTGACGTGGGGGCATCTGTGCTACGCCCCAACTTGGATGCTTTCCCACAAGGCCTTGTCCAAACCCAGAGCTCTAACTACTTGGCGCTAACGACCCCCAAACACACTTCCTGCGACCCCTACACAGCTTGTGAGCATGTCCATGTGTACACTGAACAGGTGGGGACATACTGTTCCTCTGGGTGTGGCGCCCGGGCAAGGCCCTGAGACCTGAGTGTTCCTGTCACAGAGCAGGAAACCTGCGGGCAAGAGCTGCCCCTTTCACAGGGCAAGGGGAACCAGCCACCACATCACTGGGAAAAACCCGACCTTCAACCTGAGATCATCTCCGTCTGCGCCATTTGCATCGCTCGGAAATGCTGAGAAAGAGGAAATGAGGACGTGTTCGTGCAGACCTGGTGTGCAGACCTGTGGCGTCCGCGCGAGACCTGGCTCTTGCCCTAAGACAGGACTCTCTGCTTCCCGCTTTCTACCTGCAGGAGGTCTAATAGCACTCAGCTAGGAAACCAACTTGAAATGGAATAAAACAAAACCCCTGAGCACATGATTACACAAAATACGTCTTCTGTGTCTGAGAAACGCATCGTCCCTGCAGACCGGGCGCGGGGTACGCCCGAACCGTGGGTCCTGTAACTCACTCTGGAGCTCCCAGCCAGGATGATAGGACAGTTGGACACAGGGCTGGATGTCACACTGATGTCCTTTGTCAATATCCACGCGTTTCTTAAGCACACGTGGCTCACTCTATCTTTTGCCCATCATGACATAAACAAAAACCTTACATAGATTTTTACTCGGGCCAAGGAGACAAAGGACGCTGTGGAGTGTGATAACTTCAGTGTTATTTAGGCGCCTTCTGTTTACCTTCCCTGCCTTAGAAACGCATGAGGAGCCAGCTGGGCGGCTGCCGGACGGTGAGCAGAGGTGGACGAATATCACCCTGAGATCCTGAGCTTTTCAGAGCAGCACAACATAATTGTCCTGCAAAACATTTGGAGAATCCAGGCTACTAATTAACCGCCAGTGCATCAATTAGCTGTAATAGCGGCAATAATACACAGACAATGGACGGAGTTATGTGCTGCTGGGCCTCCCTCTCCGTTTGGTGAGGTTTCCTTTCTTTAAACCTTGCTTTGAAGATTTAAGTTAATAATTTATCCCTAATGAATTTGGTCTTTTTGTTTCTGCAATATGCAGGGCATTGAAATGACTGAAAGAAATGATGTTATTAACATGATTTTTCGCCTTAAAGAAAACTTTCACCAGTAAGAACAATCTTTTCAGAGGAATGTTTCTATGCTCAGGTCCCAGAGGTGAGTTTAGGTGGTTTGGCGACGACCTCGGAAATACAGGGTCCTGGCCTAGAAGATGAAAAATTTCACTAGGACTGAGTCCCAGATCCCAGGTGCCTGTCATAGCGCCTGGTACTCATCACTTGCACGTAGCAAGTGAGATGAAATTATACCAAGCTTATTTTTCTTTGGTTGGTGATTTGACAACATTTCATGAAAATTTAGTTCATCTTCTATAAGGTACACATGCAAAGGCAACACACGCATTACCTATGAATTAAAAGTAATTCACGAGAAAGCAAAATTGTTTACAAGCCTAACTTCTCTTTTTTGATAGCAGAAAATAGCACACAGAAGTAAATCTATTTGCCAAAACAAATTCCAACTAGTAAAAACCTTCCAAGATGCATCTCCAGCTGTCCACGCCCCAGACAGATGTTCCCATAAAGCCCGCACTCTGAGCCCCCCTCCCCCGTGGCCGCCTTCTCTTCCGTGGAACTAAGCACTGCTTTCCTCTGGCCCCTTCGAGTCCCCCAGGGTCTGCAGACCGATTCTGACTTGCGCCCTCGGTTCTCCCTTTGTTGGGTCCCAAGTTAAGGCAACACCTTCTGGCGTCAAATGCAGCCCACAAGCTCGAACCCTCAACACACACAGAAGCCAGCTGATGCACCAGAGTGACCTGATGGTCACTTAGCAGCTGGACAAGAGTCCAGAACATTGACCTGGTGGCCTTAAGGTACTTCTATTACCAAATTATTTCCGTTGAGAAGCATTGATGAAAACAGGTAAAACTGAGGTGTTAACAGGGTTCGGTATTTTCGAAGCTTCATGAAAAGAAAGCCAGCATGGCCCTTCTGCTCCAGGCTCCCCCAAACTGTGGGCCTCACAAAACCATTCCAGCTCCAAGTTCTGGTTGGATAAGTAGACCTACGCAAACAATAAACAAATCCCAGGTGGGGAAATTCTTCTGTTCATTTATTATTTCTTAACATCTTATTTGGAAATCATCATAGATTCTCAGAAAAAGGACAGAAACTGTATAGAAAGTTCCCCCTTACTGGCCACCCAGCCTTCCCCAATGCTGCATCATTTTATCCCAGCTTTATTGCTATGATTGACATCGAATGAAAAGTGCTGCTAATGTAAAGATTCTTGTAATCTTCTGGTTTCTTATTGTACGTGTTCCTTTCATTAGTGATTCAGTAGACCGTTTTTTAAGCCCCTTCCTTGACTAATTCTCAGTTCTAACTCTGAGGTTGCAGAGAAGGAAATACAGCAATGAATGAGGCCCGAGCCCGCCATGGAGTAGCTTGGAGTCCAGGTGAAGTGGTGGCACAGGGGTCATCCCTGGAAGCGGGGAGTTCTGGGCACCGCACAGCAGGTGGCACCGGCCGTGGAGAGAAGGTGCTCCTGACACGGGACGGCGAGGCCCACACTGCATCCCAGGGCAGTGGGACCAGCGAACATGGCGGCTGGATTCTGTGATGACGGGAAGGACATCTCAGGAGGTAACAGGGTAGCGAGGAGCGTGGAACCTGGTCAGGTGACCTCACGGAGCACAGAGCTCATGCCCTGGGACGGAAGGAGAACACAAGCCAACCTCTTGGTCGCTCTCTCACTTCAGGGTCCGGAGAATGCCTGTTCTTCCCAGCCAAGACGGAACCTCGGAAGTTTCTGATCAGGAGTAATGAGAACAGAGCAAGATGGACGTCAAGGATGGTTTAGGACTCTTGTGCCAGACTCGATCCCCAGGGTCAGCACCAACATTGGGGAAGCGGTGGGGCCAGGGAGACGTCCCAGCAGTGAGGACTGAGGGTGGGGGGCTGGGGACCAGTAGTGGAAATGGGAGTCCACGGAGGGCTGAGCCTCAGGTGAAGCGATTTTACAGGCCATCACGGATGGGCCTCCCCAGTCTTGGCTGAATATCCCTAAAGAGTCCTAAACATTTGATGGATCTGGCCACTCAACAGACAGGACTTACCTGCCTCTTTCAGGAACATGCTCCACAAACACTGGTTTCTTTCTACACAAAAGCTCGGCTCCCGTGCCGTGACCGAGGTGCCAGGGTTCCTGGGGAACATGAGTGCCCGCTCTCCATCATGAGGAGGTAGCGTGACCTCCATGGGAGAACAGAGCACCTGGCTGAAGTCACAATACAAGGAAAATAACAGTGGTTTATGGGGTCATGCAGGTTGCAACATTTACTATATTTGCCTTTGTGATTTTATGTATTTTTTCCCTACTTTCAAAATACAGTGGGGCCTTGACTTACGAGTTTAATTCATTCTGTGACGGAGCTCGTAACTCAAATTACTCGTATGTCAAATCATAAAGTGAACGAGTGAGACACGTGATGCTGGGCTGATGTAGCGTTCACTGTGACGTTCGCTGCGCCAACTAGCGGTGGGGTATCTGAAGCTGGCTCGTAACCCGAATTTTAGCTCGCAACTCAAAGCAAAAAATTGGCCGAGAGACAGCTCGTATCTAGAAAAACTCGTTAGTTGGGACACTCGTAAGTCAAGGCCCCACTGTACTGTAGATTGCACGTGTTTCAGCAACTAAAACAGAAAGGGCATGGGCCTTGGAGAAGAAGGACCATCTCCCAGGCATGATGTGCAGGGACGTGGTCAGATCAGCCCTGCATACATGTGGCCGTTTGCCTGGGCGCCTCACTGTTTCTCAAGGATGGAGGAAACTGGCCTCATCCAGAGGGCTTTCTGGCCGTGGACAGACAAAGTGGTGAGAGAGAAACACACAGCCTGGAAATCAGGAGCCTGGGGCCTGTGAGCATGGCCCAAGCTGTCCTCAGACATCTCCCCAGCAATGGGGAGGCCTGGGCCCACAGGGCACCCACCACCCACCTTTGTTCAAACTGAGGCCCCGAGCAATCGAGGACCTGCCTTTCCCTTGTTTTATTCACCCTCGTGGTCAATACTCAGTGCACATAGCTCGGGGCGTGTCCTCAGCTCAGCGCTCTGAGTGGGCAGGTGGCCCTCAGAATGGCTGGAGGGAACAGATGGGGCTGGGACCAGGGGGCAGCCCCTGTCACCTGCTGTTATGGGCTGCACCAACGTTGTTTTCTCTGCAGGCTGCAGTGAGAGAAGGTGGACAGCAGCGATGGAATCACCTTGAACTAAGAAATAGCAGCACTTGCTTCTGAAAGACAAGAGGAGATGGGGCAGCCCCATCGTGAGCCGCGAGAAGCAGACGTCCACTGAGCGGGAGCTGACCCACAGGTGTCACTGATCTTACCCCAGGAGTGACAAGGATGCCTTCACAATGGAGAGGCAGTGAGGTCAGCCTGTGGGTGGAGGTCAGGAGGTGACACAGCCTTTCTTCCAGCACCCTCAGCACCTGTGACCTAGGGACCTGTGACCTATGACCATTATAATAACTTGTGACCTGTGGCCCTAACTGCCCCCACGTCCTCTGCAGTGACCGGTGTCTCCATGCATTCAGCCCTGCCCTTCTCCCGAAGCCCTACTCAGTGTGAGGACTGCACACAGGGCTAACTGCTCAGCAGGTCGTGTGGGACGGGGTCCCTTTGACCCTCCCAAGGCGTGTGCTTGCAGTGAAGAACAGGGACCACCCTTTGCCTCTGTCTCGGTGGCTGTGGTCCCAGCCCCCCTTCCCTGCCCCGAGGGCTGGCCTGCTCAGGGGTTTCTACTCAAACCCGGTGGTGGGGCAGCCTCACTGAGTTAGAGCAGGGGTTCTCAACCTTCTGGCCCTTTAAATACAGTTACTCATGTTGTGACCCAACCATAAAATTATTTTTGTTGCTACTTCATAACTGTAATGTTGCTACTATTAAGAATCGTAATGTAAATATCTGATATGCAGGATGGTCTTAGGCGACTCCTGTGAAAGGGTCATTCGACCCCCAAGGGGTCGCAACCCACAGGTTGAGAACCGCTGAGTTAGAGGCTGATTCAAGGTAACAGTGCTGCTCTCCTGTCCTTGCCTGATCTATCGGAAGCCTCCTGAGGCCCCGCTGGCTGCAGCTCCTGGAGGTCAGCCCACTGGATGCAGGGGCAGGTGCCTGACATCGTCCTATTGTGGGGTCCCCATGACCCCAAGGCCATCGGCTTTTAATTCAGGGCATCCCTCTCCCCATCTGGAAAGAGCAGCTGTTCCCAGGTGGCTGACATGGGAGACGGAAAGCCTGGCAGGTGCGCCCAACACTCCTAAAAAGCAAATAACACCTGTGCAGGTAGACGAGCAAAAGGCCTCGGTGGTGAGGAGAGGCAGGTGGGCAGAGCGGCCCGGAGAACCCAGCGGCTGTGTGCTCTGGCTTCTCCGGAGCTAAGGCAGGTGGATCCCTCATTCGGACGAAGCAGGTAGCCTCTCCTTCTGGAAGGGGTTACGTGTGAGCAGACACATGGCTGACTTCCTGCAGCATCGAGTCCGCCAGCCTGTCCCTTGGCGAGGACCCTGGGGAGGAGCCGGGGCTTCCGACGGCCCCTGGGCCCAGGCAGCTCCAGGCCTGTTTCCACACTCTGTTGAACCCAGAGCATTGATTCTGGGTTTGATGTGAAAAGAAATTAAAGCTCTGGTCTCATTAGATAAACCGGCCGTGGTTAAAGACCACAGGGAGACGCGCGCCCCTTTGTGTGACGCTGAATGGCCACAGCAGGCAGCTCCTTGCACACAATTGATTTCAAGCAGAGTTTTGTCTGAAAGATGCTTCTAGATTATGGCGAGAAAGCATTCTGCAACCCCCCCGCCCATGGCGTTCTGTGGAGCAGACAGACCCCTCCTCCCCTGACCAGTAACGCTTAACTCCACACCTTGCAGCCCTGGGCGCCCGTGGCCCGCTTCTGACGGGGCCAGCCGAGCCTGCCGATTTGCTCAGGCACCTCGTGTGTCGGTGAGAGTGAGGTTGGCATGTAGGTGGCGGCTGTGGGTTTGCTACCTGAGCCTGAAGCGTTTGCTGCAGGTGGTGATGAAATAATAACTTCGGCTGGGATCCTGCGCTTCTCACACATCCTCTGGCCCACGATGTGGAGCAGGCCCGTGCTCTCCCACTGAAGTGCTTCCTGCCAGAGAAAATGCAAAAGCCTGGCAGGTGCACCCAACACGCCTAAAAAGCAAATTACACCTGCACAGGTGGACGAGCAGAAGGCCTCAGTCGTGAGGAGAGGCAGGTGGGCAGAGCGGCCCAGGGAACCCCGTCGCTGTGTGTTCTGGCTTTTCCGGAGCTAAGGCAGGTGGATCCCTCATTCCTACGAAGCAGGTAGCCTTTCATTCTGGGAGAGGTTGTGTGTAAGCAGACATGGGATCCCTCCCACGTGGGCGCATTTGCACATCAGGTCCATCGGAGGGCAAGCATCCGTCCAGCACAGAGCCCTTCCTCCTCAATCTCCAACCCCAGGGCAGGGACAGGAAAGGGGGAGACTGGAGCCTAGGTCCTGGGGACACAGATCCATTCCCTTTTGTGACTTCCGCGGCTCTGGACTCTCCTCCGTGGCACTCTAACCTTTTACAGCAAATGGCACTGAATATGTGGTGTGTCGTCCACTTGTCAATCTGCATCGTGTGACAAACCCAGATTCTGGCACTCCCTGACCCCATCCCAAGTGTCCAGGGAGCAGCAAGAGCTTCCTGTTGCCCGCAGCCTTCAGGCCACTCCTTTCTCGGCAGGACGATCTGGGGCAATCCATCTCTCAGCGGAAATCACTGGGACCCCAACAGATCTTTTAAGAACCAGAACATCTGGTCAGTCACCTTGCCCCATACAATAAACGTGCTTTGTTAATAAGCCCACGGGCGAGCTGACGGGAGGCAGAGGTGGTTTTAATGATGGCAGAACGGTGCTGGGCTAATGTGTCACCCAGGGAAGGAGGTGCAAGGCCGTGGGCGACCACTGTGCTAATCAGTCCCTGTAAATGGCAGATTGCGTGGAGAGATGTTAACTGTCACTTTAGGAAAGTCAGACAGCCCGGGGCTGTGCTCATGGGTTTGTTTGTAACGGGCGGGTTTCCTGTGGTTCTTGTGTAGAGAACCAATCCAGTGTCTATCAGGTGGACACCATCATGATTGCTACTTACCTATTGGGAACTGGCTTTTAAACAAGTATGATTTTATTGGAAAAGGGGGTTAGGGGAGGGAGAATGCTTTCCATGTTTCAAGAACTCAGCAGATTGGCCACTTATGGGAGATGCAGAGGTGGGGGCTGGGGCACCTCTGGGCGAGTGTTTGGCTTTCCTCTGCCTTCCCAACAGGATACCTGGCTGGGTGTGGCCGAGTCCTTCAAAGAGTGGCTGTCACTCCAAATGGGTGCATTTCCATGAAAGCACAGACCCATTAGCTAGCGGACACATGCCAGCCCTTCTGCCAAGCTGTTCTGCATCCAGCTCACTGCAGCTCACACACACATTTGCATGCATGCTTACATGGACACACACACACACGGCACAAACACATGGACACATGGACATATAAACATGTGCACACATATACACACACATACATGCACACACAGAGACACACATGCATGGCTGTCTTTCTACACTAAGAATTCTGGTCCAGAGATAAATCCATTTAGTGAAAAATAAAAAGGGGAACCCACAGGCAGGCCCCACTTTACCACTGCAAGTAGAACCAAGTACTCAGACCAAGGGGCACGCACGTGTGGTCACTATGGCCTTCTCCTCCGGACCTCCCCTCAGGTGCCTGTCCCCTCACAGACGACCTCGCATTCTCGTGTGTGTCTCAGCATCTCAGCCGTGTTTTCTAACAGACTGTCTAGACCAGTGGTCGGCAAACTCATTAGTCAACAGAGCCAAATATCAACAGTACAACAATTGAAATTTCTTTTGAGAGCCAAATTTTTTAAACTTAAACTATATAGGTATGTACGTTGTTATTAACTTAATTAGGGTACTCCTAAGGCTTAGGAAGAATCACACTCAAGGAGCCAAAGAACCGCGCGTGGCTCGCGAGCCACCGTTTGCCGACTATGGGCCTTAGGTAACCCCTGGCCCAGTTTCTGAGTCACCTAGCAAGGATTTTCCTGCCACGTGTATTCAGCTCTTCCTCAGCTACCTGTAAATTGAATGGTCTCACTTATGAAATCTAATGCCCCATGCCTCCATTTCTCCTTTGTCCAAAATTTCTTATATACCTAATGTTGCCTCACTGGCTTTGGACTTTTTATGGCACACATGAGAATCACCTGGGAATCTTTTTAAAATCCTGATTTCTGGGCCTCATTCTCCAGAAATTCTGTTTCTTTGTTACTAATGTTGTGGCCCCACCCCATAACAAAGAAACATAATTTCCGGAGGATGAGGTCCAGAAATCAGATTTTAAAAAGATTCCCAGGTGATTCTAACGTGCAGCCAAGGTTGAGAACCACTGGTCTTGGAGCATTCGGTCGACGTCACCCTCACCACTGCGTTTTAGATTTCTTCAGCATGCACATCCTGGTGTTATTGAGTATGAAAGCCAGGACGCCATTTGGCAATTTCATCACTGCAGGTGTAATAAGAAAAGTCTCCAGTGATTGGGTGTCATTTGGTTAAGTCTCCATCAATCTCCTTTCCCTTTGAAAGCAGCCAGATCCACAGTAAGTAACTACAGCCCAGAATTAGTGATCACGTTTTTTTTTCCTTAGAGTTAATTGAAACTGATGTGTTTTGAAATCATAGTGGGGGTTTCTCAAGAAAACTGCTACGTGCTATTCAATCAACCAGCAAAACACAGGCCCGTGTCCGCCAGGCTCACGCCCCAGGGTCTGTCACTGTTGGCACCGGTGGGCCGCAGCACCACGGCCTCTCCCAGTAGATAAATATTTAAATTATATGTATGTCAGGGTACAGAGCAACCTGAAAGAAACCTGTTCTTTTTCCTTCTGTCGTCCGGCTGTGAATTTTGAATAAAACTCTAAGCTGTGCAGACGCCCTTTTGTAAATCACAGAGCTAACTGACCTGTGGGATACGGCTTCCCAAGACTAATTCTCCCGGCCTAGTGGGGGCATTTCCAATTAACAGCAACGTGGTTTGGGATCACAGCTTCGAAAAGATTCAGCTAAGAAGTAAATACCGGGCTCCTCGGTGGCAATAATTCATAAGCCACAGGAAGGAACGTGCACACTTGTGTTGGACTGGTCAGAGCCCGTTCTGTTTTATGGAGTTCCACGCCCGCTATACTCCATAAATTCTTCACAATGATCATAAAACTCCTTTTTATTTTACTCTCATTCCTCCACCCCTTCCGTAGCTTCCAGAGTTTATTCGTGACACATAAAGCGTATTGTGGGAGACACCCACGAGGCATGGCCTGCAGACATCGGTGCTGGAACCGGAATTGAGTGGAACCAGTTGCTGATGCGAAGATACCTGCGTCTGTCAATCACCACAATTGCCAGGTCACACTCCCAGCACCGCACAGGTAAGCAGATTACCTGGTGAGCTTTGCCACCTTAACGGGAGGTGGAGGTCTTGCCAGAGCTGAGCACCCTGGCAGTTTGGGGGACAGGAGATCTGGTTCTTAGAGTCATGTGAGTGTGAAACAGTGAGTCCTGAAGGGGATGCCACAGTTTGGTGTGATTCAGGGGAGGGAGAAGCAGAGGGCTCAGCCCCCACCCGACTCTGTCCCTGGGTCCTCTGGGAGAGGAGAAGGCTTAGTGCCAGAGACTGTGATGGTGGCTAGCCATGGGCAGAGCTGCAAGGGGCAAGGGAAAACCTGGACAGCCACAGTGGGCGGTGCCACCTTGGCACTGCTCTGTGCCTGGACACCCACCATGACTCAGGAAGATGCGGCCATTGGAATGCCTGGCTCCCCCAGGGCAACGTGACCCTCTGTGTGGCTGGGACTCGGGCCACGGGCTCTTCCATCGGATCCCTGTAGTGTCCTCGATCCAGACCTGGCTCACTGTCTTTCAGCACCAGCTTGATCAGCTGTCTCATGGTCAGCCAAGGCTCAAAGACACACGAGAGGCCAGAACACCTTCTGCGAGACACCATCTGCCTGGAGGAGGCCGTGCGACATGTCCTCCATTGGAAGCAGTGGCGGTGGGAAAGAAGCCAAGAGGAGATGGCTGGAAGGAATAGTTGCTTCGGAAAGCACACCTGTGAGGGAAATTTAATGATGTAAAAATGTTCACAATATGGTGCCATCTAGAAAAGCAAACTCGGGGCTCTGTTCTGTGCTTTACAAAGAGTTTTACACCTGATGTATTACTGCAGCTTTAGGTGTGGACATGTGTGTAGATACAGACACGGGCAGGTAGGAACACAGATACAGGGGCAGGGACAGGTGTAGGTATAGGTACAGATATAGTATAGCTCCGGATGCAGATATAGTAAAGACACGGATATGATACAGGTATAGCTATAGACACAGACATAGATATAGAGAGACATGGGCATAGATACATTCACATGGAAATGAACATGGATATATGGATACAGAACAGATATGTGCAAGCAGATAGCCTGAAACTGTAACAGTTATTGTCTCAGGATAAAGTAATTATGGGAGATTCTTTATCTCTTTTCTGTGTCTCTTTAATTTCCAACTTTTCTAAAATGTGCTGTTGTATTTTAAATTCAGGAAAAAAATGTTTATTTTAATGAAGAAAATGATTGAGCTGCTGGATTTGTTATCAGGGCTGAGAGCCCTTCCCTCTGGTCCCGCCCCTTCAGAGAGCAAAGTGTCCATCACAGGTGCCGCCTCTAAATGCTTCAACAATAGCACTTCCCAGTGAAATGTTGGTGTCACAAAAGACAATGTTTTAAAGACTTCAGAAATGGGAGGACGGGACTGGATGCCCTTTGCGGAGTCTCCCCATCCCGCACCCTGAGCTGTGGTGAGACGCAGACGGAGCCCCCACCATCTGCATTCAGCTCCATCGCGCTTGGTAAAATGTTGTCTGAAATAGAAGTATTTTTGTCTCCCCTAGAACAACTAGAAATGAACCAGAACAACTCAAAGCTGAGCCCTTTTCTGGACGATCTCAATTAGAAACGATTCTTTCCTGTGGACAGAGTATGAGACAGTGTAGAATTTTAATGATAGCCATCATTGTGGACGAGGCCCACATTTTGTTCAGAGGCAAACATGTATTTTAACATTAAAGAAAAAACTTTCAAAGACAAAACGTGGGCTGCATTCTTTAGGAAATTCGAAAGCCAGAGGGACTCCCCTCATGTTGGAGACAAAGGTATGCACGTGGCCACAGGCCTCCCAGCCACACCAATATTTGAGGTTGTTTTGACTCAGACAGATAAACCTACATGGCTACTTCCTGGCTTCCTGGGCCCATTAAACCTTTATGACTCCCCACACCTGTGAGACCAGAGGACAGAAAGATGACCTGGGTTTACTAAATGAAGACTCGACGTCACAATGCCCATGTGTTCACCACTCCTGTGCCTGATGGAAACTCCATCCCTCCCCACAGATCCACTTTCATCATTAGCTGTGTGTTGTGTACATGTGCGTGGAGACATGTGTGTGCCGTGTATGTAGATGTGTGTGTGTGTGCTCCTGGGTCTACAGATGAAACCCTCGCCTCCTCGCATTCAGTGTTTCTCTCCCCAGCACCCGCAGGTTGCTCCGCAGCTCCCGCACTCACATCACTGTTTCCCTGATGCCCCACCTCAGGAAGGGCTCCGCCCTGATCTCTCATTCCCACCCCACATCCAAGCAGACCACGCTGTCCAGGCTCCTAACTGGCCCCCATGAGTCCACGCTGGCTCCTACAGATAGCATTGCCTCAATCTTTTCAGGGCAGATAGCTGATCGTGCCATCTTTGCCATGACCATGCACTGGCTCCCCAGTGCCCTACTGAGCACACCCAGCTCCTGGGTGGCATGAGGCTTGTGCTATCAGCTGCCCCTCAGTCCCCTGCTTCCTCAGCTCTGACCCCACTTCCGGCCCCAGGGCCTGAGCTGGCCACATATTGGCTGACACCCACACAGGCTTCTCTTCTGTCCTCTGTTCCTTTATCACACCCTGACACCCTCGGGGCACCTCTCTAAGTTCCTGGGTTTTCTGCCCACGTCCTCAGAGGCCCTGAGTCTCCTCCGAGCTGGCCTCCCCGAAAGAACAAGCATCAGGTTGGCCCTGGCGCTGGGCAGTGCTGCCCAGTCACTGCACTGAGCCCAGGCTGCCACCTGAACCGTCAACGTCACTAAACATGAGCAGAAAAGTCAAGGAGCATGAACCAAGCAAGACGGAGAAGACGGGGACAGGAGAGGATGTCAGACCACCCTTATTGGAGCAGCCACTGTTCGCATGCATGTTGGCACCACTTCGGTTGGAGGAGCGTATTCTCAGTGGACTCTGCGTGACTGTAGGAAGTGACTCCCAAGCATTCTAGAACGGCTGCTCTGAGTTGCTTCTAAGAAAAAAAAAAAATAGACAAGTATTCCAACCAGGAGCCATGACGTGGAAGGGACGTGAGACCCTGGATCACAGTCCGTCCCCAAACTGCCCCTCTAGTCACCTCAGAGGCTCCTCTTCTCAGCTCTGAGATGTAACTGGTGTTCTTGTTATTACAGGAAACACAATGTTCAAAGTCACAGCAGTTGTGTTCCCGTGGTGCACCCCCTCTGAGATGAAAGAGAACAATAGAAAATGCACTTGACTTTTTGGATTCCTAATGAGAAAAACTGAGGCTGTATCAGAGAAGCATGCGCAGGTCATAGAACAGTGCTGCGTAGGAATCATTTTCCAACCAAGACAATATTTAATTTGGAATTTGGTGATAAAATGCTAATTGTAATGTGCGATGAGTGTCGAGAGTAAGCCCACAACGTCGTTTAGTTTGCCCAAAGTAAAATTAATAGCAAAATGAAATACATAAGGTCTTGGAAAAGAAGCCAGCCTGAAAAATATGTTTTGTTTCTCAGTTCTATTTCCCTCCTAGGAAATCAAATAGTTCATAAAAACTCTCACCACGAGAGAGAAAATTCTTACTCCGCTCTCCAAAAGAGACTTGATGTGTTTTTTCTCCTCCTGTGCAGTGTACTGAGGACATGGTACTGCTTGCTGACGGCGCCCATCGTGGGCATCAGACACGAGTGACTTGGCTCCTCTGATGACTCCCCTGCAGCCAGCGGCCCGGTGACAAGGAGGCCTGACTTCCCAGCGACTGTAGGCAGCAGTTCTGCCCAAATTCTGTTTCATGTGCCAGCCTTTCGCCTACAGTGATGACTTCCCCTGCATCATCCATCAGCGGATGGCTAAGCGTGCCATAGCAAGTGTTTATCCCACCTGCACCCCACTTCCAGAGTCAATGCAAATATGTTTTCATTTTTCAGTGGCTTAACCCATTCAGGGCTTATTTCTCACTCACTTCATCCAATACGGCTATTTCCATTGGCTGCCCCCCACCTCCACGGGGAGCCGGCTCCTTTCGCCTTCTGGCTCACCCCTCCTCCAGGGCAAGCTTGTCTGCACTCAGCCAAGGGTGGGTGAGGTGGGTGAGGACACCATCCTTTAACTACTGGCCCAGAAGGGACATACATAATTCCCACTCCCATCCACCCATCTGCAGGGCGACTGCAGAAAGTGTCCCCGTGCGGACAAGTGCCTTCCGGCCACAGCTGGATCCCATGACAAAGACAGCCAAACCCTAGAAGCCACCTCTGCAAGTGCAGCGAGAAAGATTCAGAGGGGTCGCCACACATGATTCTCAAATGTGTTCTGTGTACTGGAATACACAGAGGCAGTTACATCAGCATGCAGGCCCTCACCCCCAGGGCCAGAGGTTTGCATTCAACAGGTCTGGGCATGAGGCCCTGAGATCCTGCTTTTTAACAAATACTTCCAGGAGATTCTGCTGAATGTCCTTTGAAAATACAGCAATTGGTTATCTAACGCTATTCGTCAAAGGAGGATAAACAGCACTGATTGGCAGAGAGGAGGGCTCACTTCAGTGTGAAGTGCATCTGTGTCTAGTGGGTCCAGCACAGTCATGGGTGTCCCATGCTCTGGGCTGTGTGACCCTGGGAAAGAGAGAGTCATTCCTAGTCAATTCGTTGGCAATGTTGGAGAACGTCTTCTCACATTTTGACTGCAAAACCAAAACGGCATGCATAGTAAACTTGGTAATCACACTTCCTGCTCAAAGTTTGCTCATTTTCTCAGTAAATACATTTTCGTAAAAACAGCTCCTGCTCAGTCTGGCTCATTTTGCCTGCATTTTTCAAAGTCCATCCAATCTTTCAACAGGTACATAATGGACACCTACCAAGCATCCAAGCCTGCACTGACCACAGGGGCTAGGCAAGGGAAGACCAAAGTTACCCTCGAAAGCCCATCTGCCAGGCAAGATGGCATATAAAGATGAATGGCAATATGTCACGAGAGAAGCATTAAAAGAGTTTGGGGAGACCAAAAGGAAAAGGTCCGCAAAGTGGCCTGGGTATCTCTGTCCCCATAGAAAGAGCTCCTTTGCTTAATGATGATCAGCGCGCAGGAGTGGTTGAGGCATCAGGCAACATGCTGAGCAAGTACAGTGTCCACCAGCAACAAAAACTGCCAATGGAGAGAAATTGATTTTTATTTATTCACTAGAGGCCCGGTGCATGAAATTCATGCACAAGGTGGGGGAGGCTGGTCCTTCAGCCCAGCCTGCACCCTCTCCAATCCGGGACCCCTCAGGGGATGTCCAACTGCCGGTTTAGGCTTACTCAGTCATATCAGACCTAAGCCATCAGTCAAACATCCCTCTCACAATCCAGGACTGCTGGCTCCTAACTGCTCACTTGCCTGCCTGCCTGCCTGATTGCGGCTAACTGCCTCTACCTACCTGCCTGATAGCTCCTAACCCCTCTGCCTGCCTGCCTGATTGTCCCTAACCATCTCTGCCTGCCAGCCTGATCATCCCTAACTGCTCTCCCCTGCCGGCCTGATCACCCCTAACCACCTCTGCCTTGGCCCCAGCCACCATGGCTTTGTCTGGAAGGACATCGGGTCTATCTGGTCTAATTAGCATATCATCCTTTTATTAGTATAGATTATTTTTAGACAGCACAAGGTCATAACAGCAATGTGGCACCTAAAACTAAATAGGAATTGGTTCCGGCACTCACATCAGCAGCTTGCTAATCTTTGGACAACTTAGGACCTTGGATGCTCACCGCAGGTACCTGGCGCCTCAGTGGGCTGGGCCGTTAAACAGAGATGCAGCCAGCACCTGTCTCATGTGATGATGTTGGTGGAGCAGGAACCACGGTTCCTTAAGGAGCCCTTGGACTTGAAGACTTCCAGTCACAATCCCCAGCTTGCTCCCGCGGTGGAGCTGTCCGTGGTCCTGGGCTTTCTGGTAGCATCCCTTGAAGAGGCCACTTGCCATTTCAGCTCAGCTTTTCTTTGCATCAAATAGAGTCCCTCACTCCCCCAGTGCAGGGTGCAGACAACCATTGCAGGGAGGGGACGGTGCCTGGGGACTGGCCCTCGAGAAAGCTATTTTTGCTGTTCACCATCCAGGCAGCGGGAGATAGGAATATTTAATTATCCTGACAGCCAGGTTTTCAAAGACTTGCAGACGTCTGAGGCTGTCTGACCAGAGTGTCAGATGAGCTAAGTTACCAAGGGAAACAGGTATGTACGTGCAGGGGAAATTTTCTTGTTTTGTAAAAATGGACCTTGATCCCCGTGATTTCAGTCAAAAACTCATTATTACCAACTGTTTACAATACACTCAGAAGAAAAGTAAGTGGTCACTGATTCTTGAGTGGATATCTGGGGACGTTCAAAAAGTTAAGTTCCTGCTCCATCTGTCACAGGCTGGAATCCCCAGGAACCAGCCATGAAACACAAGGGATGCGGGAGGCAGGTCCTGGGAGCAGCCCAGGGAGAGGAGAGGGGAGGGGAGGCAGCTAGGGCCCCAGAAGTTCACCATGCTGTGGCTGCAACAGACGCCCAACCTACGAAGGCCCCAAAGTGAGGCTGGCCCTGCAGGACTGTCCCCACCGTGGTATCTGGCAGACACTTGTTACCTGTCGGCCTCCAGCCTCTTGCTCAAATAGAGGCTGACTCAGGGGCCCAAGCTTTGGGGGTTTGACGGCACATCCATTGCAGTCTCTAACTTCTTGCTAAGCTACACGGGTAGAACAACTTTCTCACCATGCTTAGCTGTCTCTGGGGGGAGTTTTCTATGATAAAAACAACCTTTCAATGCAGTTACCAAAGCCCCCACCTCCTGACCAGGGCCTGGTCACTCTCCATCTCCTCTGTCTGGGTTTCAAGTCCTTTGTTGTGTGGACTTCACAACAAAGAACTCTGATTGGTTAGATTTTTTTGCAATTGTTTTCAGTCAAATTAATGGAGAATGAAAGTACAAAACTTTATCTCCTTCTTTTAATGTGATATTTTATGTACAGAATTATGTTATAATAAAAAATACTCTGTGCTCTATAAAACTACTGATTTAAAGCTTAGAAGGAAATATCTTGGTTTCTTGGATCATACCAGCTGCTAAGGGGCAGTAAAACATTTATATGCAGAAGAACACCCATTCGAATCACCCAATCCTGCAAAAATATTCTTTAATATCCATGTGTTGTCTCTGTAAGAGACTGAGAAGTACAGACATACAGTGCCTGGAAAGATGTCTTTTCCAAGAGTTTTTACTTTCCCCATCATTTTTGAATTAGCCACTTCCATTGACAATGTTTTCGCTTTCTCTGCATTTTTACCACTGTCTCTGTTTAAATATATGAACTTATAATGACACTCTGAGTGATTGTTTCAAAGAATTTGGATTACTCTCTGTTTTTGAGTCACAAGATAGTATTCTAAGCAGACAATAATCTTAAAATAGTTCATCTACTGATGCTAGACCATTGAATTATTGAGAACCAAAGGTACAAAGAAGTGCATGAGAAAAATGCCATGAATTTAAATAAAAAATAAAATAGCACCCAACATAGAAATACTTCCTGAATAAGAGACTTAATTCCAACAGACATTTCAGCCAAGCGTCCTACCTGGACCGGTGCTGACACAGGCCAGGACCAGCCTAAAGGTTCGTAACTCCCAAGGAACTGAATATAATAAAATTACAGTGGGGAGGAGGGGAGGGAGAAAATTTCCTTAAGGAAAAATATCCACTAATAAATGTGGAATGAATTACAGAAAAGGTAAGTCACCGTTAACATCCCTCACCGACTGTCACGGGCTGGTTTTACCAGGAGTCGCTACAGCTGCTGAGCAACAGCTGGAGGAAACACAGTATTTGTACAATTTCAAGTGTCGTCCCCTCCCCAGGCATTAATCAGTAAAGAGGGAGCAATGGTGACTTTATTGTGGAGACCCAGCAGATGCCACCCTAACCTGTGATCAAGGTCCCATCACCAGGAGTGAGATGACAGGGAGACTCCATGTACCTTCAGATATGACGCCCTGAACATCACACCACATCACCCCTTCGGTTCTCTTGCCCAAAATGCATCACTTTGATATAATCAGGGGGCAGCATCAGGCAACACAAACTGAGGGACATTTTACAAAGTAATGTCAACGAGTGACTGTGAGCCATCAAGGGTGAGAGAGCAAGGAGCTGTGAGGAGACATGTGGCAGAGACCCTAGGTGGGACCCCGAAGCAGAAAGAGGGCATTGTGCCCATAGCCACCTCTCAGCTCTGCCCCAGGGATGCGCGAGGTTGACGGCAAGAGGACCCGGGTGGCGGGCACCCAGGAACTCTGAGCAATTTTGCAACTTACTGTAAGTCAAAAATTATTTCATTTTTTTTCTAAAAGCTAAACAACCTAGGAATTGAAATTCAAGTGGCTTTGGGGATGCGGTGGGCAGTCTGTGCTGCAGGGGAGACCGAGGAACGGGAAGGAGACTCAGGGAAACCTACAGAACCCAGGGTTAGTCAGAGCAGCTCGCCCAGCTTGGAATGAAATACGGGGCTGCTGCCTGCCCTGCGGTGACGCTCGCTGAGGGTCCCATGCAGGCAGCGGGCGGAAGCACCCTCTGTGAGGCAGCTGACCCGCTCAGGCGGTCCCCTCACACACCAGCTCAAGGAGGAAGGGGACACCATGCGGAGCAGGGGAGACGGAGCTGAGGGTGGACTGCACCTCCCAGGCTGGTGCCGAGGACTGAGGTCACCGCCATCGCAGGTATTGCCTTGGAGCAGACACACCGCAAACACTGCACAGACAAGAAGCTCGCGCCACCTCCCTCACCCCCTGCCCAGAAAGAGCTATCTGGCTGACTCGCGGTTTCTAACACTATCGATTACATCCCCCAAAGGTCATGAATTACATTCTTAAGATACTTGCTGAGCTTGACCTCTTGCAATGACCATCCTGCGCAGACTGGTCAGGTCAGCGGGATTTTTGCTCCTCGGCTGCAGTTCAAAAGCCCCTTGTCCCTTGTGGTCAACCCTACCCACTTCCTGGGAAAGGTAAAGACGTGTCCAGTGGTGGGGACACACTGGCTAAACCGGGTCTGGACGCAGCTGGGGAGCTCAGACGCGCTCCCTCTGGGACAAAGCTGGCTGCTCCCGGAAGGGGATCGGGTCTCCTGCATGGGGACCTCCTGCACAGAGGAAGCACAGGCATCTGAGACATGTCAGAGCAAACTCAATACCAAAGGCTTCCCATGTCCCCAAAAGACCCAGGGTTAGAGCAAGCTCGTTTTAAAAGCATGTTGCTATGGCCCTGGCTGGTGTTGCTAAGTGGTTAGAGTGTCGGCCTGCACACCAGAGGGTCACAGGCACGTACCTGGGTTGCAGGTTCGATCCCCAGCCCAGTTGGGGTTTATGTGGGAGGCAACCAATTGATGTTTTTCTCTCCTCGCCCCCGCCTTTCCCTCCCCCGACTATCTCTAAAAAAAAAAAAAATCATTGAAAAAACATATCCACGGGGGAGGTTAAAATCCTCAGGTGAGGATTAAAAAAAAAAAGTATGTTGCTGTGAATGAGGTCAGTTGCAGGCCGGTCACCCAGTGAAGGACAGATGACAACTGAGGGGTGAGGCTGAGTCACGCTCTGGGTGTCCGAGGGGCTTTGTGGTCTAGAGTTGTTTGAAACGAACAAACAGGGGGTAGGAGGGAACACGCAGCATCAGCATCGCTTCACACACGTGTGCACAGACACCCAGCCTCACAGGCAGACACCTGCCCCAGTAATGAATTAGTGAGTCCGTGTCCTTTATTGAAGAGGCTTATTATGTTTTTGTCTGTGATCACCTGAAGTTCGGTAAATGGTTCAATGTAATTCATTACTGATACAGTGTCCTTCATACCCAGCATCACCAAATGATTGGCAGCAAGAGCAGGACAGAGTTACAAAGAACTTTTGAGCTGGCCACACCCGTCCAGTGACAGGGGAGACGGAGGCCACAGGTGACCCACAGAGGCAGTGCCCTGTCCTACGTCCCCATTTCCATCTGGGTCCACCTGTCCTTAAACTGACCCAAATCACACACCTGCTGGAGCCCTGGGGGACCCGAGCCGGGGACTCAGCCAAAGATTGTGTCCCTCCACGTCCTGCCACTAAAAACACACACAGAAATGGAACCCGAAGCTGCAAAGGCCCCACTCGGCTCTGTGCAAACTTGGATTCTGTTGCTGTGCTGTTTATTCTGAGAGGCAGATCAGATTAATTTTACTGCAGTTGAAAATCATGCAAATATAGTTGAGAAAAAGGCATTTAATTCTTTATTGCTCCCACGCACGCCACCCCCAGCACCTCCAGTGCGAGCACTGCCGGCGTTTTAGTGTTATTCCGCCATACAGTACATCACGATGTTAATTTTCCACATTACTTTACTCCTTCTCCAGACCATATTTTACAACAGAGAAAACAAACTGCTTGTAATTACACTGCATGCCAGGACAAATTAAGTAAACACGCATTTTTAAGGCTTCGGGCTGTTAGGGTACAAAACAAAGGACTTCAGTGAAGGTCAATATTAGAGTTGTGCAATTGCCCAGGGACACGGAGACAAACCCTTGATTGAAAGTGCAAATGGTTCCGTTCCCCGCACAGAGCTGGATTCCTGAAAAGGACGCGCTGCCAGGGAAGCCGGGACATTTTCCCTGTGCTCTATTCATTTTCCTGGAGATTAATGCTAATGCCAATAATCAAAAATAATGACAAACTAACCAAAAAACCTATTGTGTCACTAGCAGGGACATAAGTCACCTAAAAGTAAGTCTGCTGCCTTCCACACCCTCCACTGAAACTGACATCTATCTATCTATATAATAAAAGCCCAGCGGCCATCACAGTGAACAACCAGAATGACTGGTCGTTATGATGCTCACTGACCACCAGGGGACAGACACTCAACACAGGAACTGCCCCCTGGTGGTCAGTGCGCTCCCACAGCTGGAGCAGCTCAGCTAGAAGCCTGGCCCATGGCTGGCAAGCACAGCAGCAGTGGCGGGAGTCTCTCCTGCCTCCATGGTAGCGCTAAGGAGTGGTGAACCAAGCAGTAAGGAGCAAGCAGGTGGGCAGTTAGGAGTGAGGAGTCCCAGATTGCGAGAGGGATGTCTGACTGCTGGTTTAGGCCCAATCGGGCCTAAGCCATCAGTTGTACATCCCCTAAGGGGTCCCAGATTGCAAGAGGGTGCAGGCCAGGCTGAGGGATTCCCACTCCCACCCACCTCGCACGAATTTTGTGCATTGGGCCTCTAGTACAAACATAACATGAGGCCCACAGGATCTGTAGACGTGAGTGGTCACATGCCTTCTCTCTGATTCCCTCATGCAAAATATTACGGACAGCCACACCACCTGTCCAGGATTGAGGAAGCAGAATCGAGACAGAGTCCATGGGAGGCTGGAATTTTTAATGAGCCAAGGTTATTAAAAGGAACATCGCTGAGATTTGTGAAGATCAGGAAAAGGCGTTTCTGCTTTGGCAGGCCGCCCGAGGACAGCCCCGCAAGGCAGCCCCACAGTGGCCTTGCAGAGAGGATGCAGGGAGCCGTGTGACTGTCGGTGCCGCAAACGCTGACAAGAGCCCATTGGGAAAGTTAGGTGTCTCAAGTGGCCACCTCGCTGACACACATACTGTGGTTTTCCCCCCACAAAACAAATATTTGGCCTCCTCTCCTCTCCAGGATGTTTCTGAATGTGATCAGATACAGTCAATTCTCATTATTCGGGGATTTTGTACTTGCAAAGTTCCCTGGAATTTGTCACCTTGAAATCAATACAGTGCGTGTGGTCACCCTCAGACTGCGCACTATGAGGCACCCAACAGGCTCCAGCTCTTGTTCTGTAAACACCTGTGCTTGTTAAGGTCTATTTAATGCCACTTTTATTTTTCATTTGTGTGTATTTTGCCACTGGCTTTGCTGTTTCAATGGCCCAAACTGAGTGCTGGGGTGCTGCCTGTGTCCCGGGCTCAAGGAGGCTGCGTGCGAGGTGCCTCCAGGGAAAACACCTGGGCAGGTGAGCTTGGTGCAGGCAGGAGTCAGAGCTGCTGGCCGCGAGTTCAGTGTTAACAAATCCACGATACGCATCAGATCGGGAATCTTTAAACAGAAACACACGTGCATCAAGGTTGATGAAATCATGAACATGTGAGCAGAGGCTCCCAGCACCTCACCTGTGTTTTCCCGGAGCCTGGGTTCAGTGTTTGTAACTCAGGGTTCATGGTGACCTCATAGAGCAGGACCTCCCTGAATAATGACATCCACTATAGTATGTGTTTCACATAGATGTGAAAAGCACATGCATTTGTGTGTAAACACACTTGTAACCTTTACTACATAGACAGGCTGTGGATAGAGTCTACTGTGGAGAATGCGGAAGCACAGTCCGCAGGGAAGGGGGACTCTATGTCCAGCCGGACCTCTGTCCTCCTTCCTAACAGGACGTAAGTAACAGGGAGATGGCACTGTCAGCTGTCCACGCTGTGCACACACACATGCACATGCAGGCACACGGGCGCACACAGAACCTGCATTTTCACTTCTAATTTCTCATGCTGTGTGCAATGAGATTTTAAGGAAGCTCAAAGGAATCCTTCCCCCTTGCCCACATTTGACTGTAGCCCTTACAGTCACTAAAACACCCAGGTGAGTGTTCCTCAGCTACCGCCCTCGCGCCAGGATTTTCAGGTGTTTGTAATCCTGTAATTGGCAATTGAATTTGTTTTTGCAAACCAGCATACGCTCCGCTCTCCGCGTCCCCAAGGTCACATGATGGATGGATGGCCTCTGCTTAATGTGACCACCCACTTGATCCTTTGGTTTCATGCGGCAGAAGTTAAGGTGTCTTATCTCCAGGGATGAGGACAAAGCTGACTGAGCAACGATGAAACGGTGCTGGTCAGCTTTGTAAACCATGCAAACAAGGCTGTCTCTCCTCAAGCAAGAACGGGAGGTTAGCCCCCTCTTTCCACAGAGCGCCATCGCCCCGCTACCGGTGGCAATGAAGACTTGAACTTGGAAAAAACCTGCTGCGTTTGGCTGTTTCTCAAGTCTGCAAACTCCCGTGGACGACTGTTCAGAGAACAGAGGGTGTCACCGTGCCAGGATGTGGGGCGGTTTATCTTACTTAGCTCCGAATATCTTCTGCCATTCCCGTGTTTTCCAGCATGAGAGTGTGGGCACGAGCAAATGGTCATTATGGAAAAACAAACTCCCTCCAACACCTCAGCAGGCCAGTAATCACAATAGAGATCACTGTCACGTCTGCGCCAACTTCCTTCGAGGGTCTGGCGCCGTTGTGCACACGGGAGCCTAAGATGCTGGTGGTGCCGCTTGGAGAGACGACCACACACCATTCTGAGCCAGACTCACTGCCAGTACACGGATGTCGCAAACCTGCCAGGGCCTGAGACTCTGCTCCCCTCCTGAAGGCTGTGGTGTGATTTTTAAGACTTTTCATATTCACCACTGCTCAGCCTGAAATTCTTTTTTAATAGAATTTAAATTCTATTTAGATTCTTCTGTGATAAAATTATTTTGTTAATAAGTAATTAACAAAGCCAGATAATACGCTGCTAAATTAACCCAACCCATCAGTTATACACATACCACACTCATGCACAGGCATGCATGTACACATCCACATACTAACATGCATGTACATGTATGTGTATGTGCACATGCAATCGCACACCCCACACGTGCATGCACATGCATATGTACTCGCACATGTACATTCATATATATACACCTACAACGACATGCATTTGTGCACACATGCACATTCACACATGTATTAATACATGCACACATGCATGCTCTCACAACACACAGGCACACACATGCATACTTGCACACACATGTGAATACATACAAAAGACATGTGTGCACATGCACACACATTTATCTGCCAGAGGTGAGTCCAGTATTCAAAATCCTGAGAGGTAGCACTTGTATAAAAAGATGTTTGTGCACAATCTTAGTGTTAAAGGGTGAGGGAAGAGATCCAGACAGCAGCACCGCAAGGCTACATTTACGCCTTTGCTCATTGTTATTCCTGCATGAAACCATCTCCAACACGTGGAGCCTCGGTCTCGAGGAGCTTTCCTTCCTGAGGACCTGCTCACGCCCACCCTCCATCGCTGAGCTGGTCCAAGGCGCCTTGTTCTGAGACAGGGCCCGTCTTTCCCATGACAGGTCCTCACTGCAGCCAGCCCTGCCCAAGGACCTCCAAAGACTAAGAATTCCATTTTTAAAAATCTAGTTAACATCTGAAAGAGCAGTAAATGTGCAAATTGCTGTCCTAAACCTTCCTTTATGGCTTTTTCTTTTCAGACAAGCTCCGGCCCGGCCCGGCCCCCAATGAGGTTACTCACTGGAGAGAAGACCCAGCGATTTATGTCCTTCAGATGTTTACCTTCAGTAAAGACACTTCAAAGAGCAGGCATGGGGCTCCCCCTGCCCAGCAAACACTTAAAGCCCCTCGCCGTGATGGATGGGGCCGCTCCCAGATTTAATAAATATCAGCAGCGGCCACTTCCCTTTCAGGGCAGCTGTTTCCGCAGTGAGCACGCGGCTCCTGGGTGGCCTGGCCGGCCCAGCGGGAGAGTTACGGGTTGCAGGGATGCCAGGTCCCTCCTCTTTCTCCCCAAATGCCCCTCTCCTGCGGAGGCTGCTGTTGTGCCTCCCGCCCAAGCATTCCACAATCTTGACTTAATCTTCCTGCAGACGACGATTCTCACAAAGATTGCTGTTCCTCTTCTCATATCGAGTTGCCCAAGTGGGTTTGATGAGCATCCTCATTAAGCATAGAACGTAAATAATCTCAATGTTACCTCACCAGACACATGAAGTTACTGAGAGAGGGGACCACATCACTAGCTCCCAGGAAACTCCAAGGGGCTGAGTCCCCAGGGAACAGTGGACACGTAAACGTTAACCAACATTGGTTCCGCTTCTCTCTGGCTGCTACCGAGGACTTGGGGAAAACGCATGCTCAGAGTGGGGCTCAGAAGGGGGATGATGGTTTTATTCAGGCCACAAACAGCATCATTTCTCAACGCCGGTTATAATAATAACAATAATAATAATGCTATGGTTCACATTGCACCAAGAACCTTTTAGGATGGTCACTAATCCTCCTAATCATTATATGTTATTTGTCATGTTTTAAAAGTAAAGAAACTGTGCCTGGCCAGCATGGCTCAGTGGTTGAGCGTCAACCTATGAACCAGGAGGTTGCCATTCAATTCCTGGTCAGGGCACATGCCCAGGTTGCAGGTTCAGTCTCTGGTGCGGGGCATGCAGGCAGCAGCTGATCAATGATTTTCTCTCATCATTGATGTTTCTCTCTCTCCCCCTGCCTTCCTCTCTGAAATCAATAAAAATATATTTTAAAATAAATTAATTAATAAATACACAAATTGTAGCTCAAAGAAGTTAAAAACCTTAGCCAGCATCACCCAGCAGGCTGATATGCCCACCAATCTATGAATATTTCCACCGGACACGGTGACTTGGCCGGGATCACTTGGAGAGGCAGCCCCTCCAGTCACCACAGGGCGAGGGGAGGTCATGTTCAATGCGAGCTCAGTCTAATGCACCAGACCCAAAACTTCTGTCTCACATGTGTCTTTTCCCCAACAATGCTTCGGAACAGCCAGGGGTGCACAGTGCCTCGGGAGAAAATCCACATGGATTTGAGTGGAGTCTGTGCTCTTCAACGTTGTATTCGTGTCCTGGCCTTAACATACACCTGCGTTAACATACACCTGATGGTGTGAGCTGCCTGGTGCTCCAGATGTTTCTGTTCTAACTGAAGAGCCAGGGTTTCAGGAAGGACATAAAGTCCATTCATCTAGAACAGTGGTTCTCCCAAGGTTGAGAACCACTGTTCTAGAAGGTTCCCCAAACCCAACAGCCAGGAGGGTCCAGGTCTGTGAGACCCTACCAGACTCAGCACTGAGGGGCAACA
>NW_006289416.1:7048757-7052195 GCF_000327345.1 Myotis davidii | reverse complement strand
GTGCCCGCAACCCAGGTACATGCCCTTGACCGGAATTGAACCTGGGACCCCTCAGTCCACAAGCCGATGCTCTATCCACTGAGCCAAACCGGTTTCGGCGATAAATGGCACTTTTGAATCAACTCTGCACGCTAGTTCTCTGCTATTTGGAAATAAAACTACCTGGGAGAAAAACCAGAACTTGACCTAGTGAGTGAAAAACAAAATGTTTGGCCAGTTTTCCTCAAACATTGAGAAAGATCTCTGGAAAGTGTCTCCCGAATGTGTCCTTGCTCAGTAGCACCAGGCCCAGGCTCCCAGGTCACGGGCAGACAGACTCCCATCTCTCCAGGGAGGATTCAGGTCCAGGGTGCAATCCCTGAGTTTTTGTCGGGGTTTTTCCGAGGCGTTCAAGAGTGGGAGCTGCATGTGTGTGTGCGGAGCAGGATACAGAAGCCACTCAGTACGTGTCCTTGACTCCTCTCTCCCCTTAACAGGGGTGGGGAACCTTTCTTCTGCAAAGGGCCGTGTGGGTATTTATAACATCATCACGGGCCATGTACAGTTATCAGCTTAAAAATTAGCTGGCTAGGTTTGGTCAAACATTTAATTAACTCACCCCTCATGCCTGGGCAGGGCCAGACGAAATGACTTCCTGGGCCTTATATGGTCCCCGGGCCAGACATTCCCCACCCGTGACTTACAAGGTTGTAACTACAGCAGACACACCTTCTGAGTAGCAACAACAGCCAAAGGCACTGCTCCCCTGGGTCCTCACAATGACCTTGGGAGTGTGTCTCCCCCCCGCCCTCCCCCCTGATTTTACACATGAGGAAACTGAGGCACGCGGGTTAAGTGATTTCCAGGGGTCATATGTCTCGTGGCAAAGCCAGGATTTGACCCCAGAAGTCTGTTCCAAAGTGGTTCTCAGCTCACATCTGAGCTGCCCTGACTATTTGTCTGAAACTCCTGTACCTGGAACAGAAGGATGCCATTGGGGAACCTGCTTCGAGGGAGGGGCCCAAATCTCCAGGGTTGTCATGGTTACAGGGCTGCTTGGAGGGCACATGTGTCTGCTTCATGGGTAACGGCCATGTCTCCCTCGATGGGACGGCCTCGTGTGGGCTGTGCTGCTGTTCTCTGTGGCTACCTATGCACGTCAGTGGTTTTTCAGGGTGTGTGAACCAAGAGGTCTTTTATTTATCCTCACCTGAGGACATGCTTATTGATTTGAGAATGAGAGAAACGTTGATTGGTTGCCTCTGGCATGGCCCCCAACCAGGAATCAAACCCAAGACTTTTCGGTGTATGAAAAGACACTCCCACCAACTGAGCAACCTGGCCAGGGCATGAGCGGTCTTTTTAATTCTCTCAGGAGATAAGCCCCTGGAGGCACCTGCCCTCAGAAATCACCTGTTGAGTCACAGGAACCTCCCCAGCACTGTCCTGTTCGGCTGCCCTACAAGTGTCCACTGCTGAACGGGCTGGGCTGACAAACCCATGTTCAGTGCAGGGGAGTAGCTGCATTCTTAATGCACAGCAGCAAGTGAGCAGCATGAAGACAGAGAGCTGAGGGCTGAACTGCAGGCCTGGGCCCGAGGGCCAGGCCTGATGCGTCTGAGGCCTGTGCTGAGTCCCGTGTCCTTTTCAGGCACAAAGGATGCCCGCCCTCCCGTGGAAAGTGGCATCTCCGTCCTGTTGCTCCCCAAAGTTGGTTGGGGATCTGGGTGTCCCCCCACATGCTCAAAATGCATCCTGGCCTATTTCCAGAGGGCCGCTTCTCATTAATAATGCCATTGTCATCAAGAATAAAAAAATGCAAGAAATGTGAAATTCAAACATCCAGTTGTGGCTGCGAGATAATTATTAGTTTTCTGATTATAACTGTTTCTTACCTATAATCCTGGTTCCCTTAGTCATTAGTGTCGCTATTATCGTCATCACTGGAGTCTGAGATTAGGCAACAACGAATTTCCATCCAGTGAAAGACCAATTAACTGAGCCGTGTCCACTTGACCACAAATGAGCCCAGGAAGGGACCCTACACAAGCTTAATATTGGCGTGTGTTTTTTAAGTCACAGAAACGTGGTTTGTGTGAGAGAGCGAAATCAGCTGTCCACCCCTCTCCCCAACACACCTGTGAGTTTTCATACGTGGGGACAAGTGTGGAGGTGGATGACCTACAGATTGCACCTTTGGACAGTCGGCCTCCTTTTAGACGTCTATTATGGCTAACTTTAAGGAACTATAGGTTCCCATTCGGCTCTGATGTCCTTTTGTGTCATCTGATGGTGGACAAGGATTCTCAGGTTTGCAATTTTGAAACACTCCTCCCTCCAGAAGTGGGCGCCGCTCCATCCTGCTGGAGACACGGGATGAGCTCATCGGTGGGCACGGGCGCGCTGAGCGCCTCCCCTCCACTGGTCCTGCATCCCGTCCCCAACAGCTGATGACAATTAAATCTATGGGTGGAAGGAATTCACCTCGCACCACTCCACCGTAATTACAAAGTTGCTGCCGACTTCCAGTGCTGACAGGCTCCATCTCGTCTGCCCCTTGGCGCTGTGGCATTTATTTACAATCTGCGGCACGTCTCACAGACGACGGGTCCCACGGGTGCCACGGATGGGTGATGGATATACGGTGGAAAGTGGGCAGGGGCCAGTGGTGAGAGGCAGAGGCTGGGATCATGGACACTTATGTAAATTTCGCAGGCGACTTTGCAGCAGGCACGGGTGCGGAAGGCTGAGACAGCCGGACACGGAGGAGAACCGGGAAAGTGCTCGATGGAGCCACCCAGACGTCCCGAGGTCTGCCGGGGTCACGCCCGGTGGCTGGCGAGCTGTTTACATCGTTTTATCCACTTCATTCCACATCAACCATCTCTGCAACTTATCCACCGAAGACCCGTGATGGCCACAACCCAGAAATACAAACTCAGAAACTAAACACCAGACACAGGGTATTGGCTTGGAGTCACTTTCTCACCCTCAGGTCCCTTTTCTGAAAGGCTCTTTCTCTCGGGTTCCTATGCACAGGAACGGCAACACGGGGCTCTGATGAGTGGTAGCGCCTCTACCTTCCACAGGGATTCACAGAATCCTCCCACGTGGGCACATGTTGAAAGACACCACCGTGTCATGAAGAAATGACCCAGAATACGTCGTTAGCGTGGGGCCAAACTCAGGGGCTGAAATGAGCATCAAAGCTAGAGGAAGTGATTGTTGCCATGTTCACCTTAAAGACGAGGACTTATACAAGCTGCAGCTGGGACTAGTCTTCAATAAAGCCCGAGCAATATAATATCTGCATCAGATATTTGAATGCCCAGTCACTTTGTTGGCTAATAAGAAAATGCGCAGTTTATGTATGAGTTTATTATTTAAGTTTTGAAAATCGCACTTAACCAGATAATGTCATCCCTAAATTGCTATTATGCTTGCTGCCATCGCATGAGC
>NW_006289416.1:7046243-7048527 GCF_000327345.1 Myotis davidii | reverse complement strand
TTTGCTAACCTGTGGGTGAGTTCATGCATCTGTGAATCCGGCCCAGTGGCCCCGGCATGGACAGCACTCGGGTGGGTGGGCCTCTGCTCTGGGCGGTGCCAGGAAGGGCAGCAGCAGGGTCCTTGGGGACCCTGGCGCCATCGGTGTTCACTGGGCAGCAGCCCGGCTCCGAGGGGCAGCCGTCTGTTTTAAACGGAGGAGTTTAGGAGCGCCCCTCTGGGTAGGAGGCCATCTGTGCACTCTGTAACCACAAAATCCACTGAGGCCGGAGAATATCTGAAATGGGGAAATGTGTACAATACGTTAACTACTGAAACAGGAAGCTACGTTCCCGGTCTCTGTAAAGAGCTCAGTCGGGTTCTCCCGGCTCCTCTGTGCTTGTGAGCAGCCTACCCTGTGCTCTGCTACATGCCGACACCTGTGCCAGGGCCAGGGGATATGTGTGTGACCAGAGAGAGACAAAACCAATGTTGTTGCCTTTGTCTTTTAAAGGCGTCTCTCTCTCTCCCTCTGGCGTGAGTAAAACTCTCTGGGTTTCTGGGTCACTGAGAGATACTCGTGTTAGGGCTCTGTAACGGGGGGCGGGAGGGGCGTCTAGATTACCTTCTTCCCACCTTAGGAGGAAGCAGAGTCTACTCCCCAGCAGATGCTTTGCCGTCTCCTTGAGGGTGAAGGTGTGGGGTTGGGAGGGTGACAGTTGAGGTTTCTAGTGGGGCTAGGAGAGACCACGAGAGGTGAGGCGCTGCTCCCATAAGGGGAGCCTGGCCTGCTCCACGGTGACACCTGCTGCAAGCCGGCCACAGGTGCCGGAGGAGTGGATGGCTTGGGTCCATCCTGACAAGACCACCTGCCAAGCATTCAAGCCTTTGCTTCGAGCTCCAGTACAAAAGGCTCAGCAGCTACCGGCAGAGGAAACAGACACAGAAAACACTCTGCCTTCCTCCGGCGCACAGTGTTCCCAAACCCCACGTGCCAGGCCCACGGGGCTGGGACACAGGGGTGTCCTGCAGGAGCCCAGGTACCTGGGATTGGGGTGGGGGCTTGGAGGGTGGCTTCCTGATGGGGTTGAGAAACCGATTCGTGGTAAAACAGACCGGGATTGTCTCCTTGTAAAGCAGTAAAGATTCCTGATGACAGTTACATTCTTAAGGGAAATGAGTGTTAATGGCTGTCTAGACATTTTATTACCACAGCGAAGCACTGGCCATTGACCATCTCCTTCCTCACGAAGCTCCGGGTCAGCCTGAATTGTTTGTTTCCAAGGACGACAACAGCCCAGGCTCCATGTGTGACAGCCCCGAGCCCACAGTGGAGAATGTTGCCAGGAAAAATCAGGGGATACGTGCCACAGGCACTGGGGACGAAATCTGCTTCGTGGGCATATATTTACCTGACTTGTATAATGCGGACTAATCTACCGTGATTTTGAACAGATTCCAGCAAGCATGTGACTTTCTCTCTGCTCGGGTGCTTTTTTTTCCTGTCGTTCTTGTAATAGTTATTTTTAATCACTGCGCAACTACTTTCCATGAGGGCTGTGGCGTCATTGGGGTTTGAGATGAGGTCTGGTTAAGGTGGACAGAAAGGGGCCTGGTCCTGCTAACCTCGGACCTCACGTGCGCCAGCTCAGCCCAGCGTCTGCCGGAGAAGCCGGGCGTGGTCCCTCCTGGCAGCACTGACCCTCCTCAAAGCCCGAGCTCTGGCAACTCGTCGGAGAAACACCCTCTGGCCTCCCGCTTGTCCTCCTGCAGGTTTCTGCTCTCACATGACTGTTCAGTACAAACAAAGAAGCTGGAAAGCCCAGAGGGTGAGACTGGGGAGGTTTGGAGGGGAGATCTCTGCAGGAATCACAGACGTTACCTTGGCACACACACTTTGGAACCAGCTAACACGGAACAGAAGAGGTCAGATGAGTCTCAGAGAGAGTCTAGAACGAGCTGGAAGGCGTTCCTTCCATGCATGTGATAGCTCTTCCGTCACTGCCAGGCCCTGCGTGGCCCCTGGCCAAGCACCCGGCTCTGAGCTGGGAAGGTCATCACTCCTCTCATGGCCAAACCATATTCCATGGTGTGAAAGCACATGCTTCGTTTAGTCACTCATCAGCTCATGTGTGTTGTTTCTTCTTTTTGACTATTTTGCATAATGCTGCTGAGGACCTTCGCCCACAAGTGTGTGTTCATTTCTCTTGGGCATTAGAAGTGCTGGGAAATGCTGGGTTTTAAGGAAGGTATGTTGACTTTTACACCTGTTAAACTTCAGGACCTCCCAGACCTTCTTCTTTCTC
>NW_006289416.1:6997729-7046196 GCF_000327345.1 Myotis davidii | reverse complement strand
CTTTCCCCCCCCCCCTCACTTTCTCTAGAGCAGAGCTACCATCTGCAGTTTTCATTCTCATTTGCACAGTGCAAAGCCGCAGCAGCGCACTCAATTCCACCCTGCACAACGTTTCAGAACGTAGAGGAGCACAAGTCTCAATTAACCCGAGTTAGGACCAGGACAATGGGTGTTGTTTTATTCCTTAATCCCCTGAGGGCCCCAAGACCGGGCCTGGGTTTGAAATGACCTAAGAGGCACTTGTCCCCGAGGCCAGCCTGCAGCATCGGGGTGACCGGGGCTTTTCATCCCAAAGCACTCCGCTTTCCTTTTATGCATAATCTGTTTCTAACAAGGTACCTGCTCTGGCTAATTCCTTTCTCCTGAAAAATCAATGAGAAAGAGTGGATGTTTTACAAGCCTTGTTTGCAGGCCAAGAAGAAAATGATTTTTCAACAAGCAGGAGAAGAAAAGAAATGGGGTTGCTCCACCTGAACATTACATTTTGTAAAACCGGGAGCTCATGTCTGAGAACGCAATGGCTTCTGAAAATACGTCTTTTCACTCACTGCCTTGCAAAGCAGCTCCTCTGGTTTTCAGAGACGGTCCCCGCTGAGTCCTGCAAACGCCCTGCTCCGTGGGCATGCCTGCCGTAGTGGGGTATGGGGGGGCAGGGAGTGCAGGGGGGCACAGCTGCTCCCATGTGGGTGAGACGCTGCTCAGCTATCCGATGTCAGATTTTTTTTTAAACCAAGTCAAGCCAGTGAGTGAATAAAATCATTGTGTGAATAAAGGCCACTAGTCCTGTGATGTTGCCTATCAGAGCCGACAAGGACAGGCCACCCACACACCGAATCTGCCCAAGAAGCAATCTGGGAGAGCGGCAGGCCACCATGTGTGGTTTTCCAATTTGCCCCCCCACACACACACACCGCCCCCCAGGGCCCACAGCTCTCTGGAAAGTCAGGGGCATCCGGCGCTGCCAGTCCCCCCAGAAGTGAGACAGACCCCCTGGGGATGTGCCAATCTTTGCTCACCTCCGGCACCCCAGGCCCAGGCCCATCCACTGATGCGTGCTCCACCAGGAAAAGCCCAATAGTAGCCATCGGGACCAGGGTGCCTGCCTCACACCGAGCCGGGGACGATGACACTCCTGTGATTCACTCAGGTAGCAGGCCCCACGCGCCCACCAGGGACCAGGATGTTGGGGCTCATCAAGTGCCTCCTGACCTTATGGAGTTTGTATGTTGGCGGCTGCATTAGGCCCATGGCTACAGTGTGAGTCTGTAACCCGTCCACAGGTGACGACAACAGCAGTAACACCTTCTGTTCATGCTTGTTGAGTATTTGCTGTGTGTCAGACTCCACGCCTCATCCATTTGATTCTGGTGAAGATCCATGGTGTGGTTATTCACCAGTCAGCCTTTCTCGCATCCGGCACGTTCTAGGCCAGTGATGGCGAGCCGATGACACGCGTGTCAGAGGTGACATGCGAACTCATTTTTTTGGTTCATTTTTCTTTGTTAAATGGCATTTAAATATATAAAATAAATATCAAAAATATAAGTCTTTGTTTTACTATGGTTGCAAATATCAAAAAATTTCTATATGTGACACGGCACCAGAGTTAAGTTAGGGTTTTTCAAAATGCTGACACGCCGAGCTCAAAAGGTTTGCCATCACTGTTCTAGGCTCTTGGGGGGACAGAGTGATAACGACATGAAGCTGCACCCTCACGGAGCCCACGTGGACAGACACGCAATGAAGTAATTTCTGATTGTGTGTTGTGCTGGAGAAGCAGGAGGTGCGAGGCGTGCTGGGAAGAAGGGTCAGGGAAGCACCCATCATCCTGCCCACAAATGAGAAACCAGCCTCGGGGCCGAATGATCGCCATGAGCCCCTGGGTGCAAGTGGACCCGGGCCCCCAAGGCCAACGTGAGAGTCCTGTCTCATCCTTGTGCTCCCTACAGACACCCCCTGTGGCTCCTGGCCCTCGATTTACCACCTGCCTTCATGGTCCATCCAACTGCTCTGAATTATGTGACTGTCTTCTCATTGTGTGTGTGTGTGTGTGTGTGTGTGTGTGGAGAGTGTATGTGTGTGTGAGTGTGTGAATGTGTGTGTGATTGTGAGTGTATGAGTGTGTGTGTGAGTGTGCATGTGTGTGAATGTAATTGTGATTGTGAGTGTATGTGTGAGTGTGTGAATGTGTGTGTGATTGTGAGTGTATGAGTGTGAGTTTGAGTGTGTGTGTGCATGTGAGTGCGTGAATGTGTGTGTGAGCTGAGTGTGTATATGAGTGTGTGTGACTGTGAGTGTGCCTATGAGTGTGTGTATATGTGTGAGTGAGTGTGTAAGACTGTGCTCACAGGCTGTAAAGGGCTGGGGCCTCTCTGAACCCCAGTGTGTGCTGGTCACTCACTGAGTACCTGACCAAGCCCAGTGTTACAGGAATGAAGCTACACAGAGAGACAAACACCCTGTGAACTAATTTCGTAGCTACCCCCACAGAAGCACCTCAGAACTGACCGCAGGCCCCAAATGCCCGCCGGTGCAGTGCCCTTGAACGTTTCTCAGCCCCGATCCCTGGGTCCAGCTGCAGCCACAGCAGTCGCCTTTCAATTTGTTTGTTTCTGATAGACGGAGAATTCCAGCCCCAGGACAGTGGCACCTGCCTGTCTGCCACCTGTGCCCACCCCCTCCCCCACCCCCGTTCTGTCACAGCAGCTGAGCTGACGACAGCGGCCTGGACAAGTCATTGCTGCTGTCAATGGAACTTTCCGGATAATGAGGTTCCAGAGTTCACGTGTGGGTGCCAGACCTTGGAGAACAGTGGACGTGGAGGCCCAGGTGGGCCATGCAAGACGACATTCATGTCACAGGTGGAGACAGCCATGGGTAGAACCACAACGGCTGGAGACACAAATCTCAGAAGCTGTGGGAAGACGATGGAGTGTGAGGCCGAGGTGACGATCGGGCCCCGTGTGGACAGACGGAGACGGAGACGGAGAAAGAGGAATGTGCTGACCCCGTGAAGAATGACAGAAAGAAAACGCAGCTACAGGACCAGGGTGACGTGTGCACACGTCATCTTACCTCAATGCCGAGACAGTGTAGGTGGCTGGTCCCTTAGCCTCACCTTCCAGGTGAGAAAACCACTGTCAGGGCGTTGGAGACCTGCCCAGGGCCACAGAGCCCACAGGCAAGCCAGAGCGGAAGATGGTCAAGGAGAAATACAAAGGGGGCCTCAAAATGTGAGCAAGAAGCACTCTTCCCACTGGAACCTTCCACTGGCTAGGAAGCTAGCGAACCTTCCGACAGCCCCCACTGGTTAACCACATGCAGAGAAGGACCGGCCCCCAAGGCCCAGCTCCTGTTTCCAAACCAGACCCCAGTCGGGCTGTCTCCATCCCCATCGCCTGAAAAGTCTGCTCAGGGGCCAGCAGGACATCCTGAAGGACAGTAACCTGACACCTCCCTCTCCCTGCTCCCGCCCCCTGCAATGCCCCAAAGCCTCCGCAGGGCCACGGGCAGGCCTTTCCCTGGGCAGCAGCCTCCTGTCCCGGCACTGTGTCAGAGGTCAGCTCTCAGGGAAGCTTTGTCCTTGAAGATGATCACCTGTGGTGGGTTAGCAGGAGCTCTGATATTGGATGACATGGGGGTGATATCAGGATCCCCCAACGGTGTGTCAGCCTCCTACAGGGAACCCTTCTCCGTCATGAAGACCACAAATATTTCCCTGCAGGTGCCCCACATCACCCTAAAGAGCTGTCAGGAGCGGCAGATCCTCTGAGACAAGTGAAGAAGCCGATCCAGCAAGTGTTGAGGATCGGGAATCCAGCCAGCCCTCAGCTGCCATTGCTTAGACGAGGCCCCGAGCAATGTCTGCAAGCCTCAGTTTCTTCAGCTCTCAAATGGGCACGTTCCCTCCCCGGGTGGGGATTAGACGTTACATTCATAAAATCCATAAACAAGGGCTTCCGTTACTTCATCTTTATTCCATGCGTCTAAAGCAATTCTCCGAACCTCTGAGAACTAGCTGCGCACGTCTGCGATGCCCTTTTCGTAGCAATGAGGGAGATTTCCTAATAACCACGTTTACAGTTACACTCAGGAAGGGCGCAGGCAGGTGCCTCCTTTCACCCGGCAAATGGTGCGTCCACAGGCCAGGCCTCACAAAGGTAAGGTCAGGGGCAAAGGTCCTGGGAGTTCCCTGCTAGAGGATAATTTCTCCAACTGCACTGCGGATGTTGCAGCGGGCAGGTGAAATGTTTTGCCTTGTGTGTGGTCCAGTTCATCACGGGGAAGCCTTCGAGCATGTTCAAAAGTGTCACAGAAGGGAATTCCCTGTCCTTACAACTTAGACAGTACCTAACAGACAGCTTTTCCCGTGAGGGCCACATCGTAAGTAGCTCGGGCTTTGTGACTCAGGCACATCGGTCGCAGTGACTCAGCTCTGCCGTTGTGACCAAAAGCAGGGCAGACAATCCATAACTGAATGTGTGGCTGTGTGCCAATAAGACTTTATTTACAGACACTGAAATTTAAACTGTACGTGGTTTTCCTGTGTCAAGAAATTTTATTTTTTTCTTGCTTTTGTATCCCTTAAAACAATGTAGAAGCCATTCCTAGTTTGCAGGCCGTACAAAACCAGCAGCAGCTGTTTCTGCCATCCCCCTACAGAGAGGATTATTTACCACAGAACCAGAACCTCCATAATATTCCCGTTGTATTTGCATGAACAAAAGAATGTCATTTGTAAATTAATTTATTTAATTTGAACATTTGAAATGTCTTATGATACATTTCAGTTATCCTGTTACAACCCAAAATAAGCAAACCCCTTGTCTGGCCAGAATGGGCTCTGACTTGGACCTGAGGGGTCCCGGAGTGGGAACACCTCAGGTGGGTCTGGTTTAGGAAGGAGAAGTCTGGGGAAGGGGCAGCACAGGGGTGAGCGGTAGCCTAGGAGGGCTGAGGTGGGGCACCAGGCCTTCAGTGACTGGGGCCCTGCCCTCGGTGTCTTCCCTGGCTCTCCTTGCCTCTCAGAGCAGCCTCCAGACTCCAGGAGTCGCTGCTTCCCCTCCAGCTCCAGGCCCCACCTCTCCCAGGCCCCACCCCCAAAGTCCCAGATAATGCAACCCAGCCTCCCTCCCAAACCCTCTCTCCAGGGGCACAGGCAGTCCCCCTTGTCCCCTGACACTGCCCTGCCCTGTGGGCCTATGCCCTAGCATAGTACAGGCAACTGCACATCCCCAGCAGCTCGGCCTGTGTGCAGACGCCCCACCTCCACCTTTGCAAGCCTGCGTGATGGCCTGGGTTAAGGCAGAAAAGGTTGAAAAAGCTTTGCTAAATGTGTTAATTTTTTAGAATGATTTAGCACCTGGGATATGGAAAGAGATCAAGAGCAAGCATCAATCAGAAAAATATAAAAAGAATTAGACTGAAACTTAAGTTGTGTGGAATAAGGCTCAACCATTTCAGAAGAAATTAGAAGAGCCATGCTCAAGCACCATCTCCTCGGAGAGTGTGTGTGAGTCAGCATGTCTGTGTGTGTGTGAGGTCATGTGTGTGAGGTCACTGTGTGTGAGGTCATGTGTGTGAAGTCATTGTGTGTGAGGTCATGCATGAGAGGTCATTGTGTGCAAGGTCACATCTGTGTGTGAGTTCACATGTTTGAGAGTGAGTTCAGTATCTGTGTGTGAGTTCACCCATTTGGTGGAGTTCATGTCGGTGCCTGTGCCTTGTTCTCTCCTGGATCACATCTTAGCTGCGTGCTGTATGGATGACGCTTGGATTTGAAAGCAGAGCTCATGTGTCCAGCATGGCTTCTGACTAGTATCAGACTCACAGACAGGGACAGAGAAACCGTGCATGGAGGCGGGACCACGGTCTGTTTAGAGAGACACAGTCATGGTGGCCCCGGGGCCTGTCTTGTTCAAAGGGTCTGGCCGGAAGCCGCCCCAGGGTCCTTGGTCAGCATTTGGCAAGAGGGAGGGAAGTGAGTATGTGCTTCCAGCAGGCAGTCTCCCCACACAGGGAGGCCCAGCCAGGGATCAGGTAGGCCGCCACCCCTGCACCCTCCTGCTTAAATGTCAGTCCTCCCCACAGCCAGCCCCTCCTCCCACTCTCAAATCCAATGCGGGGGTACGTCTGCATTAGGAATTAATGGCTTGAAAATGTCTACTTTCAGAAAGAAAGCCATTTGTGCTCAAGAAGTGGGGAATTCGCCTCAGTAACTTTCCCAAAGTGCCTTTCCCTGGTAGGTAAGCTCGGCCAGCAGCACCCATGGGTAAGGAAGTGCTGACGCTAATGGTTCCTTCAAGACCGCGTCACGTGGCAGCCCTGGCGGTGGGAAAACACCTGAAACCCTGAGTTGGCCAAGTCCTAACTATTCTGTCTTCCATCAGGGGGACGCTTATTGCCCTGAGGTTGTTCGCCAAAGCGGGCTCAGGCATTGGAGCTGAACTCACTTTGCAAACTTCTGAAAGCCTTTCCTTTATTGCCCTGAGGAGGCCTTCAGGGCCACCAACACCCCCTGCCTCCCCGCCCGCCATCCCCCATCCCCACTCCTGCAAATTCACTCTCCTGCAGCTTATGCAGTGGTGACTGCGTGCACACACACCGTCACTTACCGGGTGCCTGGCCCCGCCAGGGGGTAAAGTGACCCAAAGTTACACAGAAGCTCATGGTTTCACAGGTGCACATGGCCACCTCCAGCCAGAAAGAACCTCTGTTTCCACAGAAGCGTGTCCTCAATCGACTGGCTAACTGTGGGTGGGTTATGGGGCCTCTCCAATGAGACTGCACAAGGGACAGTGGGAGCTCAGGAGGCACTCTGAGGGGACGCCCCCTGAGGGGACATGAGCACCCACCGTCCCCAGCCACAGGGCGAAGGGACCCTGCAGACGAGGCTGCCAGGTGGTCTGAGTGTCTCCGGAGAGGTGGCTCCATCTGGAAGGCCTGCATCGCCTCCCCGCACATCCTGGGCGTCTAGGAACAAGGATGTGCGCAGCAGAGGCTGCACCACAGACCTGAAGGCGGAGCCCACACAGTCGGCAGCTGCTGGTTAAATCTCAGAGATGCTGACTTTGACACTGACCCGCCGCCATGTCCTCCACCTCACTGCCTCTTACCAGGTGCCCCTCGCTGTGGCAATGGAACAGGAGAGTATGGCAGCGCCCTCCAGGGAGGTGGCCCCAGTGTGGCAGCCAGGAGCGCCCCTTCCCCAGCACCTCCTTCGTTCTTCTCCCTGAGCCCTTATTCCTGTCACACGTTTTGTCAACCAAACACTACCGAGGTCAGGTGCCCAGGGCAACAGGATCAGGAAGGACGTGGGTACCTGTTGCATCAGTCACGTGCTGATGGATTTTCCTCGCAGATGAGCACACACGGCACCCACGGTGGTCTCCAAGGAGGGTGCGGCCCCTCCAAGACGGGTAAAGCACATCTTCTGCCAGTTGATCGAGAAATGCGGGCGCATTTGTGCTGCCCTTTTGTCCATGGTGCCTGCTGGTATCACTGTCCATGATTGTCCCTTCATCCCTCAACCCCCTGTGGACATGAAGTCATGGTGACCGCCCAGGAGCAGTGTCAGTTTGAGAGGCAGCAAAGAAAAGCCAAGAGGCTTAGCTGGGCCCCAGATTAACTGCCTCTTCAAAGACACCACCCCAGATGTGGCCGCGCCCCCGCCTCCCCGGCAACAGCTGGGAGCTGCAACCCTGCTCCTGCCTTCTGTTCCCACCGATCTGAGCACATGAACGCTGCCTCCTTAACGGCTGGGGTTAGTGTTGGAGGCATAATCGTCTAGTTCCATTACAAAAGGGAAAGCTTTGTGTGTTTTCACTTCTGAGGGAGATAAAGATGAGCTGCCCTGGCCTCAGTAACCCCCGTCGGCACAGGAGCCACACCAGTAGGAGTCAGATACAAGCGGTCCCTGGCACACACCCCCGCACTGTCTCTCAGCTGCCACGGGAAGTCGGAAGTGGCTGCTAACATTCAACTTCACATTTCTGATCAGGGCAGGTTAGTTTGTGAGGACGAAGAAAAGTCCATGAAGAAATAAACCTGGTTCTAGTCCAACCCAAGACCCAGAGGGTGTCTTAGTGTCACTGAGTGTGTACTCATCTGTGGCACAGGAACGTCCATGCTCCTCCGCACAAGAGTGTCCTAGAAGCAGGTGCCATCACAGAACAGCGATCTGGATGGTACACAAATATTATCTGCTATGATGGACAGAAGGTGACTCATCTACAAAACAAGGAGGAGCAGTGTCAGCAAGAGCTCTTGTTACTTCCCTACTGGGAAGGCTCTGCATGCATGTGCATGTGTTGCTGTGTATGTGCATACATGTCTTGTGTGTGCATGCATTTGTGCATGTGAACATGTCTTATCTGCATGTGTGTGTTGTGTGTGCGCGCCTTATGCCCATGTGTGTTTGTGCATTGCTTGTATGAATGTGTTTGAGTGCATGTATGTGTTCACATGTATTGTGTGCATGTGTGTACATGTGTGTGTGTATACAGTTGTCCTTTGGGACCCATGGGGATTGGTTTCAGGACCCCTTGTGGATACCAAAATCCGAGGATTCTCAGGTTCCTTATATAAAAGGCATAGAACAATGCATGCTGTTCACTCCATGGAAAAATAGTCCTCGATCTATAGTAAGTTGAATCTGCAGATGTGAAGCCAATGGGTGTAGCATGCCTGTGTGCATATGTGTATGTGTAATGCATGCCTGTGTGTATACGTGTGTATACATGGGTGCATGTATACATGCATGTGTGTCTGCGCTGTGTACATACATGGCTAAGCATTAAACATGTGTGTATAATTATCGATAGGAGCTACCTGTGTGTATGTGTGTGTGCATACATGTGTGTTATGTGCTTTTATGCATGCTGTGTGTGTGTGCATGTGTGTCAGTGTGTATACATATGTTTCTGTGTTGTCGTGTGTGTGTGTGTGTGTGTGTGTGTGTGTGTGTGTGTTAATATCTCTCTGTGTGTACATGTGTGCGTGGCCCCAGCAGGCAAGGTGCGGATTTCCTACTTGTGAAGACCTCCTCTGATGCATTCTTCTGGCTGGTTGACCTCAGTCCCTTTTTCTCAGCTTGGCAATGTGTGAACCCCCCAACTTCTGTACTCCTCAGCACTGTTCCCCTCAGCTCTGTTCCCCCTCAGCTCTGCACCCCTAGGAGCCAGGGCAAGTTTGCCTGATCTCTCCCAGAATGGGGCTGCAATGCAGGGCCGGGCGGGGGCTGTACCAGGCAGCCCAGGAATGCTCAGCACCCTGTGGGGTTCCTGGGCCTTAAGGGGAACTTGGTTAATAAGTGACAGCTCGCATTTGGTCTCTGTGAATGTACCATGTCCTCGCCGGGCTGGGGGGATACATTTAATAGCTAATGTTTTCTTGGTCCCACATCTGAAAGATTTCAAAAGATAATTAAGGAAAATAAAAACAGAATGGACGGTTAAGAAAAGCAAATTGGAGGGTAAAGACAAATTTAATTATTCTAATAAGATGTCTCTTTGAGAGTTCGTTTCTTCATCAGGCCAAAACCTGACTATTAATTAAGTTACCCCACTAAAAAGGAGAAAAGAAGTCACCTCTAACTTTTTAAGGGCCACTTTGTAACCTTCAGTCCCTCCCTTCCTACTGTGGGCTGCAAGGGCATAAACCTGTAATTAACAACTTCTTTATGGCCGGGCAGTGGTAATTGCCATGTCTAGCCTCCAGGTAGTAAGAATAAAAAGTCCCTCCTGCCCCCTCCCCCTCTCCTCCCACCAGCAACTGGCCACTGGTCCGCACTGGGTCTCTCTCTCCAAGGTTTCACCTTTCAGCAAACCTGTGTGAATGGCCTGGCCTGCCTCTCCGCTGGGATATCCACACACTGTAACCCTCCTTCCTCCCAGAGCAGCTGGGAGAGGGAATAGAGCAACCCAAACCATGCAGGCTGGGCTGAGATTAGATTATCAATTATCACAAAACTGTCTGAAACTTCAAAGGGCTGGGGAGCTGGGGGAAAACAGTTTATCATGGCTGGGCGTCCTGCAATTATCTCCGTGTCACCCAGATGCAGAGCAGCGGGCCCTCAGCTCCGGTCGGTCGTGGCGAGTCTGCGAGCTGGACCATGGAAAAGCAGGGTCTCCTCTGGGACAGGCACGGGGATCGTGGGTCACATACTATCCACATGCAGGATCCGGGCTGTGCTGCACACCAGCACCTCCATCAGCTCGTGTCCCTGGGCCCCTCCCCTTCCTCCAGAACCCCCGTGTTTACACAGGTCAGCAGACGGCGGACCTCACATCAGAGAAGGATCCGGGACTGTCGCAGGGCCACGTGATCCGGGGCTCGGTCCACGCCAGACGGGCTCGCGCCTGTGAACACACAGAAGCACAAACACACACACGTTTGGGAGCCAAACTTCAGGGACTGACATCACTTCCTGATTAGACTTCAGGGGACATTTTTTGGGGTTTTGCTTATTTTGGGATTTTTCCAGTGGGATTAATGAGACTTGAATCTGACCCATGGTATCTTAGAACTAACCAGGACAATGGAAAATTAATGTAATGTTTATTGATACAGAGAAAAGTCCTCTGGCTAAAATGATACCAAATAAAAAATAATTAAATTCTCATGTGGTCACAGGGCTAGTTAATATGTAACTCTCGGGCTGCATGCAAGCCCCAGAATGAAATTCCTCACAGGCCCCTCCCCCGCCACTCTGGATCCGCACCGGATCCCCAAACCTGCCACCCATCCCACACCCCCTCTGTGCCTCATCAGGACCCACAGGGACGGGGACGCTGTGAAAAGCGATTCGGGCTCCAGCACCCCTGCGGTTGGCATCTTTGTTCCGAGCTTCCTCGTGGGAGAGGACAGCAGCCTTCACCTGCCCTGGGCCTCCCTTTAATTTTCACTAAGTTAAATTCCCTAATTATTTTTTTAACAGCACAGCCTCCAGGACAAAGTGGCCACATGTTTTTAATTCATCACGTGCATTCAACTTTTACATTTGCATTATGGTGTCAATACACCTAAATAAATGACATGACAAATACTAATTTCCTTTCTCATTTTATTTTTTGAGGTTTGGGGAAGGATCTCTGCTCTTACGGTAAAAATAACACAATTATTTCAAAACACTGAGAAAGGGTGAATCATCATTCTTTTTAAGATCACCCAAAACCCCAACACCCAGAAGCAATGAGTGCCAATATTGTGTTATGTTTCTGTTTTTTCTCTATATTTCTACATTTTGACTTCATGTGGTTCTTACCACTTTAATTCGACCTTGTTTCATGACCCTTTCTTACAGGTGCGGTTCTCCGTGTCCTTGAAGATCCTTCAGGTAACTTTACAGGCCACAAAGTCTGTCGTAGAGGAAGTCGCCATCTGAGCCCAGGTGGCTGTGCAGGGCCCCCTACCACACTGAGCAGCACTGTGCTGGGCGCCCTCTGTGAACTTACAAGGACCTGATGAGTTAGGTACTGTGGTCCCCATTTCGGATGAAGGAATTGGGGGCAAACAGGTCAATGCCTTGTCCGTGATCTCAGGTGAGTCCTGACAGCACCAGGACCGGGAGCAGTGCCCGCAGCTCCACAGCCAGCCTGGCTTTTCCTTGTCCCCCAGAACTGACTCCACTCCTTCGCTCAGTGAACATTTTTCACTGCTGAGGCCTCATTGCAATGTATCCTACTTGTTGCCACGTCCCAACATGGATCCAGAGCTGTGAAGAGTAGCAAAGTTGAGTTATTTTATTTCCTGTCTCATTTGCATGGCACCAGTTAACTCATTGCCGGGTGGGATAGAGGCAGGAGAGAGAGGCAGACGGAAGCAAAGAGCCCAGATGTTCTACAGAACAAAGAAAGGACCCTCCACCCCACCCCCCACCCCCAAAAAAGTCCTTGAATGAACAGAGGTTGGCACCACTTCTGGCCTTGGCAAGCTTGGGTTTTTTTTTAATTTTTTTTTAAATCCTTATTCAAGGATATGTTTTTATTGATTTTTATAGAGAGGGGAAGGGTGGGAGAGAAAGAGAGAGAGAGAAACATCAGTGGCAGAGAGAAACATCGATTGGTTGCCTCCTACGCTCACCCTGACTGGCAATCGAACCCTCAACCTTTTGGTGCATGGGACCACGCCCCAACCTGGCCAGGGCAGCAAGTTTTAAACTCACTGCTGCACCTGTGGTCGGACAATGGGCCCGTACATGGGCCAGGTCTTCTGCGACTTCCTAGGGGAGAAAGGGACCCACCTGAGACCTGCCAGCAGGCTTCAGGGTCTGCGCCGGCAGGAGAATGTGGGGAGCGGTCGTTTCCAATGATGCTGTCTCAGCTCAAAACATCTGTAACTCCAGTTCTCGCAAGGGCCCACCAGCAGGTTCCCGTGTGTCCAGAGGCCATTGCCACCTGCAAGTTCCTTTGGGGCGGGGCGGGAGGGGGGTGGTCCACATCATAAAAACCACAGTTTAAGGGCTACTACCGGTAATTAGCATTCTAGTTAGCATTTTAAGAAAGAATATTCAAACAAGTGGATTTTCCTTCACACTTTAAAAAATAAGGACCCCACAGCCGGAAGCCGACCGTGGTCTGCTGACCAGGCAGGGACCGTCCTTCCCCAGCCTGGCTGCCATCTGACGTCTTCATAGCCCAAACCTCTTGAAAATGCCTTTAAAATTAGAGCCAGCTCTCTCTTTTGCAATGTTTTTGTTTGTTGGGGGTTTTTTTACTATTAATGAGTCAAATTGCGAGTCCGGACATGCTAGCGGAGGGGCTGGTGCTGAGGGCAGAAACCTTTGGCTTTCATGCGTATGCGTCTTGAGATAAAATAAAATGATACGTAATCTTGGATTATGTCATAGTGCACAAAGCTGTGGTTTCCTGGAAAATGTGGACCTACTCTGTCATTCATTTAGGAATTAACGACGGCATCAATTGTCAGATTAAGCGCCTTTAAAACTCTCCGCGTCCTTTCCTTGGTGTTAACACTCTCAGTATACTGAGCCCTTTGTGTATATTTAAGCAGGAAAGAGGAGAAGGCTTTCTCATGTGCCAAACGGAAAAGAAAACAAAAGTATCCTTTGCCGCGTTGTCAGGCCCACACTTGGTGATTTGCCACAGTAGCTCAGACATTCAACGCCGCAGAAACAAGCTGGGCACATGTGTGTCCAGCAGGCAGAGCCGGCCACGGCTCCAAACTTCCCGACAGAGGCTGATGTCACCGGGGACGGGGCGCTCGGCTTCTGTGTGTGTTCTGTGCAGGTGGGCAGCCACCAACCCAGGAACCCCTGCTTCTACCTCCCCAGCCCATCTTCTCTGCGCACCCACACTCTGGCTGTAAGACGGTGTCTTAGTGAACGTCATTGCTTCAAAAGTAGCAAATCTTAGCCCATAATTATTTTAAAACATATAATCTAGAAAATACAAAAGATTATAATATTTGTTTTTTTGGCAGAGATGTTATAATTTCCTATTGTATCATGCCCAATAGCTCTGTATGTACAGGCGTTTTTATATTGCATTTCCATCATTGCCTACTTCTTGTTTTTTCTCTTGTATCTGTGTTTGGTTTGGCCACTTTTAGCCCCCTCACACACAATTTCATGTTTTATAGGTATTGTGTTTGGTTTTGGCCTTGGACTGAAACTTCCTCTAGGTAGGAGGACAAAAGTGGCTTCTGAGCGGATTAAAAATGGAAAGCTAGATGAGAGAGAGAGAGAGAGAGAGAGAGAGAGAGAGAGGGAGACTGACTTTGTATAAGCCCAAGAATTATGTTTAAAGAAGCTGGAAATGTTTCAGAAATTTCTGTGCTTTTACTTCTTTCCACACACATTCAATTCCGTATCTTTAAAACTTTATCATATCTATTGTGTTTTGTGCAAATACTTCCAGGACTTTCTTCCACGTCCATGAGCCTACCGAGGGCAGCCTGGCTGTGCTCCGCCCATTCGTGCGGGTGGTTCCATCAAAGCTCCTCTGCTGTTCCCGTCTCCCAGGATGAATGCCCGTCCTGGCCCCTCCGGCAAAGGAGTAGCAATGGGTGCGATGTGCCCAAGGAGCCAACATTACGCAGCAGCTTTCTCTGCGGCTCTTTAATATAAATAATAACTCACACGTGCTGAGGGTGACAGGATTGAAACAGCTGTTATACCCTACAAGGTCAGGACTTGGGTTAGAGCTCAGCTCGTAACTCGCCATCCTGGGCATCCTAGCATTTAGAGCAGGCATGTTCCAAGTGTATCCAGCTCAGTATGTGGTGAATGGCTGTTTCATACCATCTACTGAATGCTCCCACGTGTTACCTCACTGAACCCTCTCTACAATCCCACGAGCTCGGAGTCATCATTATTCCCATTCTGCCCAAGTTCATGCAGCTGGTGTACCGGTGCCTGCGCGCAGGGCTCACACCCCTCACCACGTGCATGTGCCTTACCCACGTCCCCTCAGAAGCCCTGCAAGGTGCATTGTCACCTGTGCACTGGGTGCTGTTTCCAGGCAGGCACAGCCCTGGACCAACCGAGGTCCCCACTGCCTGGAGCTCCATCAACCCCTTTGCAACAAACCCTATGCAGGGGCCATCTCCACAGCGAGAGGGAATCTGCTCCCAGCAGAGGGCGCCTGGCTTCAAGTGGTACCTGGTGCAGCACTCAGTGGCACCAAGGACTGAGCCTCGGTGGATTTGCTTTTTGAAAGCACCTAATCTACACACAGCCCGGAACATCAAGAGCCACAAAAGAAGAAGAAAGAGAGCTCTGGGAAAGGCATCAACTCCACTGAGTATCCACCAGGCTGTCAGCTGATGGGCCGCGGAGAGCCACGCACATGAGAGATGGAAGCCACCCTGCTTTGGGCATGTTTAGGACCAAGCCCTGTGCACCCTACACTGAGCAGACAGCTGGGACCTCAGGGTGGTGGCGGCTCATCGCAGCTGTGCCTGCACCCAGCCTGGGGCTCGGAGAGATGCTCCTAAGAAGAAAACCAGGAGTTCTTGGCTCTACCTTCATTTAGTGCCTTGTTATAGCCAGGAAGGTCCCCTTCAAACCCAAGGAGAAAGCTCTGAACTATGAGGAGACTGATTCAGCCTCCTCGACTGCAGTGAGACGCACAGCCCGTAGGTCCACCGGCCGCTGAGCCATCTGCAAAGTAGGGTGAACTGTGGAAAGTGTGAGGCTGACGGCTGCATCGTTGTCACTGTCGCTAGTGACTAGTGATGCTGGGTGTGGGCGAGTCCCCACTTCTCCCGGGGCCTGCACCCCGGGCCTCTCCTGCCACACTTCAGGACATCATCACTAAACTGCTTCGGAGAGCGCCCCTGGAGGTTTCCTTCCCAGAATTTACACATTTAAACAGGAGCCCGGGTTGACTTTCTTTGCAGTCTAAAAGCTTTTAAGTTTGAAATCCATCAACACCTGAAGACAGAATTTCAGACGTACGCAGGACACGAAGTTATGTCTTCGGTTCCATATCACTAATTTCAGTGGACACTGTCTGTAAATGATCCATGGTTTCAGGAGGTGATGAGAAGGACAGACGAAGGCTTCCCCCCTCACCTCCCCCACCACCACCACCACCCCCCACCCCCGGGGAGTGTGTGATTTAGGGAGGACGGGAGGACACAGGCCTGTGAGGCAGAGGGAGATAAATGCCCGAGAGGAGGAGGAACAAACACAGGGACCTTGGAGTCTGAGAAGTCATGTCCAGGCAGAAAGCACAGGAAGTGTGGACGGAGCTGACAGGAGCCCAGGCCTGAGGGGGTGAGATTTCCTAAATGGGGATGGAGGAGAGGGGAGCAAGGGGGCAGAGGCCGAGGCCCCGAGGGGCAGCCCCACCAGCGCCACTGACCACATGAATGACCACAGGGGCTCCCACCAGAGACTCCTGTGGGCAACAGCAATCTGGCAGGAAAAGGCAGCAAAGGCGAGAAACCTCAGAAATTAAAGATGAATGGGTAGTGCAGAGAGTAGGACTTGTAACACCCTCTCCTCACCCAGAACCCCGCCCCCAGCGTTCATTAGAGGCAGGTGTGCTTCCATGGGACTGGTTTTCTCCCAGAATGCCACAGGAAGCCCGAGTCCGGTTCAGACCTCCAACTCACTCACTGCAGGAGAGACGCTACAGGGCCCATCACAGGAACACTTACCGCAGGGAGATGTTGGCTGCGGATTTTCCGTGCACAAAGCGTATCCTCAACCCTGAGCAGAGCGTGAGTGCTTCACTTTGCACCTAGTCGTGCTGAGTAGGACACAGTTTGCAAATTTCAGGGAACTGTGCAAATATTTGGCGTCACTGTGAGCAATCTTTAAAGGTGCTCTTAATCAGCCTCTGGCAGCGGTGGCCCCAGGGGCGGCGTTCGCTAAAGCAGTTGTGGTGTTTGTGGTGAGAGGTGTGGGTCAGGAGTCAGCCTGAACCCAGAAAACACAACCATATTCTGTACCGAATGTGAAATTATAGAGGCGGCCATACTTCCAGAGTGGAAACCAGTCTTAAGTATTTTCACCACAATTGGCGTCATAGTTTGTAAGACTTACCTGCACTCATTCAAGTCGCCCAAAATACAACAGAGAGCTCTATATTAATTGGAAGATTAATAATGCATTTCTAAGCTAAATGATGTCCTTGGGACTTCCAGGGGAGTTTCAGAAACGCCTGCCTGACACGCTCTGTGCCAGACGCGCCGGGCCCTCATCAGGTATTCATTTGAATGGATTTTCCTCCAGAGCAGCCACGGGCTCTCGGTAAATTACTGGATAAAGCAAATGCATGCGTGTAAACTGGTTTGATTAGCACCTCTTGCCTTTCCCGACGCGGGGATAACTTTGTGTGATTCTCTAGCAGAAGCTTTTTCAATAATTTCTGCTCAATACACACGAATCCCTGAAAGATTACAGATCTATTAAGAGCTAAACCATGACATAGCCCAAAACATTCCACAAATGGGAAGGGGCCTTTAGGGTTTCCTCCTTCTCAGATGCCAGGAATCACTGGAAAATTTATCAAAAATAAAAACAATTCCAGGTCACTGTCCTGTCCCTTGAGGACACACGGAAATTCCCAAGTATGAGCTTGTCCTACCCTCTGCGGGGCCATTTTCAGCCTCACTCCTTCTCAGGAGGTGTCGTTACTTTGGAGAACTCACAAAATCACAGGAACAAATGCAAAGAAGCAGGGGGACTCCGCCGCCAGCACAGAGAGATGGTGATTAACAGAACAGTCAACTCAACTTCAAGATTGTATGTCATTTCTATCCATCTTCACTTTTTTCACACTTTACAAAATCTAGGATAAGGGTCCAATAGCAGCAGCATTCATAGCAGCCAACAGGTGGAAACAACCAAAATATCCACCAGCTCGTGGGTACATGAATGGCTACATAAAATGCACTATCTCCATAGGGTGGAATATCACTCAGCACAAAAATGAGATGGCATGAATAAAAGGGCATAAATGCCAAAAATGGGCGAACTTTGCAAACATGGCACTAAGTAAAAGGAGGCAGTCAGAACAGACCACAAACTCCAGAATGGGCCGGTTGACAGGCAGAGGATAAAGCAGTGCTGCAGGGGCTGGAGGCGGGGGGGGGGGCGCACACTCAGGACTTCTATCCCTAGTTTCTACGGGGGGGGGGGGGGGGGGGGGGGGGGAGCCAACGGCACGGGTCTCTTTGTCAGGGGACGAGAAGGCTCTAAAGGTGATCGCAGCGAGAGCTGCCCAGAACCATGAACAGGCGAACACCACTGAGTCGTACCCTTTTGCAGGCGACCTGGATGGTGCATGAATTGCATCTCAGCGAAGCCACTATGAAAACAAAGATGAACCCTCACGTTCTCCTTGCAGCCTTGTTGGGGTGACCACTACCCATCGGTCTAGAGCAGGTGGCCTGTCGGGAGGGTCTGGCAAACGCATTTTTCTCACGCATCATACATCGAACTCCCAACAACGCTAATGGGCCCTGGAAGCGGGGCAGGTACTTCCATCACCCAGGGGTGTGAGCTCTGAGAGCTAACGGCAGGACGGTTCACTGAAGCAGGTAATGCGTTTGTCTGCCAGCACAAGGCCTCTTTGTGGGAGCGGTGATTGTCCCGTCGCCTGCGTGCTAATTGGGGCTGGTTTGAGCAGTACTTCACCTGCTTTTAAGAACCTGGAAACTGGGACTCAGCACACCTCCTGGCCCAACACCAGCGAGGAGCGCCAGGAGCTTAGGGAGCTCAGCGTCAGCCGCTTTCCACACAGTTGAACGGGGACGACCGTCCAGGTCGCATTTGTAATTTGAACCGCACTGACCCTGTGGATGTGAGTGTGGGCAGCAGGGTTCACACATGGGTGCCGTGTGCTGTGTGTACACCCACGGGCACACATGTCTTTGGGCTGGGTGGTCGGGCCGTCTCCACCGCCGCCACGCCTGTGTCCTCACTGTGAGAGAAGTTGAAAGGAAGAACTGTCCGACCGGCCCCGTGCGAGGGCCAGAGGATGGCCATCGCGTCTGAGCAGATAAACACAGCCTATGGGCTCTGACGGCCGTGAGTTTGTTTCCCATGATCCCATTCACCAGCGCCAAGTTCGTGTTGGTCAAGGACCCTCTGGGAGGGTCACAATCAAACACTGGCACCCAACTGCTTCGGTGCTCTGATCTGACTCATCCCCTTAGCTTACCAGCTTTTCCAAACCCTCTTCCCAGCCCGTCAAGGAAAAGCACCCCTCATTGGGGAAGCAACGTCACAGCACTCTGCCCACTGCCCACGGGGTCACTGCGCACCGGGCGGGCGCCTGTGTGCCCAGCTGCGAGTGTTTGGACCTCAGACACTTTCCTGAGCAGGGTACTCTTCCCTGATCCCCAGTGGCCTCAGCGTCCTGGGAAGGTGGCACTTCCCGAGCCCAGCGTCTCTAAGGCCACGCCCATCCAGCCAGGTTGCTTAGGTCGGTTACCAAATGGTCGTATCTCTGTTTGTGAAAACCCTGTTCTAAAAGTCGGTTTATTTCAAGATTTCACACATTTCAGTGCCGTCTTCTGCACTCGAATCTACCAGCACACAGAGAAACGAAGCCACTACCAACAGCTGCCCTAAATTATCCCTCAAGCCCATCTTTCTGGGTTGCAGAATGTGCACATTTTCTGGGCTCCACATTCTCTCACAGACACTGCTGTGAGGCCTGGAGAGTGGGGTTAAAAATGGTTCTCTTTCATTTCGGAGTCTTTAATTTCATGTTTGATCTCTGCATCAAAATAGATTGTAATTGCTTTCTGACAGTAATAAGGCTAAGATTGTAACTCAAAAATATGAGATATTATGTTCTTTTGTAATTGTATTCAAAAGAAATATGGTTCAATATGGAACTTAAAAAACATCCCCCGCTTGTTCAGCATCTACATGCCACTGACACCATTCAAGTTAGAGCTGAAGTCACTTTTCTTGTCTGCAGCCTCCCGCCCTCCTGACCGGCCAGGTCGGGACATTGAATCTCCTCTAAACTGCCGAAGAGCACCACCTCCTCCGGTGTTCAGAGTTTGCCCAAGACTTTTTTTATTAACAAGAAAACAGGTGATTGTTGTTGTTACTAAAATGAACAATTTTGAGTTGTAATAACTGTATTCCCTGGATGTTTCCCTCTGTCTCAGAGGTGGGTCCCCAGGGCTCTGTCCCCGCACCCTTGGTCTAGGTCAGCCGTGGGCAAACTAAAAAAAAAAAAAAAAGACCGTACCCTTTTATGAACTGATGTTTACTTTGAATTTTTATTAGTTCACACAAACACTCCATCCATGCTTTTGTTCCGGCCCTCCGGTCCAGTTTAAGAACCCATTGTGGCCCTCGAGTCAAAAAGTTTGCCCACCCCTGGGCTAGGTGCAGCCCTGAGGGGCACCTGGGAACAGAAGCACACCAGAGCACTCAGGCTAATTACGTAACAAAGGGAATCACTCCAAAAACTTTATAAATGTGAATATAGACACTCACCTCAATTTCTCTGAAAGTCGAGCAGGAAAAGAGAATTCTTCCTGTACCAGAACCAAATGCCCGCTTTTATACGGAGGTTTAACAGTGTAGGGGATTGCAAATTGGATGCCACATTCGGGCTGCAAATGTCTCTCCTTCGCATTGAAATATCACCACTGTTAAAGCTGCAGTAAAATGTCACAAAAGCCCTAAGTGTTTCCAGCAAAATTGGGAGGCTCCTCAGGGCACGGTGAGCTGAGGGGTGGGCACCCGCATCCGTCATTCATTTTTATTATCTGCTCAGCACTCTTTCAAAACAGTCCGTCCTTCAAGTCCCTCGGTGTGGAGTTTGGTTCTGCAGGGCTGGTGCCAATGGTCAGGAACACCAGGGTTCCCACCTGTCCAGCACCTGCGCACCTGGACAGGTGCCTTCCATTGCTTCCCAACGCTGGGTAGCACCTGACTTCAGGTATTACAAATACTTTTCCAATTTTCTCACCTTTAGATTAGCAAGCCAGTCAGGACACCAGTATCTCCTGAGTGCTCAGGGTTAGGGGTAAGGAGCTGAGGCCAGTCCCCAGCCTCAGGAACCGCACGTTCCCACAAGGAAGAGGGACGTCGATGATACCCACCAGCAAGGCAAGTGTCACACATACTTGGTAGGAGAGTAGGGTGAAGGTCAGAGAGCGAATGTGCGCACACAACGTGGGCACCCCGGAACAGCCTGCCTATCTCCTGACTGAAGGTGTGACCCCATGAGGTGTGCCCCCTGCTGGCGATCGGGAGAAGGGCCCTTCTAGTCCTGGCCTCCATGTGCTCTGTTCCTATTGAAGGAAAGCCACCAAGATCCACCAGGTGCCGTCGAAGAACCTGAGAAGCCTCCTCAGGTCTGTCCTTACTACGGGTTCTGCGTCCAGTCAGCTCCGAGACCCACCCGCTCACTGTGAAGTCCCCCACCTGCCGCTGTCCTCCCTGTGAACCCACCGACTGCGTGGAACACAGCTTCTTTCCCACCATCCTGCCCCTCCCCCACACCCCACCCGCCCAAGTTACTTTCCACTCAAATAGAATATTCTCAAACAAAATTGTTCATTTCATGCCCCCACTCAAAACCAATGCTGTCCCTCTCCAGGTGCTAGCTCACCTTGGCAGGTGAGTCTCTCGTCACCACAGAGAGCAACGGATGCCCCCAGGGCCTTCGGTGGGACCAACCAGCCCAATGCTCGTTACTTCAACCCATCTCAGCAACACCCAGGCACCATCATTTAATAGAGAACAAATCTGGGGAAATTAAAATTTAGCAGATTCACATTGATGTCTATTTGGTTTTCAAAGAAGTGTGCCCTGGCCAGGTGGCTCAGCTGGTTGGCACATCAAAGGGTTGCAGGTTCAGTCCCTAGTCAGGACCATGGGGGGTGGGGAGTAGCTGACTAATGGTTCTCTCTCTCCTCTCTCTCTCACTTCTTTGACTCCTGGTCAGGGCACATACATAGGTTGTAGGTTTAATCTGGTTGGGGCACATATGGGAAGCAACCGATGGATGTTTCTCTGTCACATCAATATTTCTCTCTTTCTCTCTCCCTTCCTCTCTCTCTAAATCAATAAAAACATATCCTTGGGTGAGGATTAAAAAGAAATGTGAGGGAAAAAAGCATAAAAGGCTTAGTCAGTAAAGCTAGGAAAGTTCAATGTTGTAACATCAGTGATTCTCTAAAGCAAAACCCTCACCAAGCAAAGAGTCCTGGGCGCCATCACCGGAACCAACAGCAAAGTTAGCACCAAATATCAGAACCCTTTCCTTAAGGGCGGCTGTGAGGCCATTTAATTGTTTTCCAGGGGAAAAGAAAGAATCCCTGTCAACCACTTGAGTTTTCAAACGAGACTAAGAGGCAAAATCGGGCACTAAAACGGACTGTGGAAGGGCCTGCACACCCTGGGGCGGGGATCCAGTTTCCTCCCTCCCTTCCCATCACTAATGGCTCTGCTCCCTGCTATCGCTGGAGATGCTAAGCACCCCCCTGGCGTTCCCAGGACACCCCAAGCTAGGTTCCAAGTGTTGCGAATTGAGCTAAATGACACAAGTACGACCTGGGGGAGGGCCCTATTTAAAGGAGATATTTCTTTTCCATCTATTATTTTTTTATTATTATTTTTTTAGTACCTGGTATGTCCTTTCAGGGCATTTCTATCTAGGATGACAAAGAAATATTTGGTGAGTATATCTGCAGTTGAATTACAATTAGACATTCAAGTAAAATGAAATTCAAAAAGTACAAATTCTAATCCATTTTTTCCATTTACCACTTCCCTTAATTCCTGCCACACTATTGAATCTATTCCACAGACTATTGGGCTTTTATGATGCTAACCTGAGTTGAAAAGACACTTTCATACTGAGAAGGAGAAGAAATGCATTTGGTAATGTGTTCAAATGTTCCACAGTCTTACCATCAACCAGCTGCCCATTATAAAACTGAAGTTGTATTGATGGTTTCTGATACAATGTAACTCACAAGAGCAAGCTAGATCTAGAACATATATGATCAATCTGGCTGCGAAAGGTTTTTATAATCATTGTTAAAGTGCTTTCTAGGAATTTGAATCTCTTAAGTTCAGTGGGAATTAGTCTTCGTGAAACACAATGTAACCATCGGGGTCAGAAGAGGTGTTTTCAACCTGTGATGCATCGAATCAGCTCTTGGGTGAGTCCATGCCCCAGAGGTACCGAAAGAGAACTGTCTGGCTGCCAGGCAACAACGCGAGGGGACAGCATGAATTGTATTTACTGTTGGTTTGGACCCGTCCACTCACACCACCTACAACCACCACTCCCCGAGCAAGGGCTGACCCTCCCCCTCCTATCTCCACATCCACATTTTCAGCTGTCAGTGGGGAATCTGCCAAAGTAAAAAATGACCAAACTCACTGTGGCCACCCAACCCTGAGTCTCCACCTTCCACCTTCTCATCAAGGCATCGTCCTCCCCTTCGCCCTCGCAAGCCCAGCAACTCCTGGCTCTGCCCGAGTCTTCCTCAGCAGTGTTGTTCCTTCCCCGTGTGACATCAAGCAGGCCTGGACCCGAATCATTTCACCCTGAACCACTGGGCAAGTTAGCTCTGCTAAAGCGACACTATTTCACCCACTCGTATAGGATTCTCTGTGTCTCCTCAGCGTCTCAGGCTGGAGACGTCCTTTCTAAGCAGGACCACAAAGCCAGACACAGTGCACCCTGAAGTTAAGAGCCTCTGCAGTAGAAGACGACATGTTTATGTTAGATTTTCAATCGGTAAGAATAGGAACAGATAGCACTATTGAACTGGGGGCCATGGTAAAAATTTGCATGTACTAAAATTTTAAAAAGGCCTTTGGTTTTAAAAGGGAGTTTTAAAAAGAAAACAAACAACATAGTATGAGGAGATATGACCCTACTTATTTGGAAGTGTCTTGTGTGCACAGGAAAAACCCTCTGCACAGAAATGCTGGAGGCGGTTATCTCTGGATTGCAGCCCTGTTTTCTTTTTTCGTCGCTTTGTTTGTTCTCTACGTTTATCTGTGTATTTTTAAACTTTCACACACAAAAATGTCTCCCACTTTCAGGCTCACATTCAAGGCCCTGGACAAAGTCCTGCCTTTCCAGACGTTTCTCCCACGTGAATCTAACACCCCGGACGCCTTTCCCTGTAACCAACTGAACTTCTTCCGTCTCTCACTCTCCCGTCAGCCCCTCCCACTGCCTGCAGGACCTCCACTCGCCCACGGAACTCCACATGCCCATCACAGAGACCACAACCGGGGTCCCGCAGAGTACGGGGGGGAGGGCCGGCTCCGTGGACCTAGGGGACCCTGTGTGTGAAGGTGCTGGGAGCCTGAGAGATAAAGGTGAGAAGTAAGTGAAAAAGAAAATGTTTGCTACATCAGAGGAATTTCAGAAACATGTTCACCGCTGGTATTTGAACCTGCATTTCAGCACCTGTCTGTAGCGTGTGCTGCAAACGGAACCAAATTCTACCTTAGAAATGAAAGTTTCCAGAGCCTTACAAAGAAATTTATGTCAAATTAATTTCTGGCACTCAATGAAGCTGAAAATGAATTCATAATGAGGAACATTTAAGAGGTGTAGAAGGAGCTTGCAGGGGCTGATCGGAGAAGTCCCCTTCCTGCCGTTAAGGCTAATTCCGTGGTTATGACACGTTTCATCCTAGCACAACACAGAATCTAAGAAATGATGAGCTTTTACAATTACTGTATAAGCAGAATGTGTGACCAAATGGAAGTTGAATATTGCTACATTATTATTATCATTATTATTATTAGTTAATTGAGTATCAACAATGTGCACATTTATATGAGACATAACACAGTTCCTGAGTGAGAGATTTATATTTTAATTTAGACATACTTATAATTCTAACATCACACGCACAACCTGAGAAAATGACTGTCTCCGAAGTGCACGATTTCCTAAAAATATGTGCCTGTGGTTCCTAACGACATCATCTGCTTCCAAATGAGTGCTGGCAAAGAGTAATATTTAAGGGACTGTGCCTTGTATAAAATAAGGCATTTTCCCATTCTTCATATGCAAATGTTAAAGGCTTAAAAGCATACCTTACATCTCGTTTCTTCAGCAAATAAAATACCGAGTGCTACAAAGTTCCCAAAAGCGTGCACGATTTCCTAATCTACTCACCTGGACTTCATAATTGTTATGTTTGGGCTGAGAAGCTAAAAATAGCATACAGTGGTTCATTCCACTCCAATCAGATTCTTAGTGGAAAATACCAGACGTATGTCCCTGCGTACACCTTCCTAAGAAGCACCCAGGTGACCAGAAACAGACAAGGACACCAGCTCACTTCGTTAGCTGTGGGCTGGGTATGCACACCACACCAGGACTTCTGAGAACAGTGTGGACACCACTGCAGCACACGCCTGCCTTCGGTCAACTGTCACTGGCATGAGTGACTGCATTTTGGAAAATGACAGACCCTTTTATATATCTGGAAATTAAAACATTATTTTTAGGAACCAGAACATGACATGGGGGATGGAGGGAGGGGGGCAAACTGTGGCTCAGGGAGACATAACACCCACGAAATCAGCAAATCAAGGCATAAAATATTTACAGACCTACCAGTTGCCATGAAAGAACTATCTGGACAGCTCCTCCTGACCCACTTGGGCTGCCCCAGGGCCCCCCTGTCCTGCCCCAGGGCCCTCCTGTCCTGCCCCAGATCCTCCTGTCCTGTCCCAGACCTCCCTGTCCTGCTCCAGGGTCCCCATGTCCTACCCCAGCCCCCCCTGCCTTGCCCCAGGGCCCCCCTGTCCTGCCCCAGGCCCCCTGTTCTGCCCCAGGGCCCCCCCATCCTGCCCAAGGGCCCCCTTGTCTTGCCCCAGGCCCCACTGACTTGGAACCAGGACTTGGAGCTGTTGGTAGAAGCAGCCTTATTTTTATCAAGTATTCACTCCAACAAGATAGATATTTGCCCAAAACATTGTTAAAACAGAAGCCAGTAAAAATATGCTTCCATAACAGCTCTGCCTCCATAATAGATAGCAACCACTAGCCCGAAAACCAGTGTCTGACACTGCACTGCACATCTCCAGTGTTCAGGGTTTTCTGACCAGAGTTGGAAGCTGCTGAAGCTGCTGATACTGCTCACCATCTAGAGCAGGTCACTGCTGCTGCCCATACCACTCGCTGCGGGCAGAAGGAAGGGCCATGAGAGCGGTGTCTCTGCAGGACTCAGGGATCAGACCTGCGTCTCCTCCTGCATCAGGGGAACAGGGTGTGCAGAGGGGCCGGCACCTTGTCCGTCACAGTCAGGAGCCTGGGCCTGCCCACAGCACACTGTCCCTGAGGCTCCCAGCCCAGAGTGGGCTGGGGTATAGAGGGTTCTAGAACCAGGCCAGGTAGCTTTCTCACCACCCCGGTCCCTCACCTGCCATAGGTGTCCCCCCAATAGAACTTCTGGTGTCTCCTTCCCAGGTGACCCAATGACACAGACAGGCAGATATCTCTTCTCACTCACCAGCCTCCCACTGGGATTCCGATACCCCTTGATGACGAGGGGGCTGCAAGCACAGTGTCCTGTCCGGCGACCTGTCCCTACGCTTCTTCAGGTAACTTGTTGACGCTCCATGAAGCTATGGCAGCTGCGACACCAGCAGCTGGCTCTTGTGATATGACCATGAACTAAAAGCACATACAGGCTTCTACATGAGGGACTTCTAGCATTTTGATGACCGTATTTCAGTGTAACTTGTTTCCTTTGTAGGCTTTCACATGTTATTTTGTGCAGAAAGCCTCACCAGACACCCAAGGACTTCCACAGCACAGCAAGGGTGAGGACGCCACCCCAAAGCCACCATGTCCACGTCCCCCTCCCACAGAATGGCTGGCACATGGCCGAAACGTGAACGGTGGAAACAGGCTGCACAGGACCGGCAGGAAGGCGGGAAAGCTGTGTCCTTTGTTCCTCTTGAGCTGGGATCCTGCTCAGGCAGAGGGCGGTCCAGGCTCATTCCCAGCTCCCAGCTCTCAGGTCTCCATCTGGCACTTGCCTATCTCCACCGGGAGCTGCTGACCTCGTCCAGAACCCACCGAAGCCTCCCGACCTGTCCAGCCACTGGGATCGTGGATCGTCTCTGTGCCTGCGGTCTCCTCCTCACCATCTGTGCCCAGGTCCGCAGGTGCCACAGGGAGGTCTGTGTGCTTCGGGCAGTATCTCCAGGTGATGCCTGCATCTGTTTGAACTGGAGTGTGCACCCCTCACAGCAGTGAGCAGGTGACTGTCACCCAGGCCTTGCAGGCAAAAGTCAGCACTTGCACTGGTTCATGGAACTAATGTGTACAGATGTTGCAGGACATAGCCACCCTGTGCAGGGGTGAGGTGCAAGCGCCCCACACACATCCCCCACACCTGGTGGACAGGTACCACGCCACCACAGGTGTGCAGCCTGTGAAAGATTACATGAAGATTACTTCCAAATTCCAAAGAAATCCTGGTGCATTTACCAGATTAGGGTCAATGTCAAGTGATAAACAATCATGCGGAGTAGGTGTTCATCTGATCCCTGAGAAGTGACTGACGTTTTCTCTAACAAAGTTGGAGAGGAGAGGAAAACCAAGCTAAAACCCAACTATTGATGACTCTTTATCATCCTCAACAGATAAAATTCTCCCTGATTCCATTCAAACCAACCACCTCAACAAGCCCCATTGACCTCAAAGGACCTGCAATTATTCACATCAAATTCTACTTCCTCCCCCAAATGGTGGAGAAATTAAAGGACAATGAAGAGGCACCATATATTCTCCCCCATACCTGGAAACCCTCCTCCAAATTAGATTCCCTGACAATGGAAAGAATTGTAAACTCATTCACTGGGTCAGATATCTATGAAGTGATTTCAAAAATGATATTTACTTAGTTCTGTTGATTTTAACCTCAATCCAGAGAAGATAACTTCTAGTCTGCACTTTCTAAAACCATGTATATGATGTCACATGGCCTAAATTGTGATATCACGCAGCGTAAACTGTGATGCTATTTTGAGGACCAATTGTAATGCCCGCTGTGAAAGTTAGTTTTCCACACAATGTTATGCTCTGATTCTGACTACAGCAGTCAGAGGCCCACAGAAGCTAGACCACTTTTAGGCCAAGGAATTCTCAAGTTAATTTAGTTTAATTATGATAATTGAAAACTGCTACAGATTCTGCCCCATTAATGACGGATCCTGGTTAGTTAATGATTCTGGTTAAACTGTAACTCTTTCACCAATCACTCTGTTTATTACAAACTTCTCAAAAACCAGGCTAAGTGGGGTGAGCATAGAACACATGTATGCACTTAAATTCATAAAAGGTGCTCATGCGCACACAAGCACAGACACACACACACACCTGAGGGGCAGTGAGGGTGGGTGGGGTTTTAAGATTTTTGTTCACAATCATATTAAATGCAAACACCCACCTACACATTTACAGCCCTCAGCCATTCCCCCCGACATCTGACACTATGGCTGTGGACATGGGTCCCGACTCTCCTTGTCCTGACCCCCTCCCAGCTCCCATGCCCTTCGTTAACCCTCCTCATTCATCCTAAGGTGGGAACCACTGCATTTAAGCGTCTGCCAACTGTCTTCCGGCATCTCCTCTGACTCCACTCAGCACCACCCACTGATTGACAGTCTTCAGGTCTCCGTCTGCACTTACTCAAACACCTGACTTGATGCCCTTCCCCATGGGAATTTGAACACATCCCCACACGCAGGGACATCGAGCTAAAACTGTGGAGTCATTCCTGGGAATATCCTGACCCTGGCCCCCTCCCAACATCACTTGGTGATGGTGTCATGTCAGTTCTAACCCCTAATTCCCCTTCATTTGGTCCTCCTCTCCATCTCTCCAGGCCTCTGTGGTCTCTCAATTACATTGTCAGGTGGCCTCCTAACTAAACTCCCCACACTATTCTTGTCTGAATCTAATCTATTCACAGCCCCCCAAAATCAAACACCAGTCGGGCCCATAGCTCTCTCTTAGGTCCCTCAGGCCCTCAGGGTAAACCCAGGGTAGAGCTCAGTGCAGGCCTGGGTCCCCTCCTCTCTGCCCTTCTCCAGCACACTCCCTGCCTGGACCCCAGCATCCCACCAAGGCCTGCTGCTGCCCTGAGGCCACTGCTCCTGGGTCACTTGGGCTTGGGATGTCCTCTCACTTCCACCCTCTGCATGGTGTCTCAGGCCTGTGCTGGTCTTCCCACCTCCACTGGGGCCGTGCACCTGCCAGGAACCCTATGAGCCTGCTCCCTCCTACTGAGTCCAGAAGTCCACCCACAAGTCTGGAATTCCATGTCCTCACTGTCACCACACTTGGCACATGGAGTTATTGCACATGTGTACCTGCCTCCTTTACTGCATGCTGACCAGATGGTGACCTCTGAACCATGCGGGCCTTGTGCTTCTAATCACCACTTCATGCCTGAAACACAGTAGTTGTTCTATGAAGGTTTTATGTGAGAATGAATGAATGAACAATGGATGGATGGATGGATGGATGGATGGACGGACGGATGGGCACAGGGACAGCTCAGCAAGGTCCACCAGGAGGGACAATGTCCGAACTACCGCTCCCTAACATCTGCAGACTCGGGAAGGAGGGAGGTGGAGAAAATCCTGGACCTGCTTGCATCTAAAATGACTCACTTCCAGGAGCTGACTGAGATCACACTTTCTCAATGGGAGAGAATCTGTGCTCAAAATAGATACTTGGTAGAACTGTAAGGAGAGGAAGTTGGCTTGTCCAAAGTATGAGTTTTGTAGTTGAGAAATTCTGCCAATGGTGCACCAGCAGGTGGGGGACCACCTGCACTCTCACTGGCTGCAGTGAACAGCAGGTGGAGACAGAGGGGGACAGATTTTGTCCGGAATCTCCCTGAGGTGGACAAGGAGAACGTGGTTGAGGGGCCTGAGGCAAGGCACTGAGGGGAAGGCGGTCTGTCATGGCCCAGTTCCCATAACTGTCCCAGGCCTGAGCCTGGTCACGTCCCCTGGTCCTTGACTCATGTTCATTCAGAAGTGGGAGAAGGAACAAGTTATGAGCCTCCAATCGGTGGCTCCACTGTGAAGAGGCCCCTGGTCACCTGGAAGGAAGCTCCAGGATGTACCTTCAGGAGAGTTTATGCCAAACCTACCACCTTCCCGGGCCCAAAGCCTCCCATCCACCCAGGGCAGCCTGGACCAGGCCTGGGAGAGCCAGGGGGAACCAACACTGACATCAGTGCAGTAGAGGTAACCCTGCCATGGACAGCCGGGCAGTAGCACCAGAAGGGCGAGATTCCAGGGCTGGAAGACCCCAGGCACCAGGACTGCACAGCCTCCTGCACTTTGTCACCCGGACCAGAGGCAGGAATGGGCAGGGCTGTGGCCTCAGTGCCTGTCACGGCTGGAACTTACCTGTTCCCCCAAAGGTCTGCTCTATCACTCCCCACAGTGCATGAGAAATAACGAGCAAATTGTTATGAATAATTAACAGCATTCAGCAAAACAACACTCCTGTCATCCGTTGCATCATTGGAGAAGAGAATGAAATGACCTGTTGTTTTGCTTTAGGTGGTAGTCATGGAACTTGAGCTGATAACTCAAAGGTTGTGGAATACGATGCCATTTTAAGGCACTCTAGCACAACAACTTTCTTACAGACATAAGCTACAGACCTCACCTGGCTCATTGGGCTCATTGTTATTGTTAATTCCACTTCTGTTCTTGAAAAAAGTGCGTGGATTTTGCTGAAGTAACTATTCACATAATCCCTTCTCCAAAACGCAGGCTCTCACTGCAGAGGCTGCTGGGAAAGGGTCCCTGATTCCTGATGTGCCATATGCAGGGACTGGGAGAAGGAGCCCTTTCACCCCCACAGGGAATTGGCCACTTGGAAAGTGTGATTTACAGGCATCTTGTCAAATGGTGGCCACCAGGGAGTCAGTCTCCTAAAAACAATGGTGGTTTGAAGAATATTTTCACCTTAGTTATATAGAGATGGAGATGGAAATGGACCAGATGGAGACAGAGAGGAAGATGGAAATGGATATAGAAATGGAGATGGAGACAGGTTTAGGGGGGCGGGAGAGGAAGGTAGAGAGAGGAGGATATAGACATGCGTATGGGTTGTCAAGCCACATTTCTGCTAAATGTCTACATGCAAAACCTTTTCTTCATTCACGTGTGAATGCCAAAGGAACAGCCCCTGCTCACCAAAAGTCTCAGAGAATGATCTAATGCAATTCAAAGGAACAAGCAAAGAATCGTTAAGAGTCGCACCTGCCGCAGTGAGTTATTGGCTCCTAACCGTCTCTGCCCAGCGCGTCTCCGATCCCCCTTATTTACCCTTAAGGCACTCAGCAGCTGCTGAATGGTGTCTGTGGCAGTTTGGTGGAAACAATAATAATACATTATAAATCAATGAAAATGAAGTTTTTGCTGTGATAATCTGATATAGATTTGCTAACATTTGTATGAAATTCAATTCTGTTTGATTGCATCAGCATATGTTTCATTTCTTCCAGCACTATTGATTTTGAAGGTTCTTATCCATATGTCTAAATTATTTCTATTACATCCTTGTATTACTGTTTAGAAATAACCTGGGTAAACTGAAACCATTTACTCCATTTTCAGTTTTGTTTTGTTTTGTTTTTACCCTCTTGCTCATCCTAGGTAAATGTTCAGGTCTATATTTTCAATGAAAAGAAATACCTTTTTCTTTCTTTTCTTTTTTTTTTTTTTTTTTTTTTTTTACAAAAGTCTTCCTTCCTTTGCCCATAGTCAATGCTCAGCTATAATTGTAAAGTGCTTATTTCTATTTCGGCATTTATTGTCATCATTGTTAATATTCTCATTGTTATTTTCTGAGAACATCTGTCTGTCACGAGGGGTCACATTTTCAAAGAGCATGTTAATGGTCCCAGAATCCACAGCTATGTATTAATCTTCTGGGGGGGGGGCGGGGGGGATGTATGATTGTACATCTTACTCAGGGCCAATTAATAAGTGAAAACACTGAATTTCCATCACTAGAGTCAAAAAGAAAAGGAAACAAAGGGGGAAAGTTGTATCCGTATGGCTCTTTGACGTTTTCAAAACTCCTTTGCAAACTTCAGTCCTCTGACAACACCTTTCCAACAGGTGGAGCAGCATGCTGTGCTCATCAGGTAGAAAAGAGGAGGGCAGTGTGGCTGGAATTGGACTAGAACTCACCTCTGATTCCTGCCCAGGGGATTCTTCATCTCAGCTCACAGACCTCACTTTCTCCATTCAGTCTCCAGTGACTCACCCAACAGGCTGGGAGTTTGCAGGACAAGGAAGAAATAATATGTTCACGTAAGGAGGCTTTTCTGCTTTTAAAACACGTATTTCTAAATAATTGCACCAGGAAGGTAGCCCACCTTAAAACATGTCTGAGTCTCCAGTTTTCTGAAGGTTACATAATGACTTGCCCAAATAGTGGCACTTTTCGCTCAAACTTAACCTATCCTTTACAAGGCCACCCATATATTATAATAAAGCAATTTATTTAAACTGTAACAATAGCCTTTTAAAGTCATGAGAATAAATCACAATATGAAAAATAATACATCCACATCCCCCAGAAGTGCAGGGGCAGGAGGACCTCCTCCACCTTTGGAGATGATCCCATCAGTTCCCTCTGAGTGTGAGACAAAGTCAGTGCGTGCATCCCAAGTCACCTCCAAGCCCCTGTTGTCTGCTCTGAGACACAGCCCACTAGTACTAGTAAATGAGGTCAGGCACACGGTCGTTTTCCAAAGTCCCTTTGCTTTTCTATTGTGACATCACTTTCAGCCATGGCCTCTAGTTTTTAAATTAAAAATAAAAGCACAATCCTAACAGTCAGCTTGTGTTCTGTGCCTCTGCTGGGGAGAAACCCATCTCAGGGCCCCGCCTGGATGAGAAAAGCTGGACAAATGGACAGAGGGCTGCATGATGGAGCTGGAGCAGGAGGAACCAAAAGGCCAAGGGTCCAACCATCACACACAATTCAGCAGAAATAATGCAGGACAGATGGTCGTCTCTGCTGTCATCACACGTCTCCAGGGACAGAGTCCACCAGCACCCTCGAAGTGTGTTTTGGGGTTAAATGAACCATTTTCACGTGGGCTGCTTGGATCCATGAAACTAAGCTGAACGTGTTCAGAAAGTAAATATCTAGTAAATATTTGCTGAGAAAGTTGCCCCTTCTGCCCATCGTATTAAGGATTTTCAATAGAACTGGGGATGGGGCCATTGGCCTTTATTTCATTGGATGATAAGGCATCAATCTCTTTGCAAAATAAATTGATAGCATTGGCAAACAACATTTTTAAACTCTTACATTTACTGCATTTAAAGGAAACTTTAATCAAATGAGGCCTGTGTACATACCTACACATACACCTTCTGTGAGAACTCACAGGAATTACGTGGGCACTAACAGATCCCTTTCATTGATTTTACTAGTAACTGGGGAAACAGGGCTTTAAAATTAAGGAAATGTTTTGTTTTGTTTTGTTTTGTTTTATAAAAGCATCACTTTTTAGCTTTTTGGCTAAGATCAAGTGTAAAAACACCCAAAAGCAACAAGTTACATCATCAGGTTTAAAGGTTCAAATGTTTTTTAAAACAATGCCTGTAACATCTATCTATATTTGGTAGTCAACTGTGGCCCTGATTTTTTAACATTAGTCCTAATTTAAAGTTTATTTTATACCACTTCTGATTCAACTTTGTAGCTTACCAGAACCGTTTTTTAAGCGAATTTTACATTAGAATTTCACAAATCATGCTTACACTCCATTCCTCTTCATTCGCTGATTCATTGATGCAACAAACACTTCCCAGTCGCCTGCCCTGGGACGGTCACCCTGCAACACCTACTGTGACATTGTGCACATGTGGTACCACCGCAGTCCTCTCTCCACGCGTATGGACGCCGAGGCACAAAAGAGTGAGGCATGCCGACAGCCAGACCTGAGCATGTAGAGCTGGGAAATGAGCAAGTTCTGAATGGCTCCCCAAAGACTGTGTGTATGTGCGCATGCATGGGCATGGGCATGTGTGTGCACATGCATGCGTGTGTGTGTGTGTGTGTGCGTGTGCATCCACTAGTAGTGCCCAAATACTACTCCCTGGTGTAATATACATTTCATAGCCTAAAATTAAACCTAGTGCTTGGGTGGCACATGCATTGAACGGGCGTGTGGGCAGCACCTCATCCAGGGTGTGTGGTGCCGAGCTGCAGTCTCCTGCCCTGGGACGGCTCCAAGTGAGCCCACCTCCCGAGGGGGTGCAGCCATGGAAAGTGCCAGGCTGCAACCTACACACCCCAGGGAACATCCCGTGTCCTCTTACAGGGAGAGCTGGGCTTGGTCAGGCCCTGGGTTCTTGCGAGATGGCCTACGCTTTGTGGTGCAGCATTTAGGCGGGGCGGGGCGGGAGGCATTCTTTTGTTCATTTCAGAAAAATAATAAGACAAAGGCCTTGACTCCCTGCTCTTTGCTGGGGCTGTTGCGCGGTGTGTGAACTTTAAGGCATGTGCTGATGGGTCACCTACACCAAAGACACTTTTTCCTCCACCTCGGCGTTTTTTCCGTTTCTCACATGCACTGTCCTCACTTTCTTTGCTGCCTCTCTCTCCTTTTTCAATCTTTCTCATCTGGCCCTTCCATTGTTATTCACCCCGTTTATTGCTTCAAGCAACCCTGACACACCAGACGTCATCTGAAACCACAAACGACAGGAAGCAATAAGCCCAGAGAAGCAGCAATCTGAGGAAAGTTCTTCATTCACTCTTGCTCCTAACTCTCTGTCTTCTTATCCTACATAGAAAATAAAAAAATCAATACCGCCGCACAGGGCTTGATAAAAGTGCCTGCCGAGTACAGCAGGCACGCTGGATATAGTAAATTAAAGTGATCAAAATTTTCCAGCCGACTCTGCCTGGGCCCTACGTAAACTAACAGCCCTGTCTGCCGGGTGTCCGTCAACTGAAGCTTTATTTTATCGGGGCCTCTGATTATCTGGGGAATGAACACATACCTGCCTGCTCTGGAACTCTCTATACCTGGATGTGAATGTGTGTGCCTGGGAGGTCACACAGGGCTGAGACGGGCCAGGTGTGGGTATTCACAAGGGGGCAGACTTCACACCCGGATGCAGGCTGTGGGGTGCACGGGGAACATGCGGATAGGGCACATGGGTTTGCAAGCACATAACTGTGGGAGAGCAGGGTGGCACTCGGTGTGGTGGGTGGGCTGTGGAAACGGGGTGTGGAATGGAAGTGTGGGCTCACCAGTACCCCAGCTCTGCCCCCATCAGCCGTGCAGCCTTAGACAAAGGGCATGACCTAAGGGAGCTTAACTGTCTTGTCTGCAAAATAACAAGAGCAACAGAAATAGTAATATCAAAGGACAGTATTGCAGACCTCAGGTTATTTTTGCCAGAATTTTAAAAACAATGTATATAAAATGCCTGGAACACCACAGGTGCTCACAGATGTTGGTTTTCTTCCTCTCTGTGCCAAGGCAAACACATCCACATGCACACAAGCACATGCATATATGCACATAGCACATGTAGACATGCATATACACAGGCACACATATACACCCACATATATACACAGATACATGCACTCCAACAAACCATGTGTTCTTCTCACTAAAAGACAATTTTCCACCTAGGTAGACAGATAAACATTCAGTGTACATATTCCCAATAGACCAAATTATGAAAAAGTATCGATTGCTTAGCAGCTCTTTACATACAATTCACCAACACAGAAATAAGCATTCCATTGAGCTTGGAGTACAATCCCTATTAACCTGACTGAGCCCACCGGGTGCCCCAGTGAGAGACGGAATGTCTGTGTTATCCGCGAAGACAGCTGAGACATCGCTGGCATTGCCACCATTAGCCCAACTCTCCCATCAAAACTCGTGACCCTTGTTAAGCAACTGACATCCGTCCAACGTTGCAAATGAACTAATGGTTTCCATCGACCATCAGAGAAATGAAGGAGGAATCAGAGAGCAAATGAGCACGCCCCAGCCAGCCGCAGAAATGATGGGACGGCGGCCGGCAGCGCGGAGGACAGGTGCAGTTAATGGGGTAAATTCCACCTGTGAATGTACACGCACGTTTGCAGGCCCTGGCCGCGGCCCCACTGCCTCGCATGAAAGGACTGAGCTTGGATATGCCGTTCGCCCCGCCTTGGCGGCCCCTCATGCCATTAGGCTCTGTGCTAGGATTTGGCCGAGTGAGCCCGACATCTGTGGGAATCATGATGGGCTCCAGCGCTGGTGGCCCATCCCAGGGAGGTAGCCACGGGCCAGAGAAGGTGGCAGGGTCCTGGGGCCAGGAGCTTGGTGCTCGTCTGGCTCCGCCTCCCTCAACAGCCACTTCCCATGTTAACTTGGTAGCGAAGCTCGCCTCCCGGTATCACTAGGGTTAACGTGAACCTACGCAGCAGGCCCGGCATAGAGTCCAGGTTCAGCGACTGGTAGCAGCCCTCCTGCAAAATCTGAAACCTCTCACTGTTCTCTGACCCGATGCGCCCGGAGCCAGTCGCTGAGGCCGGGCAGGAGCCACAAGGCATGTGGGAACACAAGCAGAGACAATGAATTTTCCAAGCGTGTCCGTCCCAAGGAGCACACCTGGGGCTAAACGCGCATGCGCGTGTGGAGGAATGAAGGGGCCGGTGGGGACTCAGGGGCCAGCAAAGGCTTTGATGGCAGCTCCGTCCCATGGGTAATGAGTGACCTTCAGAAAATAAACATCGTGGAAAGGCTCCAACGGGCATCAAAACAGATGACGAGGGTGAAACCCCTGTGGCCATCAGGGTCCAGCCTCACAACTGTCAGCCACAACGGTCGGCTGTGCGGTGTGTCCTCCTCCTCCCCCTCCCTCTGTCTGACTCCAGCCTGAGTGTCGGCAAGAACCTCCTCAAAGGTTCGATTTCCTATCTCAGATCCTGGGCTTCGGCGGAGACACCCACACACAGACGCGCTCTTGGCAACGCGGCCTCCGGACCAGAAACCATGCCCTGCGTTCCCAGATGAAGACAGATCGAGGCGCTCCCTCCGCACTCGGGCCTGTCTGGAAGGCTTGACGGGCCCTTCGGTCTTATTAGCCGTCTCTCCAGCTGCAATCTCCTTTCTCGCCTCTTTTTAAAGAAAAAAAAAATTCTCCCTGGACACATTGAAGGCTCTAGTCAAACTCCCCTAATTTTCCCTTGACCACTTTTTATTCCCATCTTCATGCTCTCCCTCCACACAGTCCGGGACCGCCATGTGGTTTCAGAGCACTTGCATTTTTAGCAGACTGGCGATCACGTGTCCTGAAAGACCCTTCTGAGGGTCGTCCTTCCTTCCATGCCTGGGAACGCGTCACCCGTGAGCGGGTCCCTGGTCACAGGTTCAGGCGCTACATTCAGGTGAGGGTGGGGCTTGTTGTGGCTTCACTACCCCGAACCCCTTGAGACATAAATATCTATGTTTATCTGATTATTTTCTTAGGATAAAGTCCAAGAGGTGGGGTATTAGGTAAAAGTTGGGGTGTTTTTCGCCTTTGATGCCATTTGGTTCTAATAAGTGAAAGCTGGTCATTTCCCTGACTCCTTGGTGACCCAGCTTTTCTCGGTGCCTATGAAGCCTGGTGTGAGAGCTGCTCCCTCAGGGACCCGTCTGGGGACAGCTTTCTGCCTGGAACTCTGCTAGCTCTCTGTGAACCCACAATTTCCCTCGTGACTCCCCACCAGGCAATAGGCCTATGAACTTCTGGCCTCAGGAAATCTAATTCGTTGTCACTCCCCATGGTCATTGACCACAACATAGGGCCCCTCCGATCCCCAGATGAGAGCCAACAATCAGAAACAGCCTGGACACACAGCAAGCTACCCCGTCTCTGCAGGGCTGAGAAAGCCCCTGAGCACTTTTGCTCGTGTCCATTTGTTCACTGGGCACCTCTTTGTTGAATCTGCACCCCCAACACCAGCCACAGCCTGGAGAGACTGTCCCAGGCTGAGGAGCTCAGGCACAGTCTCAACCTCCCAGCCCCATTTTACTAAAATCCTCAACTAACATCCTGATGCAAGAAACTGGTGCTTCGCCCCAGCTGGTTTGGCTCAGTGGCCAGAGTGTTGGCCTGCCCTGAAGGGTCCCAGGTTCGATTCCAGTCAAGGGCACTTGCCCAGGTTGTTGGCTTGATCCCCAATGGGGGGCGTGTAGGAGGCAGCCATCAATGATTCTCATCATTGATGTTTCTTTCTCTCTCTCTCTCTCTCTCTCTCTCTCTCTCTCTCTCTCTCTCCCCCTCTCCCTTCCTCTTTGAAATCAATAAAAATATATTTTTAAAGAAACCAGTGCTTGGCTGTCACAGAGACCACCGGTTGTAACCCCTGGTGACCCCAAGTGCCTTGATGTTCCCTCTTTCTCCAACACAACAGCCTATTGAAGTGGTTATCACAGACGCCACTAAGCATCCCTCACAGGGACCTCACTTTTGATTGGCACCAAGTTCAACCAGAAAACCACAGGTAACAGGAAATATGGGAAAGAGGAAAGCCAGCCCCAGACAAGGAGCGGGCTTCCCTGGGACCCACCAAGGTCGCCTGTGGGACACCACCTGCCAACGCAGGTTCACTGGGTGGGAGGTCTGTACTACAGAAGATCCAGCTGACAGGCTCATGTCACTCTCCCTGTGAGGGGACAGGGAATAGTGGATGGAACGCAAGCAGAGGACAGAGAGGAAAGGCCCGGTGAGGGAACTGGCTTCAGATAAAAATGTGAACAGCCCACTGGGTCCTCCCCACAGACACGCTCTCGCGTCTCACATTCTCTCCATCTTCCCTGCTTGTCTCTGAGCTTCGTCTGGGGCTGCAACATCTAGAAAAACCTTCTCCTTGATGAAAAGTGGGTGCCAGGGGGGAGGGGTCAGAGTTGTGAACAGGATGTAGGAACCAGGTGGTCCCTCCAGGGGTTTGAAAGGAAGACCTCTATTTGTCCCTGCAGAGAGTCCACCCTAACAGCCCGTGTCACTCAGCCACCAATGGAGGTGTGGGAAATGAAAAGTGTGACCGAAATCAACATGGGTCCCCCAATGCCAGAATTATTTTTAAATGCTTCCTCGTCAAGAGATAACCTTCCTCCAAAAACCACATGAATGAAGACTAGGGAAGTGATGGTCTCCTTAGACACGCCCCTTTAAAATTCCTGATTTGGCTTAGCAGCCAAAAGAGCCCGGCCCACACTGTCAGGAGCTCCCTGGACTTCATTTCGAGTCTGACCCACATGCTCCGGCGGCTCTGTGCTGCCTGCTCTGAGCTGGCGGCTTCCCAGCAGGGACACCGACGACTTTCTCCTGGTTCAATCCGTTTCACCCTCTTGTCTGATGTTTTCAAGGGTTTTTAATCACAACGCTAGCGGACTGATCCGTGACAGATATGAGCAACAACTTTTGCATGCTAAGGGTGCCGGATTTTTTATCTGAGATAATATTTCTCCCTTAAAAAGCCTCTGCACGGCTATGTATTAATTAAAATCTAAATACTAAATATTGATTGATGCGTTATCAGGCCATAGCAGTTGGGCCCTGCCACATTGATTTTTTGCTGTGATTTATTATCATATTTAAGAAAAATCATTTTGTGTGATTATACGAGGAAATAGACTTTAGTGGGGGTTTAATTCTTTTGTATCACTTTTGTTGTGTGGCGGTCAGGCCAATTCCTCAACTGTGGCTCAGATGGCCGATAGCCTTCCCGCGCCTCTCCGAGGCCGCTGCCACTAATGCGTTAAGCCTGCTTGGTCTTGTCGTTAGGAATAATGGACGTTAGACCTTCCTCCTTAATCACACTGAGATTACAGACGGATGAACCCAAGTTCTTAAAATTATCTAGTTATTAACAAGTATTTCTTTTCATCACATTAATAACATTGTTGGGAGGATTTTTTTTAGCGACTAGAATTGAAGCAAAGCCCAGAACAGTGTCCCCAGGGGCCTGAAGGGTGAGCATTTGTCATTAATCTCTTGTCTTGGTGAAAACGACAGGGCTGCAGTCACACCTCGCCATGGACAGACAGAAATGCATGTCTGTGTGGGACAAGACCAGCACGGGCGTTAGAGGTGGCACCTGCATGTACCTAAACAACTTGTATGCGAATATTAGTCTCCAAACAGTGAGGGGACCCGCACAAAACTGACCATGTGAAAATACTGGCATTCAAATTCCAGATTAAAGCAGTAATAGAAACATAATCACCAGAGCCATCTGAATCAGAGTCTAAATACTCCTCGCATTTTGTTTTCTTCTCATTCATTTTCTATATTTGTCTTGAGAGAGTAAAATTACTTTTGTATTAGTTGGAGGCCAGAATTATTCATTGTTCTCCCTGTTGACCATTTCTTTCCAACATAGGAAGAGAAATGAAAGAAAACAAACGTATTGTCTCCAACTTCATACTGTATTTGTGAGTTTTTGTTATATCCAACAATCCTTAAATGTATGGAATTTCCTCAATGAAACCTCCTTCCTACTCAGCACAAACTTCAGTTCATGGCTTCCCGCTCTGCAAATCCTGTTTCCCACCAAACTCCTCGGTACCTCCTCAGGTCCGGGGCGGGCAGACAGGGTACAGACCCGAGGGTGGTCATAAGGAGTGAGTATTTATGGGTGTCCCAAAGCAAACAAATTCTGGATCCACTCTCTTATATCAGAAAGAGAACAGACCCTGAAGCTAAATTTGCGGAAATTATTTTATAGGAAAAACACTAAACTCGGTCCCATCTATAAAAACCCTGCTTCTCTCCCTTGCCTTCTGAGGTTGAATTATGGAACCAAACACTACCGACTTCAGCCGCCATCATTCTCTCAGCTGCACATGGCGAATAAAGGCAGGTGTGTAAGGGGCAGGTGCACAGGGGGGCCGGGGGCAGGTACGCAGGGTGAGGGCAGGGATGGACTGTCTCATCATCAATGGGCTTGCCATCACTTCATTGTGCTTTTGCTAAGCAATAACCCAGGAAAGCAGCTTCATCCACCACAGCGTCCCTCCCCCTCAAACACAGCACCTTCCAAAGGAGGCATGCTTGCCAGTCCTTAACACTAAAAACACGCCTTTGCCTTGGTCCTTGTATTTAAGAAAATCCCATTCTCGAAGTTCCCACGTTAGTGCAGTGGAAAATACGCCCTGGTTTTGCCCTAAATGTTCTCGCGTGGTATCAAACCCTCCTGGGAAGCCAGGGCAAATGTCTGAGTCTGAGTCGTCCGCCGTCTGTCGGTATGAGCTGACCTCGACAGAGAGCGGTCTAGGCCTGAGACTCAGAGCGCAGGACAGTAGGGACCCGGAGGAAGGCTCCTGGTGGGTATTTGCAACCAGCCCAGGGACAGCTGGAAGGAAGCAGTGCCTTCGCCTGCCCCTGGGGTCAGGGCACCTCAGGCCAGCACCAACTGGAGCAGGGACAGAAACCCCTCTGGGTCTTTCAGAATAATGGGCCTTGCCCTCGACATCTCGGGAGTCTGCGTCGAGTGACTTGGCATATAATGATCAACCCTATCGCTTCTCGGCCTTTTGGCTAAGATCAAATGTAGTATATAATGATCAACCCACCATATTCATAACATGATGTAATATAGTCACATCAATTGCATGTAGTTAACCATGGCTGTGAACTAGCCATGGGCATAGTCATCTGTGCACAAATGCGAGTTTCCTTAAACATCGCTCCCGCAAGGCTTGCACGGGGTCTTCATGCTGAAAAGCCTCGAGCTTGCACCTGCCCCTCCAAATGCCCTCATTCGATGCCTGAAGGAAGAGGGTCCATGGTGATGCCACCAGACGGGGAGCCCCAGGCAGACCCTCGGCTGCCAGGGGTCAGGAGTGGGACCAGTGGGGCCAGCCTGGTATGGGCCCCTCAGGATGCTGGCTCTGCCGGCCTGCAGCCTGGTCTCCGCCTCTCACTCCAGACCTGCCTGGGAATTCTTGCCTGCAGAGATGAGCTCTGGGAGGAAACCCCAGGGCTGGGCAAGGACTCCAGCAGCCCTGATGCCCCCACCCCTGGAAGACCAGCGTTCTTCTCAAAGATGGCTTCCTTCTGAATGATGCACAAACTGACAAAAATGGAAAGCTTTAGAAACATGTCACATGAGAACAAACTGTAGGATTTTCAAATGTGTCTGACCACAGCTTTCTCATCAGGTGACATCTTGTGTAAAGTGCGGCCTTGCCCAGCAATCCTTTTTTGATAAAACCAAAAGTGATGCAGTCACTCTGTCAGTCACCTCACAATCACCAAGACGAAATGCTTGATCTTGAAAGAACGTCACATGTAGAAGAAATCAGGTTTGTTCAAGTATCCGCATATAAACAAATACTTTGTGTTCAAACCACGCAGCTGCCCATTCTTGGTACCCCTAACCGTGGTGTTCCAAGGGGCAGAGGGCCAGGGCGGCTTCCAAGGGTGTCACAAACACTGGAAAAACTACTTGTGTTTAAATATTACTCAGGGCAACCAAATTTTTCAGGATGTACTTCACAGAAAGCAAAGTTCTCCTATGAATAAACAGCATCTTCCTTTCAGAATATTAATAAGCCCCTCCCCCAAAGAAAGCATGCTGTGAGCATATGTGAAGAGGAGTTCAGCCTCGCTGACTCAGCTGTCAGATGGGCTTTATGATGCGCCCTGCGGACACTCTGTCCCAGCCACGCAGCTTCACTGTCCCAAGGGCAGAGGACGCAGGCCCCGTGCCTGCAGCTCTGTCCTCCTGCAGTCAGTCCTCTCCTCAGCCAGAAGAAACCTCCAGAAGTCATCGTGCCTCAGTGCACTCCCCAAAACCCTTGACGGCAGCCTTTCCAAGGATTCTCCCAGAGGCAGGCATGTTCAAGAGCTAAGGGCACGGCTAGTGTCACTCAGGACAGGTGGACAGGCCAGCAGACAGAACAGGGGCAGGCCAGCAGTCAGGACAGGCAGATAAGCCAGCAGGCAGGATAGACAGACAGTCCATGAGAGGGAGACAGGCCAGCGGCCACAACAATGCTCTCGCTGGCTCCTCCAGGTGAGATGAATCAGTCATCCCAGCTCACCTTGAAACTGCTTATGGAGACAGTTGATTAGCATCGACTCCCTAAAAGTAATAAATGCATGGCCACTGAGAGCTGCTGTGGTCCGAGCACAGGATCAACTACAGTGGCTTCAGGAAATGCACTGGCTGGTGCCCAGCACAAGCACACCTCAGATCTGGTGGGATTTTGTAAAAACTACAATGTGATATTATTGTAATTCTCCTGGAAATTGGTGCATTGTCACAAAATAATAGCAGTCAAATTATCTCCCTGCATTGATATGACCAAAACGTGTTGGCCATGGAATGTGAGTAGTAGTATGTTTGTGTTTACCATGACTTTGTACAGCCCAGGCTCCACGTGACTGTTGGAAAACAATTCCAACTAATTCAATATGAGTTATAACGACAGTTCTCAGCAAGAAACAGGATTTTGAACTGTGTGTTCACCTGGCCTCATATGGGTATAGTTAGCACAGTGAGCAGGTGACAGCGTAGATGATCCGCAGAGAAACCCAGCACAGGGCCTGGGAACTGAAGGGAGCAACATTGATTTTTAGCAATCGCCCAAATATGCCAAATTTTTTTGAGAGCTCAGTTCTTAAACATAAGCATGCAAACATCCAAAAAAATGCCCATATATTGTGCAATTTATATTCTACACATTTTATATTACACATTCCATATTGAAGTTTTCCAGCCAAAATCTGATTTTTTTAAAAAGGAAACAGTACACGCAAAATGAAAGAACAAATAAAGCCAATAAGGCAGAAAATTCAAGCAAAGCAATTTTTGATTTTTGATTTTTTAAATAAACATAAGTGTGTGACTTTATCAACTTAACTTTATACATGTAGGCATAGTCTAATATTTCGAAAATATATGGTGTTATTTTTGAAAGCAAGGGTTGGGATTAAAGTATATTGGGGTATAAGTCAATTAGCAATTCTTCATTTATCTGCCTCATCTAGCATCTTCCCTTGTGTAAAAGACTAATTACTTGCCTTTCAAAAGTTCAAAGTCTAAAGAAATCGACCAAAAAGTGAATACAAGGGTCTACACCCTGCAGAAAATATTAGCATTTGAAATTTTCTTTTCATAACATCATACGAAATTGGCCTCATTTAATAAAGGAATATATCAGCACTACAAAAAAAAGTGGTTAAACCAACTAGAAAAAAATTGTGATAAGTTAGATGCCACATAAAAGACCTAAGGAGTAATTGTATTTCCCTGTCATTGCATTTTCACTCATTCTTACGTCTATGTGTTGAGTGCTGCTCATATCCTCTCCTAGCCCTCTCCTGGCCCCCCAACCCCGACGCGCAAACAAGCATTTAGCTCTGCTCTTGCTCTGTCCCCACAAATGGGATAACATTGCTTTTACCAGGTACTTCTGAATTTACCTTGGTCTGTTGCCTTAGTTCTATGCATGTGGCCTTCAAATGGTTGGTCATCTCCTATATGCTATTTAATAACTAATGACCTTAGGAACTTATTTCAAATGCTGTGGGAGTTACCTCCTAAGATTTAAAACAGTTTTGTTGATAATATTAAATGAAAGTGTTGTATGTAGACTCTTAATTTTTTTAAATCATATTATTCGGTACAGCTGTTTATGCAAAACGGTGTGGCGATTCCTCAAACAAATTAAAAATAGAACTATCATATGATCCACAAATCCCACCTCTGGGTATTTATCTGAAGGAAATGAAATCAAGATCAGTGACATCGGCATCCCCATGTTTGTTGCATCATTATCCACAATAGTCAAGACACAGAAACAACCTACATGTCCACTGATGCATGAATGAATAAAGAAAATGTGGTAGATCTGTATATATAAAAGCCTAAGCTACCATTACAACCGAATGACCAGAACCACCGGAACAACTGGTCAACCAGGTGCTATGACGCGCACTGACTACCAGGGGGCAGACACTCAACACAGAAGCTGCCCCCTGGTAGTCAGTGTGCTCCCACAGGGGGAATGCCATTCAGCCAGAAGGCAGGCTCACAGCTGGCAAGCGCAGCTGCCGCAGTGTCAGGAGCATCTCTCAACACCCCAGCAGTGCTACTGAGTGGCAGCGGCAGGCACAGCAGGCTGGGATGAGCCCAAGTGGTGTGGTGCCCGGCCCCGGCTCAGGCTCCTCCCTGGCTGCCTGCCACTTGATGCTCTGCTACATCCCCCGAGGGATCCTGGATTGTAAGAGGGTGCAGGCCAGGCTGAGGAACCCCCCTACCCACACAGGAATCGTGCACCGGGCCTCTAGTATATATATAATAGAGACAGAGTTGATAGAGCTATAATGGATTATTATGCAGCCATTAAAAAAGAAAGAAATTTTGCCATGTGCAACAACATGGGTGATCTGGAGGACATTATGCTAAGTGAAAAAGACACATACAGGAAGACAAATACTGTATGGTATCAATTATATGTAAAATCTAAATCCTACATAATAAAAGGCTAATATGCAAATCGAGGAAACGGTGTAACAACCAGTCGCTATGGCATGCACTGACCACCAGGGGGCAGATGCTCAACGCAGGAGCTGCCCCCTGGTTCTCAGTGTGCTCCCACAGGGGGGGCACCACTCAGCCAGAAGCCGGGCTCACGGCTGGCGAGCACAGCAGCAGTGGCAGGAGACCCTCCCACCTCCGCCGCAGCACTAAGGATGTCCAACTGCTGGCTTAGGCAGACATCCCCTGAGGGTTCCGGGACTGCAAGAGGGCGCAGTCCGGGCTGAGGGACCTCCCCTCACCCCCCAAGTGCACAAATTTCATGCACCAGGCCTCTAGTTTAAAAATAAAAGGGAAAAAAAGTCCAACTCATAGAAACAGAGAATAGAATGATGGTCACCAGGGGCTAAAGGTGGGGAAAGTAGGGCTATGTTAGTCAAAGGGCACAAACTGTTATAAGATAAATTCTGAGGATCTAAGTAGGGCATTGTGTCTATAGTTAATTATAGGATGTTGTATACTTCAAAGTTGCCAAGATCTTAAGCATTCTCACCACAAAAGGGAGAAGGTTTCCTGTAAGTGGGTAAGGTGTTAACTAACTTGATGGTGGTGATCACTCCACAGTGTATCAAGTCATCATGTTGAACAGTTTACGCGCAATTTTATCAATTATACCTCAGTAAAGCTGGGGAGAGGCCTCTTATAAACCAGAAAATAAATTTTATGTTGAAGATTGAGGCATTAATAAATGTCTTTAAAATATCCAGAATTAAATAGGCAACTTTTACTGGCAAAAAATAAAATCATATACTAACTCCATCTACTGTGAAACTAAATGTTTTAGAGAAACATTTCTAAATCCCATGATAGGAAGAAGAAATGTTAATTAATAAAAGTCTGTCCATATGTGCACACTGCTTAGCAATGAGCAACTGTTTCTTTCTCAACTACCAGGGCAGACATAGAAAGTGTGACCTTGTCATAGCCTGCGGAGGGCAGTTACCTCTCTATCAAATGATGTTAAGAATGTATTTTCACTCTAGCCAGGTTTCTCAGTGGCTAAAGCAGGTTCAATTCCCGGTCAAGGGCACATACCTCAGTTCCAGGTTCCATCCCTGGTCCTGGTGGGGGATCATGCAGGAGGCAACCGGTCAATGTGTCTCTCTCACATCCATGTTTCTCTCTCTCCCTCCTCCCCTCTTCCCTTCTTTCCACTCTTTCTCTAAAGATCAATGAAAAAACTCAGGTGAGGATTTTTTTAAAAGAATGTATTTTCTCTTTCTCCCCCAAATGTTTGATATTCAGGAGTAAATGGCAATCTGGGACATTTCAGTTAATTTAATAGATGCGCTTCTGAAATGTGTGGAACAAACTTTTATAAATTATATCAGATTTACCCAATGACCTGCTTTATAACTGAAGATATTTATCTTACTTGACTCTTGATCTTCAATCTGAAAAATCTTATCTGCTTCACCCATCTTCGTGCTCGCCCAACACACACACACACACACACACACACACACATACACACACTCACATTCACACACACACTCATAGTCAATTCATATTTACACACACTGACAGTCACACATTCACAGCATCTCACACTCAACACACACATTCACACTCTTACTGACACACACACTAACACACATACACAGTCACGCACTCAACACACACACATTCACACATTTACTTGCATACTCATATTCACACACATGTACTCCTACACGTACTCACACTCACACACATGTACTCCTACAACTCTCACACTCACCCACACTCATGGGAGAATAACTCAGAGTGAGTGTGGCTCATGGGAGGTCACCAACCCTGTAGTGTGTCCCCAGGTGTTCCCACCCACCCAACTGCAGATGATTCAACTGCATCTCCGTCCATTGGTTCAGATGTTGCTGGGATCCTTCTCCCAGGAAACAAATGTTCTCTTTGGCCACAGCCATCATTCATACATTTATTATTGTCTGCATTTCTCACATGCCTAGACCCCTCTTCCATTTGCCATCTTTAGTTATGCTACCATGAGGCCTCTGCTGTTTGGGACAGATCACTGGGCAGGTGGGGGGAGCAGAGCAGGCCCTTCCTAGTGAGGTGATGGATATAAAACAACCACACCTCTTGCAGGACCTCCTTAAAGGTCACCTTTCAAAACATCCCCACTCCAGAGAGCCACTCACATGTCTCCTTCAGGGAGGCAGGCAAGCCTGCTGTTATGAAATTTCTGGGTCACTGTAAACACGGGCCCACTGACCACATCCCACAGCACCGCCATGAAATGAAGAACCCTTCATAAAGCAAATAATGCCCCCTTCCACTTTGTGGTTTACATGTTCTAATCCAAGCAAACATTTCCAGACTTTAGACAAATCTACTTTCCACCCAGTGATCAGAACTTCTATAAAGGTCTCCTTCTCTGATTCAGTGTCTTTGGGGACTGTGTACCCTCCACTGCAGGGCATGTCCTTGAACTGAGCTGCACCACGTCCCCCATGTCTGCTTTCAAGCAGCGAGGTCCGGATGAGTCCAAAGCTCAGGTCAGGGCATAGGATGCGTTACTAAGCAGAGCCACTCAGTGGCAGTGAGCAGTGCAGAGCAGACAAGCAGCCATGCTGCGTTGATGTAGGTTTGACCCCTCCCAGGGCATGGAAGCTCAGGGCTCCTCTCTGAAGTCCACTTCTCTAAGGTAGACAAAGGCCTCATTCCTGCAGTCCCTCTACCTGGCCAAGCACAGTCATTAGCAAGCGGTCGGCCCTGCATCTGGACATACCTACTGATTTATCTAGCTCATCAATCCTACTGCATGGTTTGAGTATGAGACTGTTCCTCTACTACCATGATTTTTTTTTTTCCTGGAGAATGTGAACTGACTCTAATCTGTGTGATTTTTGTCCTCCTCTCTGGTGCCTGGCCTGCCAGGACAGTCAGGACGGCCCAGCTCCCTACTACCTAAGGCATGAGGCCACAGGGGAGATCTTATCCTTGAATGAGAGGGGGACCCCTGCATTGGGTCATCTTAGTCCCCATCACCATGGTTCCGGGTCCTGGGGTGAGAGCGGCACCCCCAGGCCAGCTTTCTGCAGAACTTCAGCTCTGTGCTTTGCAGAGCTTGGAGCCAAAGAAATGACACTGTGATAAGGAGAACTCCGGGAGCGATGGTAACAGCCACATCAGAGTTGTGCCCATTCTTCTCAAACTCCTTTGAACACACTCTGCAGAGCGGGCGTACTCTCCAGAGGGGACATGGGACTCCCAGGGGGCGGGACCTGAATTCGCACCCCGGGCTGGATTCCCTTCCGCCCTCCACCCGACCCTGGGAACCACACTGGACCAGCCGCCCACAGGCCCTCGTCCAGGAGTTTGGGGCGACGCGGGGTGACGAAAGCTGCTGGTGGGTTTCACCTCAGGCCGTCCTGGGGCGGCCATCGGCGGAGTGGCCCCGCATGGAGTGGCCCTATGACT
>NW_006289416.1:6997107-6997692 GCF_000327345.1 Myotis davidii | reverse complement strand
ACCCTCCCCCGGGCCAAGCCTGGACCGGGCTCAGGCCTGACATCCCCTCTCGAGAGCCCCCACCCCCGTGGGTGACCCCAGTCATGAACCCGGACGGCCCTCGGGGCGGGACCCAGGGGGCGAAACAGCCTAGAGTCCGGGCCACTGAGGAGCCGCGCCCCAGCCCAGTGTCACCTCGCAGATAAGAAAACCGGAGGTGGGGGGCGCGTCCCGAGCAAAGGCCACACTCCTTCCGCCACTTCCCCATTTGCCGTCGACCTCCGAGGTCGCAGAAATGCAGGTGGGAAGAGATGGGGCTGTCACTGAAGGGGCCCTAGGAGCCCACGGCACGGGTGTCCCCGAGGACAGCCGCGGTAGGTGCGGACGCCGGGCCCGGGAGGTTCGAGGAGGCAGAAGTGGGGGTCCCTCTGCAACCCTCCACGCACCCCTAAGCCCCTTCCCTAAAACGCGCCCAAAACTCGGCCTCGAGACGAACGGGGGCGCCCACGCGCGGACACGACCTCCGGGCGCGCTCCAGGGCTGCCGCTCCTTCCCGCTCCCAGGCGGCCCGGCTGGCGCGGGGGCGGGGCGGGCAGGAAGTGGCCT
>NW_006289416.1:6996741-6996979 GCF_000327345.1 Myotis davidii | reverse complement strand
TGCGCCTGGGGCAGCGCGGCCCCTCCGCGCCGCGAGCCTACTGGTGTGCCCCTCTCGGCTGCCCTCCTGGGAGCGCATCCGCCCAGCGCCAAGGACGCGTGACATTGATTTCCACCGAGCAGGAGGCCTTAGGTCTCATCCTGTGTCCAATGTCAGGCAGCCCACGCGGCGTCCCGTTCGTCTCTCCCCGACCCCCTGGGCCTCCAGCCCCCATTCCCCGGGGTAGGGGTGGGGGCGA
>NW_006289416.1:6995603-6996539 GCF_000327345.1 Myotis davidii | reverse complement strand
CCTAGGCCTAATATAGGAACACATATAAATATAGAGCTCGCTCGTCCAAATGACATTCCGCTCGCTCTGTCCTCCCGCGCCCCCCCCCCTTTCTTTTCATCATCAGCAAATAAAGATTAGCTGGGAAGATTATAGAAAGCGTTTTCAGGCTGGCGCTGATCTTTATTCCAGAGGCTTTGTGATGATATTGATGATGATGATGGTCAAGTGGACAGTTTGATTTTTGTGTTTGGAGCTAGTTATAAAGAATCAATATTATATCAAGGGGTAACTTTCGTGATAAAGGACTTTAACCACTCCGGCTATTCATCATAAGTCTGTAGCAAGCAGATAGGTCAAAAGAAATTATATTGCACTAAAGAGTGAGTCTTCTTATCTCACCCATACCAGGGGAATAGGGACAAGCCGATCGATACAGTAGCTGCTGTATACTTCTTGCAATTATCAATAGCTGATTTCGCCTTTTGAGGCCTGCATCTAATAATGCAAGCTAATAATAATCGTTTGAGCCTCCCCGTAGGGGAGGGAGTCAAAGTTTTAGCTGGCCAGCATCACTCATGCCATGGCACCTTGGTGCCCCTCGTCTCTGTGTGCAGCCTGGACACCCATGGGAAGGGTCACAGAGAAGGACTTTAACAGCACTCACACCCCTCCGTGTGAAGATCTTTCCCTGTGTGTGACATGAAGGCCATGGATGTTTTTGCCTGTGATGCCTACACAGCCTGGGATGAACACGCAAGGCTTCCAGCACTTAGTGCTGGATAGATGCATACACTCCGCACATGGCTACCTATTAAAAAGTATTTAGACATTTATCTCAATAGGTTTGAAAGCAGAGTGGGTGACAGGAGTGGTGTGGGCAGGGCAGTCCACTCTATGCTGGTTTATTTAAGTGAACATTTTATTCTTATGGGGAAAGTTACCTTCAATAAACCA
>NW_006289416.1:6992610-6995471 GCF_000327345.1 Myotis davidii | reverse complement strand
TATCAATTACCTCTTCTTACCAATAATAATATTAGCATGGTAATATCTTTGCTCAAGTAGGAACCAATTAGTGGTCACTTGTCACAGCATTAAAGACATGAAACCATGCTGGATGCAACTGTAAGGATCCTAAACAAAAGTTAGGGGTGGGGCGGAACCAGAGGGAGGGGCAAGGCCTGTGAGGGAGAGGCACTTTGATCTGGGGGGAATAAAGGAAGGAAAGGAGACAGAAAATAGAGCTCTAATATTTGAATACTGTTTTTGTATTAAGTGGCTGGGGAAATACGCATATTGTAAATAAAGTGTCAAAGGTACCTGATGTAAGACTGTCTTGTGGATCCAGAGGCAGGAGGCATCAATATACTGGGACGTTAGAACAGAACCAACTCCTCAACCTCCCACTGTCAAATCAATCCTGTAGATAGGCTGTTTTAGCCTAATAAATGATACAAATTAAATCAAACACCTAATTACATGTTTCACTAATGTAAAATATACAGTATTAATTTGTATATAATATTAAGCGGAGAAAATAATGACGTGACGCCTCTTAAGATGAAAACATTACAAGAGGAAAGACAATTAACAAATTAGATTTAATTATAGGGGAGAAAAACAACTTTCGTTTTTGCGATAGTGTTTAGGTATTACAATATTGTAATAGGCAGCGGTCATGTGATGGCGAGTATGTACGAGCCACCGGCGGCGGGAGTCATGTCCGCATTGGGGAAGAACACCTCCATGTCCTTCACTGTGGGCGAGACTGAAAGAGACATCTTGTCCTCATCCGTGAAAATATTCCGTTGACGCCTTTTCGCCTCGAAATAAACCTACTGCAGCGGCTCAAGCTTAAAACGCATATATTTCCATTAAAGCTTGCTGCCTTGAATAAAAACAAAAAGTTTCAGATCGTAGTTGAAGGAGGCCCAGAAGGGAGAACAGGTGAGTTAGGAGGTAATGCGCCTTTTGTTTCAACCTTTACCTTTTTTGAGGGTGGGAGAAAGGGGGGAGATGTTGTTTACCCAAGTCAATTTTAAAAGGGCATGCCACCAGAGGTACTGATCTGCGCCGTTGTAGCAAATGGCAAGAATTTGTGCAGGTTCTGTCTCTGACCCTTTCCCCTTGCACCCTCCCTGACCCTGGCGTACCAGTCTTTGCTCGATTTTCTCAACGAAATCCCAGCACAGCGCGCGCGGAGGACGCCACAAAGCCTGCCCCTGCACCCACAGGCCCACTCGCGGCCCTGCGCGCGGACTGTACCCGCGCAGGGCAGGCGGGCCCACGAGCTCCGCGTCCGGCATTCCCGCGGCTCACTTGAGCCACTGTGTCCAGCACAGCGCCGAGCAGCCTGTAGGATCTTCCCACTTGCAAAGCACATCGCGACTTGCGGGACACCTCTGCAATCTGGAGACTTGCTTCTTACAGATAAAGGGCTGGGGTCTCAGGTTCGCCTTCATTGGAGGGGCTTTAAAAACTCTCTCCACGACACCTCTTAGAAAATGCAAAGCAAGTCGACGAAATTAAACATCGATGTTTGGAAGTCCCAGAAAGACCTTGGGAAATCGTGCCCATGTATTGGAGATCGGGTGGGGGAATGGGGGCGTAGGAACTGCCTTAGGAACAAAACGGTGGGAATCCTGCGCATAAAGTGGCCCAAAAAGGAGGAGTCTGTGGGGGGGGGGGACGGGGGGCAGGCTCGGGCTTCCTCCAAAAGCTTAGGACACCGGGCGCTACAGGCTTCTTCTCCCCAGAGTGTGGAATAAAGGAGAAGAAGAAGAGGAAGAAGATTAGCCAAGTCACAAAAAGCAGTGCACCTCTAACCAGGGGCCGACCCACGGCTAATGGTTTTGCGTTTTCTCTTCTAGAAAGTAGTCACCGACATCTACCTTTCTACTGTGGTTGCGCAACCTCTCCAAACTCTAGTCTGTCCTGTAAATTAAGCAAAAACCTCCACCCTCTGCTACCGCCCCCACCCCCTGGCCCTTCTTTCTCCAGGAAAGTTTCTGGCTCCCACTCGCCCCTAAGACTGGCTGCAAAGTTTTCACTGCCGAGCGCTGCGGCGCTTGAGGCAGGAGTGTCTCCAAAATGCTTGCAGCCTTCGCGAAAGTTCACAGCGTCGCAGTGGCAAAGTAAGGTTATTTCCCCCCATATAAGCTCTGTCGTGGTGTGTGTGTGTGTGTGTGTGTGTGAGAGAGAGAGAGAGAGAGAGAGAGAGAGAGAGAGAGAGAGAGAACTCATATCGGTCATTTTTCTCTTTTCAAAAACAAAATCACCTTAATGAATATGCCTGCCACCAAAAAACCAAAACCAAAACCAACATTAAGGGATTTTATTTTATTTTGCAAAAGTGGTGGCGGGGCTGTTTGCAGACGATTCCAACCTGCGCGCTTCGTTCCTTGTATGATTTCCCTGCGCCTTCCTGGAGCCCAAAGCTATTGCTTCGTGAAACTTACACTGTTAGACGCTGGCGGGAGAGCGCGAGCTGGTAAGAGGGAAGATTCTAGAATGGGGAAGCAGCCATCGGTGAGCCAGGCGAGCGGCTCAGGATCAGGGTCCTTCCTGAGGGCTGGTGTCCCACAGCCAAGCCCACCCCCATCCCCAGCCACAATAGGAGCTCGCAGCGCTCCCAGCACCCGGGGCTGGCTGGTCACCGCCCGTTGCCCCGCAAGCGCACAACACTGGGGAACACGCCGGGAGGCCATCTGTGCCAAAGCTAAGTACTAGACAGGGCCACTTGTAAAGACAAAAATAAGAAATTTAGTAAATTAAAAAGACACGCTGGGCGAGGGACGCGGGCGCAGTGACGGCAGGGCCTCGGCACATCCTGGCTACCGCTCGGGGATGAAGGACACGCGCGGTAG
>NW_006289416.1:6987818-6990904 GCF_000327345.1 Myotis davidii | reverse complement strand
GAGGCCGCGGAGCCGGGAGCCCCGGCGCACTGGCAAACCAAAGATCTGGTTCCGGAGCGAGCAGGCACTGTCGCCTGGCCTTGCCTAATGGCCGCTTGGGGCTTAATCCGGGGTGAGCTCGGCCGCGGCACTGGGGGGGTGTTACTTGCACGCGGCGGACCCGGCACGTCTAGGCGGCTCTAAGTTTGCTCGGTTTGCTCGGCCTGCTCTGGCGTTTCCGCGGCGCCGCGGGGAGTTCCTCCTTGTCCCCGAGTGAAGGTAGCATCCGCGCAAGTAAGCCCGGCGCAGGCGGCCCGACCTCCTCTCGGGAAGTTTTGGGCCGGAATCCGAGCGGTGCCATCCTGGGTCTGCGGGGTCCCCAGGGTACGACACCAGGACGCAGAGCGGCCCGCCGCAGCTGCACCGCAGCTCGGACGTCAGATAATTCATTCCTTAAAAAACACGTCGCCTAACTTTTGGATTAACCGATTATAAATTTGGAGGCCGATACGCATCCTTTTACCATGAGAATCAGGCTTTCTGCAGAAAATCACAGGATGGGCATTGATCACACGGTGTTGTGAAGTTTGAGGAAGCAGGTACACTGCACATCGGGAGAAAGGGGAAAACGCTTAGGACGCGGCCGGGAACTCATTAAATAAAATTCGTCAACTGGGCCTTTCTGTCGCTCAGAGGTGAGGCCCCGATCCTGTGCAGCCCCGTCACCCAAGATTGGAACCGGAGATATGCTAAAAAGAAACGCTTGCATATGGTGGGTGGATTAGGGACAAAGAATCTTTTTGTCATGGAAATGGATTTTTTTGTTTTGTTTACTTCATCACATAGAATTTCTCACACTTGGTTTGTTTTGTATTGCCCTCAATGACTACATGATCAAATGAATGGATTTATTTCTGCCGAATGAGAAAGACAGTCTTCCCTTCAAAAGAACTACATTGCATCCCAGTGAGGAATTTTAAAGCTTTATTATTGTGGCTCCTGAATAGCTTAAAATCGGCTTTCACAGGCGCCCTAAAATGCAACAATGTAAATACTTCTCAGCTTTGTAGGGTCGTTATCAAAATGTGCAATGTCTCCTTTTATTAAAGCATATTTTAATTAATAGAGTAAAACCTCTGGTATTTAACAATTAACAAGCTGAGGCTCTGCTATTCATTTTTAATTTCACTTCAGAAATGTGAGCTTGGTGAACCTATAGTGTAAACATGTTAGGGGTATATGGCCCATATTTGAAAACCTAGGATGGAATAAATTATTTACAAGTTCTTTTGAATTCCCCCTGTTGTTGCTGAATTTATTCAGAGGTGAAACATTCGGGTTTTATACCTACCGTAGGATTAAAGTTTCTGCCAAACCTGTGTTTTTACGCCATTCAGAGTTGTGTTCCAGATATTAACACAGTTTCTGATCATATTTTGCAACAGGCCAAAAACAGCTTGTCTGGGGCTGAGCCTTGGTCAAGTAGTGTGTTTCCTCCATTATTTTAGGGATAGTTTAGGCAAACTATTTAAAAATACTTCTTTCTGATTTAATTATTCTGAAGCTGATTGTTTACAGAGCATAAAAGATACTGTGTTCTCTGCTCACTCAAGGAACACTCATGGTTACTCTGCCGTGCTTCGTCATTAGTCAGATAGCTAAAATAATTTTTAAAGATAAATGGTTGTGAAAACTAAATTACTCCAGCATGAATCAGATCTTCTCAAAATTTTAACTTTTTTAAACACAATGGAAATAAACAGACCATGCATGAAGTTACAAGGAGGCTAAGTTAGTTTACATTGTTTCAGAAACTAAGTAATTCCTTTGTATCACTTTGAGTGTGACTTTAATTAAAGCAGTAGATGCATACTGTAAATTTGAAGGCTCTTGATAATGCATGAAAAACAGACATTATATGTATAACAAGGGGTGGCAGAGATCCACAGCCACATTCACTTACAGTAAAAAGACTTTGTTTCTTAAAAATGAAATAAGACTTTTTTTTCCCCAGACCTTGGTTTTTAGGCAAGCAATGAGAAAAGATAGCTATCCAAAAACAGCTTCCATGCTATCTGAACTTTATTACTGTAGGAATGAAATATGGTTATGTATTTAGAATGAGGAAAAAGTAATAATGATTTTTGTGAAGTTGCAAAGTTATCCTGTTGTAAAATTTAAGGGTGACTGAGACTTACATTCCCCAGAAGAAGAATCTTTAACTGTTTCTGAAAATTTAAAAATAAATGTGTTGCAGCTTATGGTTCAGTTAAATGTATACCACCGATAATGAAATCCTGGGAGCCAGCTGAGTATTTTTGTTCTAAGAAAAAGTAATTAAAACTTCCAATGACAGAAGAGTGCTTAACACACCTCCTAAGAACTTTAAAAGGTGCAACCTTGCTATCCGTTATCATATAAAACACAACTTTATAAAAATGCAATTTACTGTCGTTAGAAAGAAAACGTGTTTAAGGAAGAACAAAAGGATATTATAATTTAAAACAATTTGCCATCGTATGTTTTGTTTGTTAGCACTAATTGCTTCAAAGTGTGTTTTTATTTTCAGTCATATGGCGATCTTAAAAAATCCTTTTAAATATGGTGAGCATGTGATTTAAGAATTTACCAGTGGTATTCACAAACTGTGTTTAAGTTAAGGGGAAGGAGGCCACCGGCCCTCGGTGCGGAAAGCTTTTCTCTTTTATCTGTATATGCATGGTTTGCCTTGAGTCCTCCCCCCCGCCGCCCCCCCCCAAGACACATTTACAATTCAGCATTCGAAAAGGAAGCAACACTGGGGCCATTTTCTAAACATTGGTAGGCAGATTGTTTTCTCTGAGATGGGAAAGGTGAAAAGTAAGAGGGAAAGGGGAGAGGAGGACTTTAGAAACATTTATTTTAAAAATAACATTTAAAAACCGTAACTTTTTAAAAAATGCATTACTCGGTGGTCAACGGAAAGCCTGCCAATTAATTCCCACCTCACAGAGGAAGAGCTGATTACCTAACAGTGGGGGTTTTATGTACATTTTAAACTTCCCCAACATTTGATAATCCAGTATTTTTAGATCTGTTCAGAGCCAGGAAGAGAAAAAGGTATGGCC
>NW_006289416.1:6980593-6987163 GCF_000327345.1 Myotis davidii | reverse complement strand
ATTACTTAGCAAGCTGATTATTTTTTGTATACAAAATGATGGCAAAAGTGGGTCAGATTTCATTTCCAACTGCAATCTCTCAGGCTGTTCCATTCTTCTCAAGGTAGCTCTCAGAACATTTTCTTTTTCTGGGTGTGTGCGTGGGGGCGGGGGGGCATTCAGAATAAAACCAAGCTTTAGCTCTGCACTGAGCATCAGTTGGAATTTAACATTCTTAAATGTCAGTATTGGCACAGGCTTTTATTCAAGTAAAATTAAAATCTTCTTAACTGCTAATGAGGTTATGCACCGTCTTAATGCTGCAGAACAGTTTCAGGAGGGTAATTTTTGAAAGATTTTGTTCTCCTGTTAGTTTTTATTTGCCCACATGATTCCTCGACTAGTTGCCAGAATCAGGCCAATGTGTCCTACCTAGTCTTGTGAAGATGAAAGCTAATTGTGCTGCTTGTGAGCAGGCATGTAATTATAGCATAAACTACATTGCTACACATTTCATAAAATCACACGTAAACAAAATCTGTAAAAATCCAATGTTTTAATACATTCTTAAATAACGTTTGTGTTTAAAAAAAAAAAAGCAAACTCATCCTTAGGTTTTTATCGTCTAATTTGAACACCTTTATGATTTAAAGTGCAGTGAGCTGTCTGTGTGATTCCCAAGCCAACAAATAAAGCAAGGTGTGTAACAGAAAGTGTAAAATATTAATTGAAATAATAAAATAACGTAATGGGCGCCACTTAGGTTAGAGATTAGGGTTGATCTGTTTGTTAATTAAAGAGAAGAGTTCTCCAGGCTGAACGATGGCCACCTGAGAGACCGGATGATGCCATATCTAAACCTTGTCCTGGGCGGGGGGAACGGGGGGCCTGTGCTCTCCCACTACCCCAGAGTAGTTCTGCTCACCCTCCAAGACCCCACCCCCTCTGCCTTCTGGAAAGCCTGCTGCCAGCGGCCTAGGCCCTGCTGTCTGAGGTCTGGGAGAAGGTGGGGCTGCAGGGCTGGCCAGCTTCAGACCCGGCTCCCTGAAGGTGGGTCGTTAGAAGAGCTTTGACAAGCCTTGCTGGTTTAACCTTTGCCTGCTTCGGCCTGCCATGGTGGCCACTAGATGTCAAGCTCATAATACAATTAGTGCATCTGTGCTGTTGACCTTGGCAACAGGACTCAGCGCTGTTCTGTTAAGTGTTAACACTGAATCCAAGTGTTAACTGGAGACCTCGCGCTTGCTCTGGCTGCTCAGCTTATCAGACGCCCGTCTCGTTCAGCACAAGTGTTTATAGTTCTTAAAAGGACAGAGAACGGTTTTCTTTTGTACGGCTATTACATCTTGAACTGTTTAATTAACCCTGCAGGTGCGGTGCCACTCGGGCTTAATTCTTTGGCATCACTGGCCCTCTTTTGGAGAGGGACCTCGCAGCGCTGTTTGGGAATTCTATTGTGTGACCGTGGACGTGCAGAGCCACCGGCCTCAGTGACCGGGGCAGTTGGTTTTCCAGGATGATTTTTTTGCACATGTGTAAACTTTGCCCATAGAAATGCAACAGTGCACTGGAGTGTGATGATGAATGGAGATGATTGAATGGCCTCCCCAAGTGCAAGCGGCAGTCTGACTGGGACAGTGATCCAGCCCTGTTTCTGGACACAGTGTCATTCCTGCCTCCCTAGGGCCATTGAGACCCAGGTGTTGGTACCTCTGAGAGGTTTTGCTTATTTCTGAGTTTTATGAATAGTGGATGTGAAAGATGACTAGGGCTGGGGCACTTTCGAGTAGGCGTGAAGTAGCACGTTAAAGTCCATGTGTCAGCTCTGCGCGTAAGCCTTCAGAATCCTGACCCACAGTGACCCGCGCAAACCTCGTTTTCACCCCTCACGGGAATTTTGATGAGATAGTTCTCCTGGGCTGACCTACTTCAGGTCTGTGCTGTCCTCAGGCATAGATAGTGATGTGTGAGTGTCCATCAGAAGTGTGACCACAGCCTACCGTCGCGATGAAAGAACTATTGTGCAACCTTGAAGTGTCACAAACATCTTATTCTTTGCCACAGCATCCAGGCAGATAGTTAGAACAAGCGGGGTGTGTGTCTGCTCTCCGTCTGCTTGTGGCCAGAGAGGAGAGTGCTCAACCGCCCGGGTGCCTCACCACGCAGATTAAAAACTGCAAATGTTTCAGCAGAAGACGGTTGGTGGCTGTGCCACAGGTGGTCGTTACTTAACAAATTTGAGCTGTGGGCCACCGAGCGGAGCAGGCACGCGGGTCCGCGCTGGTGTTCGGCATAGCGACAGTGCCCTCCACCGTCGGCTCCGGGCTCTCCAGCCTGGGGTCTGGGGAAAAGGACACAATTTTTCTGTTGCGTCTGGAATTTCTTCTACATTGTTAGACACAGTGGGGGTCTCTATTTGTCTCCTCCTGTGTCGCAGCTTGGGCTCAGTATGTGATAATTCATCTTTCTTTATGGGATTCAAAGCTATCATAAGGAGTTAAAAGGAATTAATTTGCAAGAAAATAAGTGTCTCCTGACAATTTAGGAAAACTTGAAAAATGCTTTCTAGATTTTTCAGGAATGGTAAAAGCAAAGGGGAAAGTAGGATTTTCGCTCCTAAAGACCCACGTGGCCTTTTAAAAGTTACTAATTAAAGTGGAGAAGTTAACATTCTTCTCCCATACTGAACAAGTTTACTTCTTTTGTTAAGGGGGGGGGGGGAGTTAAAATGTGTAACAAAAGCGTAGCAGAGTAAAGGTGAGCGGTTGAGGCTCAGAAACAAAATTTAAAAAATGTCTATTTACTACTTCTTTGTAATTGCTTAGTTTATGTACAAGGCGCTGTGCTCCTGAAAAGAGAAAATACAAAGCCATACTAAGAACTGCAGTTTGAAATGTTTAAAGAAAGCTCCGTGTCTCCCATATCCTTATATATGTTGCAACAATTCTTTTCCCTCGTGGCTTCAAAAAGACAGCCTGCCTGTCTTCCGCCGCGTCGTTCTTTAGGAGACAGTGAAAACATGATGCGGGTATAGTATTTAAAAGATCAGGAATTGAAGCTGAGGGGATTGTGAAACAATTGAGAGGGGGTTATTTTTGAGGGGGAGGGCCTTTCACACTGAGAGAGAGGTTCCTATGAATAGGAACATTTTTGTTAAACATTCTCTGTGTGTTATATTAGTGAGAAGAAGAAAAAATCCGTTTCTAAGACTGTCACTGAAGCTCTATCCCTTTGTGAGGGACTTTATCTGAAAGGCCGCTGGACCCACTTTCCCTCTCCGACGGAAGTGAGAAGCAGAACTTGCTCTAGAACAGCGGTTCTCAACCTGGGGGTCGAACGACCCTTTCACAGGGGTCGCCTAAGACCATCAGAAAAACACATATATAATTACATATTGTTTTTGTAATTAATCACTATGCTTTAATGATGTTCAATTTGTAACAATGAAAATACATCATGCATATCAGATATTTATATTATGATTCATAACAGTAGCAACATTACAGTTATGAAGTAGCAACGAAAATAATTTTATGGTTGGGGGTCACCACAACATGAGGAACTGTATTAAAGGGTCGCAGCATTAGGAAGGTTGAGAACCACTTCTAGAGACTAGAAGGTGTGAGCAATGATGGAGTTAGAATAATCTTAGATATAAACAGCCAGTGGGGGGATCGCTGTAGACTAATTACACATTTCCTCTTACACTGATGGCTTTATGCTCAGCTGTGTCCTCCCTCCTGACACGTTCAGGCAGCAGATTCGTCATGAAGTCCAGGGCTCGACCCGGTGCCATGGGCTGGCACGGGTTCACAGAGCAGACTGTTCCCAGAGCAGCATCTTCCTCACACTGATGCACAGCGAGGGGCAGGTCACCTGAGAACTCCTGGTCCCCAGGCCGGGAGGCTCCGGGGGATTGGCTGGCATTTTTCTTCGCTTGTTCTGATGTAACCCTTACGCACTATAAATTCCTGCCTCGTCCTGCGCCTGCTTACAATTTGAAATCTTAGTCGTTGACTCGTCAGTATGTTAAAAATAAATTGCTTTGACATTAATGATAATGTTTGCAATGCTTGTTTTTCAATTCCCCCTTAAGAAAGAATGACTTTCCAATTGCATTAGAAATAAATGTCTCAAAAGTGTACTGTTACAGTGGCTCATGGAACACTTTTACCTTGAAATACAAAATTTCAGCTATATTAACTAATGGAGGTAATAACTTCTATTTTTAGGACACAAAGGTCAGTTTAAATGTAAATTTCATTAAAAGGTGGTCGAGTACATCTGAATCCGGCTTAATATCGGCTTAAAACAATGGCAGGATTAAAGGGCTTTGGAAGTTATGTGATAAAACTGTGAGCTGCATTCAGATTTTTCTCAGATGTGTTTTCTTGTGGCAGAAAGCATTTTTCAAAATGAACAAATACTGCCAGATTAGCACATCCACACTGTAACACAATGCATTTAGTCATTGTAATGTGAAGAGCCATCGAGTTATAACAACTTATTTTATGTCTCGCTCTGAATGCAGCAGGAGTCATGCCTCCGCTCTGCTCTGACTGCCAGCCTCGCTGCTTCAAAGAGCTCTGTCCCCAGTAAAACGGGCTCCTTTCGCTTATTTCCTACCAATCAATTCAGCTGAAGTGCTTATTGTTGCTGTCTCACAACATTCTTAAAATATGCACCCAAAATTTGAATTCCATAGTGAAACATTAAAGTTTTTTATTGGAATGCATTTTACTTAAAGCTATCTCGGAATTTGTGCTTCTCTCTGTAACTTGGACGGAATGTTCATCACATTCTGATTCTGAGAGTGAAGCAGTCACAGCATGAGCAAGTGAGCATAGCAACCGAACTGATGATGTTATTGAGATTGCATACAAACCCCAGTTTGAAAAAAAAAAAAAAAAGCATAGGTGGTGATTCTAAGTTATTTGTCCAAAATAATGAACCTGGATTGTATTGAAGAATTTTTCCCCTCACTAATTGTAGTTTTTAAAATATGTTTTAAGCAAAAGGCAAATTTATTATGAAACTTGGCTTATAAAATCTAACAATTCTCTGCTGTGTTAGGTTCATTAACATAATGAACTGTTAACAGGTCCAAATGGCCAGAATGCCACTTTTACACAAGTTCCTCTTTTCAGTTTTACTTTCTTCAGTTTTAAAGGAATGTAAGTGGAAGGAGCTTTTACTTTTATCAGAATATCTTCATTTTGTTTAGGTAATTATCGCATTAAGCAAAATTACTATTTGGTGGAAAGGGCTTAAATAGTCTGTGCCCAGTTTCTACAATTGCGAAACAGTTGTAAATTCGCAGACCTGCCAATGGGAATATAAAGGAAGTCACCTGTAGGAACACTTTCCAACTTCCATGCATTTCCAAGTGAACCCTAAAAATAATTAACCCATGAAAAAACAATGGAAATGGAAAAATTTATCTTCATATTTGAGTTGATGAACTCTGGGGCAAGTCCAGTGTAAGATAAAAGTCCTAATCCTGTTTCACATGCCATAATTTTCTACAAAGAAAGTCAGGGAAATGCTCTTTCTGAAGGTATAATTTCTTGACATTTAAGTAAGTTACGTCTTCCAACACTCAATGCACTAAAAATGATCCAGAAATGAGCCTAATTTGTAAGCACTTTCTCAGTGAATTGTCCCCAACATATATTCTATATAGAGAAAAAATATTTCCTGTGCACTCTGATTAATTGTATAAAATTTTAAATGTGTACACAATGTGAATGTTTTTCTATATCACACGAAAGAGAAACATTTTATCTCATAAGGATTTAAAGGTAGAAAATATTTCAGAATTCACAGTATTAATTTCTTCGTATTCTTATTTTTTAAAAGCATTAAAATAAAAATCTTTATGGAGATGATGGCAGGCCTTGATATCATGGCTTTAAAATATTGCAAAAGAACTTTTCAAAATACGCTGCTGTTTAGTGATAGTAGTTATGATGTATGTTGCCAACTCCTACGTAATTGCTCATGCAGATGGACTTTTTTTAATGGCTATTTGGACTTCTTAAGTACCTGGATCTGCAGAACCTCCCACTAATAAATATGAAAGAAATTTAAAAGTAACGATTCTGTGCATCGCGTGATAATCTTTTAAGTGCATGACTGGAATTTCAGACAATCTTTATTTACTGGTCTTTAGCTATTTACCTGAAGATTTTTAGTTTTTGTTTCGTTGTTGCCCTGCTTCATGACCTTAGCAGGTTTAGAATTAGATTTTGCATACCTTGAGCAAGGTTAAGTGCTGGGAGTATTTATTTTGTTAATGTGCCTTCTGCAGTATACATCAGCTGTCCTCGCTCCCAGCAATACTCAGCCTCATTACTGCTCCTATCACATTCCTTCTTTCCAGTAATGAGACTCCTCCAGTCTGACCGTCAGCACTGACTTTGGTTTAAAAGTCCAGCAGGTCTTTATGGGCTGCAAGCCCTAACTTTTCCCCTTCAAATGGTTTAGCCAGTTACGAAAATGCTAATTGAACACTGCTAATAATTTTTTAAAGGCACGTATAAATTACCCGGCAGTAATGGTCTCATGGAGGGCAGCAAGCAGACTAGCCTC
>NW_006289416.1:6966662-6977873 GCF_000327345.1 Myotis davidii | reverse complement strand
AGTCCAGCGGGCCAGCATCCTCCAGCGGGGCCTCTGCCTGCGCTGCCCCAGCCTCGGTGGCCAGTGCCTCCAGCAGCACCTCGCAGCCACAGAAAGCTCCCACGCCGCCCACCCTGGGGCCCAGCACATTGCTCAGCTCGGCGCCCAGCCTGCCAAACCCTCTTCTACCTCAGACCTCCGCCAGCAGCGTCATCTTCCCCAACCCGCTGGTCAGCATCGCGGCCACGGCCAACGCGCTGGACCCCCTGTCGGCCCTCATGAAGCATCGCAAGGGCAAGCCCCCCAACGTGTCGGTGTTCGAGCCCAAGGCCAGTGCCGAGGACCCGTTCTTCAAGCACAAGTGCAGGTTCTGTGCCAAGGTGTTCGGGAGTGACAGCGCCCTGCAGATCCACCTGCGCTCCCACACGGGCGAGCGGCCCTTCAAGTGCAACATCTGCGGCAACCGCTTCTCCACCAAGGGCAACCTGAAGGTGCACTTCCAGAGGCACAAGGAGAAGTACCCCCACATCCAGATGAACCCCTACCCCGTGCCCGAGTACCTGGACAATGTGCCCACCTGCTCCGGGATTCCCTATGGCATGTCACTGCCCCCAGAAAAGCCAGTCACCACCTGGCTAGACAGTAAGCCCGTGCTGCCTACGGTGCCCACGTCGGTGGGGCTGCAGCTGCCGCCCACCATCCCGGGTGTTGGCAGCTACGCCGACTCCCCCAGCCTCACCCCTGCAAGCCGCTCCCCACAGCGGCCCTCGCCTGCGTCCAGCGAATGCCCCTCTCTGTCCCCCGGCCTCAATACCTCTGAGTCGGGTGCCCCAGTGACCGCCGAGTCCCCACAGCCTGTGCTCAGTGGGCCCTCTCTGACCAAAACCGAGCCTGTGAGCCTGCCTTGTGCAAATGCCAGGGTGGGGGACATCCCTTCCGGCGGGCAGGTCTCTGCCACATCCACATCAGCCGCCACCACCCTCACGGACAACAGCATCTCCACTGGCCTCTGCAGCCCGGTCCTCGTGGCCAGCTCTGACCAGTTCAAGGCCAAGTTTCCCTTCGGAGGGCTGCTCGACTCCATGCAGACGTCGGAGACGTCCAAGTTGCAGCAGCTGGTGGAGAACATCGACAAGAAGATGACCGACCCCAACCAGTGTGTCATCTGCCATCGGGTGCTGAGCTGCCAGAGCGCCCTCAAGATGCACTACCGCACGCACACCGGGGAGCGGCCCTTCAAGTGCAAGGTCTGCGGGCGCGCCTTCACCACCAAGGGCAACCTGAAGACACACTTCGGGGTGCACCGGGCGAAGCCGCCGCTGCGCGTGCAGCACTCCTGCCCCATCTGCCAGAAGAAGTTCACCAACGCCGTGGTCCTGCAGCAGCACATCCGCATGCACATGGGCGGGCAGATCCCCAACACGCCGCTGCCCGAGGGCCTGCAGGACGCCATGGACGCCGAGCTTCCCTATGACGACAAGGCTGCCGAGGTCCTGAGCAGCTTCGAGGACGACGTGGATGAGAACTCCATGGAGGAGGACGTGGAGCTGAAGGACGCAGCCAGCGACCCGTCCAAGCCGCTGCTGCCCTACTCGGGCTCCTGCCCGCCCTCGCCCCCGTCTGTCATCTCCAGCATTGCCGCGCTGGAGAACCAGATGAAGATGATGGACTCTGTCATGAGCTGCCCGCAGCTGACTGCCTTGAAGGCCATGGAAAACGGGTCCGGGGACAGCGACCGCCTCAGCAATGACTCCTCGTCCGCAGTGGGCGACTTGGAGAGCCGCAGTGCGGGCAGCCCGGCCCTGTCCGAATCGTCGTCCTCCATGCAGGCCCTGTCCCCCGTCCACAGCCACAGCGAGAGCCTGCCCTCCAAGTCCCCAGGCCTCAGCAACCATGAGGAGCCCCAGGACATTCCGCTAAAGACGGAAAGGCCGGACAGTCCACCTCCTGCCCCCGAAAATGGAGGCGCGCTAGACCTGACGTCCGCCCCCCCTGGCCGGCTGGCCATCAAGGAGGAGGCCCCCTTTAGCCTACTGTTCCTGAGCAGAGATCGGGGTAAGTGTGAGCGCACCATGTGTCGTGTCTGTGGCAAGCCTTTTGCTTGCAGGAGTGCGTTGCAAATCCACCACCGCAGCCACACTAAGGAGCGCCCGTTCATCTGCGCGGTCTGCGGGCGCGGGTGCTCCACTATGGGTAATTTAAAACAGCACTTACTGACCCACAAATTGAAAGGGCTGCCTTCTCCGTTATTTGACCCCAACTTTGCCCTAGGTCCCAGCCAAAGTGCGCCTAGCCTGGTCACCGGCTCCGCGCCTGCCATGATCAAAATGGAGGTGAATGGGCACAGCAAAGCCATCACGCTGGGTGAGGGCCCGCCACTGCCGGCCGCTGTCCAGGTGCCCACCGGGCCGCAGGCGGTGATGAGCCCCGGCCTTGCGCCCATGCTGGCCCCCCCGCCACGCCGGACACCCAAGCAGCACAACTGCCAGTCATGTGGGAAGACCTTCTCCTCCGCCAGCGCCCTGCAGATCCATGAGCGCACCCACACCGGGGAGAAGCCGTTCGGCTGCACCATCTGCGGGAGAGCCTTCACCACCAAGGGCAACCTCAAGGTGAGGGAACAAGCTGGGGCCCCCCCGAGCCCTGGGGACACCAGGGATGCCCTCCACTCCCAGAGGTGTGGCAGGTGGGGCTGCCACTGGCCACGGGGAGGCGCGGCTGGAGAGCCCATGCAAAACAATATGTGAGCGCCTGTGGTGTGTGCACACATGCAGAGTGTGAGTGTGGGTGGGTGTGTACATGTGTGGGTGGCTGTGCACGTGTGGGTCAGGGTGTGCATGTATATGCACGAGTGTGCAGTGTGTGTACACACCTGTAGTGTGTGCCTTGCATGTACATAATGTTTATGTGGGAGAGTGCATGTGTGTAGTGTGCACATGTATAGTATGTGTGTACTGTGTGGTGTCTGCATGTGTGTGTGTGTGCTGTCTGCATATGTGTGTGTGCCATGCGTGCACTCAGGTGCACACGCTCACAGTTATGGATGTGTGCATGCTGTTCGACTGTAGAGCATCTCCCCTCCCTTGGGGGCTTGTGCAGCCTCTGCAGCGCCTGTTGGGGTGATGGACACCATATCAGTGGGTGGGCCCAGGCCCCCGCTGTCTAGAATCTTGTGGAACACTGATGGCAAGACAAGCTGGGCTTTAAACACCTCCCCATGATACAATTGATTCACATCCTGCCCCAGGCCAGAAGCTGGTCCTGTTGCTTGTCCTGTGGCTGCTGAGGGGCCATGGTCATTTGGTGAGAAGCCCATAGCCCAAGGCCAGAGCAAAGAGCTGGCGCTGTGTTCATAGCTCAGTTCCCGCCTTTCATCCTTGTTCCCCGGGAAGTAGAGTGTGTAGCGGGCACTAGGTGACACGTGGAGGCCAGTGTCCCACTCTCAGCTAAATGTGCTGCCCTGCGGCCATGCCAGGCGCCTTCTGGGGTCTTGGTGACCTCTTCAGAGACTGAAAAGGTCAATTCCTGTGGCTTCTACTTACTGAGGTCTCTGCTGACCAGAGATGCCCAGGATGCTTCCTCTGTGTTTGGGAGAGAGGCAGCGTGGACAAGAGTTTCACATATGAGAAGACTTAATGGGGCAGGGAGAGGCCCCCAAGGCCAGGCTCAGGAGCCAAGAGGCCCTGAGCTGTGGAACATCCTCTGGGGGTCTTCATCTCACACCTTGAGGAGGGAAAGGTGTTATATCAAGTTCATCAAGTGGAAGAAACATTAATGCATTGTCTGGTTTTGCTTTTTGTATTGAATAAAAATAAATCATATCCTATATAATAAAAGGCTAATATGCAAATCGACTGGCGGACGACCAGTCACTATGACGCACACTGACCACCAGGGGACAGACGCTCAATGCAGGAGCTGCCCCCTGGTGGTCAGTGCACTCCCACAGGCGGAGCGCTGCTCAGCCAGAAGCCGGGCTCACGGCTGGTGAGCGCAGCGGCAGTGGCAGGAGCCTCTCCTGCCTCGGTGGCAGCACTAAGGATGTCTGACAGACGGCTCCTGACCTGTGGAGCCTCTCCTGCCTCAGTGGCAGCACTAAGGATGTCTGACAGACAGCTCCTGACCTGTGAGGGCACAGGCTGGGCTGAGGGAAACCCCCCCCCCTTCGCCCCCGGGTGCACGAATTTCGTGAACCAGGCCTCTAGTTGAAGCATAAGATGCTCCGAAAAGTTTGCCTCATATGGACTGGCTTACTAGTAGAATGGGAACGGAAATGGAAACAAGTTCTAAGTGACTCACACGTGTGTGGATGGCAGTGGGGCATGCATCCACAGGCACACTGCCTCGTGCTGCTTGCTCACTGATTGTCGCCCTGTCTCCCACGCAGGTGCACATGGGCACACACATGTGGAACAACGCCCCTGCAAGGCGGGGCCGCCGCCTGTCGGTGGAAAACCCCATGGCTCTGCTGGGGGGCGATGCCCTGAAGTTCTCGGAAATGTTTCAGAAGGACCTGGCAGCACGTGCCATGAACGTGGACCCCAGTTTCTGGAATCAGTATGCGGCGGCCATCACCAACGGTCTGGCCATGAAGAACAATGAGATTTCTGTCATCCAGAATGGGGGCATCCCCCAGCTCCCGGTGAGTCTGGGTGGGAGCGCCATGCCCCCTATGGGCTCCCTGGCTGCCGGCATGGACAAGGCTCGCACGGGCAGCAGCCCACCCATGGTGGGCCTGGACAAAGCCAGCTCCGACACGGGGGCCAGCCGGCCGTTCACGAGGTTCATCGAGGACAACAAGGAGATCGGGATTAACTAGCGCGTGCAAGGCAGCTCATCTGCTGTTCTGTCCCTCCTACACACTGTGATGTGTGACCGTCAGGTACACACCTGCCGTACCCGGGTTCTCCTTAAAATTGTCCCCATGGCAGAAAATTCGTTAGCTGTGTGGCTGCTGGAAGGTCGTCTCATAAGCGCTGCATGGTCCTTTCTCAGTGAGCTTGACTGTTCTTGAGAATTCTTCAACCTTTTAAATAAACATAAATCGAAATTCCCTGGAAAACCGCCTTGGGAACAGAAAGGGCTCCGAGCACATCCTGAAACCTAATAATCCTGGGAGGGAACCGGGGGGTCCCCTGCGGTATTCCAGCGACACTCATTCAAAACAGACATTGAACTCCGTTTTTAGAACTCTTATCCTAAAGACATGGTCCCGCCCTCCCAACATCGTGTCTTATGACTGTACCTTTGTCTGTAGTATTTATAATGTTACGATTATGCGGGTAACAGACATGCAGCCCCAACTTGAAAGGTAGCTTTCGTACTGCAGAATACATCTGGCAGTGTGATTTTTTTTTTTTTTGAAAGCAAGATTTGTTTTACTATAAATAAGTGGGTTATTTCAATGCAGGCAACATTGTGAAGTTCCACTGGGAAAGATAGCATGCTTTTTTGTGTGCAAGTACCTGTCAGTAACAAGCCTTTTTTATTTTTATTTAAATGTTTGTAGCTGCTATGTGGACAGTTGTTCTCTAGTGTGGTCTGTGGCCCAGCGACTGGGAACCCGTTACAGACGAGCGTCACCGTAAATTATTCACAACATTATAAACCGTTGTGAGTAAATATTTCACGTATCAAAGCTGTACAATAAAGAGGTAATGTTTGTATAATGTGGTTGCAAACTCTTAATTTATACTGTTGCACTTTTAGTATTTTGTATTAGGGAGGTTTGTCTATAATTTGAAGATTTAAAAAGATGTAAAGTATTTTATAAATAGTACTTTGATTTAAGGAAAATGAGGGGAAAAGACTTACTGTTTCTTGTTTTAAGGTCAGACAACATGAGAAATCAATGCTACTTAAAACAGAAAAGCCACCCAGACCTCTCAGTTCCACAGTAATCTAGGGCCTGCCATTTCTTCAGTTAAAATGACTTACTTAACTTTTCTACAAAGCGCATTTAAGAACTTGACTCCCTCTAACGAAACTTTGATGAATTCATCTTAGGAAGGGACAGCCGTGGGAGCCAGGAGGTAAGAGGAGGCTGTGTAGGTACAATCTTACTGTTATCTCTGTCTCTGTCTTACACGCCCACAAGGGAGCCCTGCCTGCCGCGAGCACTGGTCCTCGTGTCCGTAAACTGGGGAGAAATATCTGTCTGGCAGGATAATCAGTCATAACTGGGAAATTCGCTCCATTCCTGGTGGATTTGTTACCTTCTCAGATGAAAACAAAGCACAATGTCATCTGATTACTCAGAACACCAGTTTAAGCTGGTGGCTTCCTTGCCTGAGTGAGGACCCGCCCTGCAGCCTGGTGGGTGGGTGGGTGGGCGGAGCAGGCGGGTTTTTTTGCGGGGCTGGCGGTGGGCGAGGGGCTGCCTGTTCTACCTCATTTTGTGTGTTGGGATCGGGCTGCAGTCTGAGACTATGGGCTTCTTCCAGCACCACTGTCCCAGAGACGGTCGGGTCCCAGTGCCCTGAAGAAGGAATCAGACAGCGACTCAGCTGAAACAGAAAAATAGGACAATCTTTCCAACACACCCACAGCAGTGGCAGATCACATCGTTGAACAGTGTGGACGAATCATAACAAAGCAGACTGCGAAGTTTGTTTCTGTCCGGAATGAACTCTGAACTCGCTCCACAGCCCTGTTTTCTGAGGGATGGGGTCATGTCCCCACCAGTGCCGCCGCCCCTCCTCTTGGGATGGGGGCAGGGGTTGTCTCAGCATCGTTGGGAAAAGAAACAGGTGGCTTCCTGTAGCTGTGTTTCAGCAGTTGAATGTTTTTATTATTTATCTGTGTCCTTTTTTGCCGTGAATTTTTTGTTGTTAGTATTTGATCCCGTGTAGGGTTCTGTCTCCTCCCAAGAGGATGTGTATATATAACTTCAAAGAAATGTAAAGTGTGTAAATAAGACGGCTCGTGACAGGACCTCGAGACTGACCCCTCTGTGTTCAGGGCGAGGCCGCCCCTCTCTGCATGGTGAAGAGAGACACTATTTTTCTACTGGCGTGCCATGTGGGGCCAGGGCCTCCCCGAAGCAGCGGGAATTGTTACCTAGATCCAATATTTTTTATGATGAAATCTGTGGCTTGACACACCTGCTGATCAAAATGGATGTCTTAGTCTAGGTTCCTATTTTGTCATATGGAGTTGAATAAAATGCAGGATGTCCTACTATTTCTGAATCACGTTCCTTGATTATTCGAATTGAAGCAATGGAATTTGAGGTGATGGCCTCACTTGGGCGGGGGGGCGCGGTATACATCCCTGGTGTTTCTCTGAGGAAGGTCAATGTGGGTGGGCTGCTCGGATGTAAGCAGTATCTCTGTGTATCTTGATTGGTCTTGAAATGTTTAGTTTTCCCTTTTTTCTAAAATAAAAAGGCAGCCTCCTGATTGTGGATTTTTTTTTTTTCACCTACGATGGAACAGGATAGAGTAGAAAATGCCTATTAGAGGCTCTTGGCAGTGTCCAAAAATGACTGCGCTCAGTGATTTTCCCGTCGTCAGCTCCCAGTGAAGATCGTGCCTCCTCCAGTCACTGGGAAGATAGGCAGCTGTGCAGGAAGGACCTGGAGTGGGAGGTGCCGGTGTGAGCCGCTGGCGCACCTGCCCCGTTATTCCCGGTGGAAGGTGTTCTCGACTCTAAAAGAAGCTTTACCTCACCCGTAACATCTGATAAGACTTACAACTTTAAATATTTAATACCTCCTGGTTTTCAACATATATAATCCATTTTTCTTTTTTTCTTTAGTAACTATTGATACCTAGGAGCCACAGTAACTTTTACCTGGCAAGTGCCAGGTGATTTTAAAGAACTGAACAAGGTACTAACCACTAATTGAACTGCCCGGGCCACCCGCCCAACCTGTCATCAGCCTTAGGGATTAATCCATGTTGATTTCACTGCTAGTCTAGAAATGATGGGATAGAAAGTGACTAAATCAGTAAATTTGTTTTTTTTTTAATGGTAAGAAAATAGCAAAAATGTCTATAACCATTTAAAACAATTAATATAAATTAAACTGTGGGGAAAGGACGGAGGAGACAGGGGTATACTTCTTATTTCAAAAATTATCTCCAATGTAAAACCAGAGGCGTTTCAGCTCCATAAGCCCTGAGTATTTGCTACTTTGTAGCATCAACAACCCTGGTTGCTTAGACTATATAACGAAGAATCAGAAATGCCAGCCATCCCTAAATATTATTTATTTAAATATGTTTCTGTTCTAAGTGCATTACAGGAACCGTTAACATTTAACACCAATTAAAAAGTATTGCTAAAGGGCTAAAAAGCAATTGTTCTTAAACTCTCCGCTGTTTAATTTCATCCCGGTGGCAGCTTGAAGGCGCGTGGGTTCCCTGCCTGCCTCTCTCTCCTGTGCTTGGCAGACACGGCGGCTCCTGCTCAAGCCTCACAAAGAACCGGGTCACGGCCACATCAGGGGCATTTCTTTATTACGAGGCTGCATGGATGTTTCCAGCCCAACCAGCGTCAAATCGCTGCACTGATTCTGGCTGTCTGCCTGATGCCACACAAGTCCAGACCCCTCATTTCCCTCCTGCGTGCTTGCAGCAGGTGACAGTGTCACACACGCGGAATTCTGCGTCCAGCCACCCTGTGGGCTTCCAGGTCCAGCCCTTTGTGTTAAAGTCCAGGCTCACTCGCCCATTCCCAGACTGGGGTCGGGAGGGAGGGCTTGTTTTCTCCTCTGGGACGTTGCTGGGGACACATGGAAAACAGGCCTGTTTGCTGACCTCAAGCCACCATAAAACCTGATCTGCAAAACACTCTACAAAACTGGGAAGAAAATTCAATTCCCCTTTTCCATGTAAGTGGAAATAGTAAGCATTATTTCAGCTTTCTTCTAAGAAAGGACACATTTAAAGTGAAATCGCCCTAGAGGCATTTTCCGACCATTGTGTTCACGTGTTTGTACCAAGTTAACAGGCTTGGGGGGTGGGCGTCGCCCCTCGTCTGTGGCCCAGCTGGGCTTGCTCCGCGGTGGGCACAGGCGGGCCACCAGGGCCAGGCTGGCCTCTCTGTGCAACGTGACAGCTTCAGCCCCTCCTCCCTTCCGCCACCTTGTCTGTAAGAACGGAGTAGAATTTGATGATATTAAAATCCTTCCCACTTCAAAAACTGTGGTTTTTAACAAGAACTACCATTAATGTACACCTTCCTTTTTCTCCCCAAAATTCACTAGACAGACTGACAGTATTTATAGAGAGAATATACAAATGATTACCTAAGAATATAACTGAGAAATCTATTACAAATGACTTTGCTAAAGATAATGTGTGGAATCATTTTTGGACCGTGAGAAATATGTTGGTATCTTTGACTTTTTTTTTTTAATCATTGAATTCATTGAAGCTTTTTAAAATGCAATTATATTTAAGGTAAAATAAAATCAAGCTCTGTGGACATTATGCTTACTGCGTTTTCTTGTAAAGAGCCTCGTAAAGTGGCCTGCTTTGTGTCCTGGGTACGCGCGCACAGGCACAATACGGCTTCTCATTAAGGTGACATGTATGTGTGTTCAAGAGAGTATGCAACTTGTGGCCACGGCTGTTTCTTATTGTTCCTGTTAGTAGTATTGGAGAACTTCAGCTATTAACAGCGGTGGTCCTGTCCTAATTTGTACCTGTCGGCACTGTTCGATCTAACCCAGCCGTGGGCAAACTACGGCCCGCGGGCCGGATTTGGCCCGTTTGAAATGAATAAAACTAAAAAAAAAAAAAAGACCGTACCCTTTTATGTAATGATGTTTACTTTGAATTTATATTAGTTCACACAAACACTCCATCCATGCTTTTGTTCCGGCCCTCCGGCCCAGTTTAAGAACCCATTGTGGCCCTCGAGTCAAAAAGTTTGCCCACCCCTGCACCTCTCTGGCAATATTACCGATGGTTTCAGGGTAGCTTTGCCTCTTGCTCACCCCCTTCCGGCTGCATTCGGTATGTTACTGAGCGAGGAGTAGCCCAGTGGGAGATAATCTGCGTTGCTGAGACAGGAAAGAGATGCCACTAATGTAAGTACCGTCCTGCTCTGTTATGTCCAAAGCTCTTTATGTCACCAAATGAAACGGTGAGCCACCAGCCAAGCTCGGGCAGCGAAGGGTGCGAGGACCTGCACATTCAGCGACTCCCTCCTTGTGCGTGACTCAAACACGGAGACAGGTAGCTCCAAAATGGGACTGTCTGTGAACATGGGAGTTTTGTAACCCGCTCCCTCCCATACTTTCTAGGTTGGTATGATGCACATATTCTTAAATTATAGTACGATCTTATAATCCAGGATTTTTACAGACACGTGAGTTGTTTGCTTCACACTCCATCCTGATACTTCATGGACTCACTGATTCCATGCCGTATATTTTCTTCCAAGCTTAACTTACAGGACAATTGAATTCAACTTCTTACAAGCAGGGATTTAAACAACTGAGTAACAACTCATCGCATTTCTTTTGTAACTGGAAGATCTCTTAATTACACGTATGATACAGCACACTTCTACCTTATTTTTCCTATTTGCTGCCTCAAGGAAAATTCAAAAGCAGCTTTTGTTATGACCTAAAATTACCCAGAGGAATTACGTCACAGCCTCCCCCAACCACCACTGCTGAGGACAGACAAGCAGCCTGGGAAAACATATGTCCACTCCTCACATGGTGAAAGCCTTAGGGATAAATAATGGAAAATTATCTAGAAACATAAATTATTACTCATTTGAATAATTTAAGGATAAATTAAGATTTTGAATGTAAATCCATTTTCCTTCACAAAGAGGCCGAGTTCTGTTTTCCTAGGAAATCCTCTGGTCTCGACCAGTTCTTTGGGGTGTGAGTATGTGCAGTGAGCAAGAAACACGGACGCTTCCTTGACGTTTTCTCTTTGTGTTTTGTTTGGGGCTTTCTGTTTTGCTTTGTTAGTGAGTTTTCCTCACAGCGTTAGGTGCAGGCTGCTCAGCGGACGCCGACTTAAAATGCTGGGTTTGGGATCACTGAACAGGCCTGCGCCCAGACGGTTCCTATAACTCAGGGGCGGGGGAGGGGGGGGTGTGACTCGGGCTCCCTGGCACAGGTGGAGCGTTCAGTGATGTGACATCGGTCTGAAGACACACGTGCTGAGTGAGAAGTCGAGCCGCCTGTGACTCCCCGGAAAGGACTAGGGCATCACTGGCGCGTGTCCAGAGGGGAGCACCATTCAGGGCAGCCGGTCCAGA
>NW_006289416.1:6956808-6966600 GCF_000327345.1 Myotis davidii | reverse complement strand
TCACAGCCCCTGGCTGCGCTCAGCTCACAGATTTTCAATTAGGAGCTACAGGCCATTTGGGGAAATGAACGTTATCAATAAATATTTGTAAATGATTAGCTTTACCTGAGGAACTCTGGACGTTTTCCATACGCTCAGTCCATCTCATAGTGTGTTGCGAACATAAACCTCAGAGTTAACTCCTTGCCTGTGGGAGGAATTGCCTTCTATCCATTCCCATTTGCGTGGCCCCATTTGCGTGGCCATCTTCCCCAGAATTGCGCTCCTGGCTTGGTATTGCTGGCTTTTTCTCTGTTTTGACCTTGCTCCTGTCACTTTTGCCAACAGTTTTTGCTGGAGAATAGAAAGAGAACAAGCTTTACATTGAAACCATAATTTGGTTGTTTTCAAGGATGATCCCTGAGGCTAAGCTCTGGACCCAAAAGCCTTTCCAGTGGCCTGAATTGGATGCACAGTTTTAGAAACAGTCTGTGGTCTTCAAAGAAGTGAAATCGGAGCTGAACTTGGTATTTCACTGAAGACAAATCAAGTATTTCTCACAGGCCCTGGAAAGGGAGCAGATGATGAGTTCGAGTCCTGACACCCTCCCCGCCTGCTGGCGTCAGTTTAGGTCGCACAAGCCGCCTCAGTGATACTCAGGGCAGCATGCTGAGCACCCAAGCAAATGCACGAGCCTTACCTGCTGGGCCTCGGGGAGCTGGCCGGGATCCGGTGTGTGTCTGTGGGCGTGGGCATCTGTGTTTATGTGGGGCGTGTGCACCTGCTGGTCTCATGCATCTGCAGGGCGTGTGCCTCTGCAGGTCTTATGCATCTGTGAGGTGTGTGCATATGTGTGGGATGTATGCATCCGTGGGGCATGCAAGTGAGAAACACAGACAAGGGACCGGCTGTGGCTCAGCGTGCCTCGTTTCTGGGGCCGATCAGGCGTGAACCCTGATGCAGCAGGTGCGCCTGCGCGGTGCTCTCTGGGGGCTGGCTGGCTTTGGGAGCATCAGGAGAGTAATTGTAGGCTGTGTAAAAATTATAAGAGCATTAAAATCATATTTGTAACAGAAAAAACTACCCCATACCCCAACCTAGCCTTTAGAATGAGCTGCAAAGGAAGCGGGGGTGGGGGTGTTGGGAGAGGGGTGGGAGGGGGAATTTCTGGGAGGGGGCTACTGGGAAGGCCTGTCATCCCCACTGAGGCTGGCATGTTGACTTCTCTCTCAAAGGCAGTTTGCTGTCTCCAGCCTCCAGGATTTCTGCCACCAATACAACCGCTGAGCAGTGAGGAGACAGCATTGGTTTAGTGGGGTGCCCTCAGGATGAGTCTCAAGGGTGGCAGACACTGCTGAGTCTAGAGACCAAGAGGGGTCATCAGGGTGAGGCCAGGGCCCGCACTGTTGCTGGCACACAGGGTCCCAGCCGCGGACTCCGTAGGAGGTCCAGCGAGGCTCCTGCCACCGTCTCACCCCCACCGGCCGGCACCAACACGGGGGCCACTTCCCCACAGTCCACAGTCAGCTCTGCCCACTCATCCCTTGTGGTGCCGTTTTATGAGCTGAGAATCAGCGCTGTTTCCTGTTTCACCGCACACATTGCTCAGTCACATCACACTGTTTTATTGTAAATGTCACGTGTGTCAGGTTCCTGCTCGCGCTGCAGGAACAGTCATGTCACCAGTGGGCAAGCTGGGCACACTGGGAACTGCTGAGCGCTTTCCCTTTCCACGCACAGAAACCCTGTAACACCCCAGGGGGAGAGCTGGCAGGAGAGTGCGCGCACTAGCGGCCCGCTGGTTAGCTCTGCTCATGAACAGAACCAACCTAAAAGTAAGGGCACATTACAGCACACCTCCCGCGTGTAGAGCAAGCCCATCAAACAAAAGAGGTCTGTACCAGGGACATTTAATGATGGAAATGTGCAAAAATATGTGTTAAATCCTCCTATAACATTCCTGACTTAATTCAATAGATGATGGATGGAGAGATGGACGGATGGTGCTGGGGTTCTTGTCCCAGCATCAAGAAGGGTTCAGGAATCTGGAAAAGGCTGTGCTCAGATGACATAGGAATCCAGAGACTAATAAAGAGTCCGGAGACGAGATATAATTTTGAAAGGCATTGGGGGTCAGAGGACCTTCAGCTAAAGGAACTGAAGACTACCTCCTTGTCTAGGACCCTTGCGTTTATTAACACAATTTGTCCTAAGGCCAAGTGGAGATAATACACTTCAAAGGGTAAGGTTTCAAAGGGTACAGAAGCATTGTCACAATGGGGGAATTAGCCTACGACTGTTCAGGTGTTTGGCCAGTAGGAGGCAATAACATGTAGATTAAGATGCCTTTTAGCTGCCTGGCAGCCACAATCCATTTCCTATTCAGGTTTGGGGAAATGCCTTTAGCCATTCCCAACAGGTGACTACATGTGTGACCCAACCCTATTGAGTCCCCAAGTCTCATCAACCTTTTGATGAAACTCTTGAAATTATGACATGCTGGAATTGTTTCCCGGCAGGATGGATGGATGGGTGGGTGATAGATGGATAGGTGGATGGCTAATGAATAGAGAGATAATAGGTGTATATATGGTGATGGGTGGATTGATGATGGGTGGATGAGTAGAAGATAAGGGATGGATGGATGGTGGATGCATAGATGGAGGATGTATGGATAGATAGATACATACATAGATGATAGATAGATAGATAGATAGATAGATAGATAGATAGATAGATAGATGGATGCTGTCTTCCACACGATACAAGGTGCCCAGGGTCCTTCCACCCTTTATCCCCCCAGGCCCTTCCTCTATCAGTTAAGTTTGCATCTGACTGCAAATAACATAAACCCCATCTAATACCTTAAGTAGAGGCCTATTTCCCTTGTAACCCAGGCTTAGGTAGTTGCTGGGGATGACTCAGTTGCCCATCCACACCACCAGAGGCATTCACGTGTTGGCTTGTCCTCATGCTGCCCCCTCACGACCACAGGGTGGCTACTGCAGTCCCGGACATGTCCTCCACGCTCCACTCGAAAAGAGCAAGAAGAGCAGAGGGCATGAGGCCTGAAATCAGCTCTCCATCTCTTTATCAGAAAAGCGAACCTTTGTCAGGATCCCCGCCAGAGGCCCGCTCTGCCACCCTGGGAGCCAAGCCGATGAATGGATAGGGTGCTGATTTTTGACGAGCAAGGGCTTCACAGTCAGAGGCCGAAGCTTAAATCCCAGCGCAGACACTCACAATTTGTGCCTCGTGCTCTCCGAACCTTAAATCCAGGGCTTGTGCAATGGGGCTCGGGGCACTGCCTCGCTGGGCTTCCCTAACGGAGCCCCCAGCACACCAGCCACCCCCGGGAAGCTCCCTCCACCCACGATGCCTGTCCCTGGCTCTTCCCAGGACAGCTCACTCATGTCTTCAAAACGCATCCCTCCTGAAGAGAGGCCACCAGCCGTGTACGAGCAGAGCAACCATGGACCTGCCATCCAGCAGCCTTGGGAAAGCTGCAGCGAAGCCAGGCAGAGGTGCCACACCAGGCTAGGCCAACTGATGCTCTCTGTACCAGCAGCTTCCACTGTGACTAGCTGACAGTGAGTGTGGCAGGCGTGGGGGATAGACTAGGGCAGTGGTCGGCAAACCGCGGCTCGCGAGCCACATGCGGTTCTTTGGCCCCTCGAGTGTGGCTCTTTCACAAAATACCGACTTCTGCGCATGGGCCACGAAGTTTCAATCAAACTGTACTTGCACGCCCGCACGTGGTATTTTGTGGAAGAGCCACACTCAAGGGGCCAAAGAGCCACATGTGGCTCGCGAGCCACGGTTTGCTGACCACGGGACTAGGGGATCGTGCATCTGGAAATCTGGGGTGAGCCTCAGTGTACAAAAGGGGTAAGGAAAGAGTCGCAGGTAGATTAGGTTTATTAACATGGGTGTGGCATCAAGGAACCCACACACTGAGCTCTGACACCAAGTGAAAGCAGATAGAAGCAGGCAGTTGGTTCGTGCTGGCTCTGAGCATGCTGGCAAAGTCCATGCAGGTGGGAATCACACATGTCCCTCCCTCCAAGTTACAATTAGGCCATCACCTTCCAGCTGATCCCAGCTACTCATACTCTCACTCACGTCTGTAGGAGATTCTTAGCGGGTTTGGTGTCCACAGCAGAGGGATCCTTGGGACCCACTGCTAGCGAGTCACAGCTATACTGTGAGCCCTGCATGGGAGTGGATTACGCTGCAGAGGGTGTCAGCGGAGCACTAATCCTGCATTCCCGAGAGTGCTCCTCACCTCAGCTGTCACCATCATAGCTAGGGAGCCAGCCCAAAACCGTGGGCATCGCCCACGTCCAGCAAATGTGTGACAACGGGCTGAGACGGTGTCACATGTGCAGAAACATCCTCAGCACTTTAAAGAAGTTGGAGAAGACAGGGGTAAGCTAGTTGACCAAAGAACTCTGCTGTCTTCTACGTCTCCCCTTCCGGTGTTTCAGTAGTGATTACTGACAGGGTGCTGCATGGCTTTTGCACAGTACATCTCTGTTCACCTTGATGATTGATGATATGGGGCACTGCAGACGGAGGTGAGGAGAACTTGAAAAGAAAGGGGTATTATGGTAAATGTGCTGGATGCCTTGCAAATGTGAGAGGATAAATTGAAATTTGACAGGTCTAATGAGTTTTTGAAAACTGTTAGCCAGGCTTGTCCAAAGAGTTCTCTCCCTATTTAAGGTTTTCTAAATGAGAAACTCAGATTGCAGGAGCTGTTTTGGTCCTAGAATGAATAAACAGCCAAAGCAGATGGCATGTTTCCATGTATTAAACTTACATTGTATCTTGCTTCATACAATGTAACCATGGCATCTAGAGCACTTGGGCCAAAACTTAGATACTTTGTAACCATCACTAGGCTCAGCTGTCAAAAAGGAAGTGAATTCCAGATGTTTGCATTTAACTTTTTATGTACTGTTGGGGTCTTGAAAGTTTTCACATAAGCCTAAAATTAAAATTTGAGGTTAATAGTTATATTTTTGAAATTGTCCTTGGTTCAAATAATTTATAGGCCAGTTGTTGTTACCATCTTGAACTTGATTCCAGAGCTGAAGTCTTCGTGTAGGATTTGAATCTGCACTCTTAATAACACTGTTGTGGGCCCAGAGCCACATGCAGGTATTAGAACCCAGAAGGGCCTGGCTGGCATGGTTCAGTGGTTGAGCATCGACCTATGATCCAGGAGGTCACGCTTCGATTACCAGTCAGGGCACATGCCTGGGTTGCGACCTCGATCCCCAGCGTGGGGTATGCAGAAGGCAGCCGATCAATGATTCTCTCTTATCCTTGATGTTTATCTCTTTCTCCCTCTCCCTTCCTCTCTGAAATATATATATTTTTAAAGAACCCAGAAGGTTTGCTGTTAGGGGCAACCCATTCGCACACTTGAATTGTGCAAGTAACCTTGAGTCTTAGTACAGAGACCAAAGAGTTCCTCTGATCTCACTGTCAATTGGTCTAAATACTATTTGCCTCCGTGTATTTACTTCCCAGGGAAGGATCCCATTCATCAGTGGAGACCCATATTTACTTTGCATTTAAATACTACCATTATGGAACATTATGTATTTGAATGTAAGGAAAATGCTACATGCTCTGCAATATACTTTTCTTCCCATGCAGATCATATCAGGTTATTTTTTGCAATGTGTGTGTGTGTGTGTGTGTGTGTGTGTGTATACATATATATATATACACTGTATATGTAAAATATTTTATTTTCGTTGCCTATAAATATTCTTAAATGTAATACAAATAAATAAAAAACCAAGTTACTCAATATTTAAACTGACAATAATTTGAGAAATAATTATAAATTCTAAGTTGTGGGGTTTTGTTTGTTGTTTGTGTGTTTATTTGTTGCCCATATCAAAAATATAACAGAGATGTTTTGTTAAACTGTTAGGATTCTTCCAGACCTCAATTTAATCTTTGCCATTGTTTCATATTGACTTGAATGCTGGAATCATTGATTCTGACATTTTTATCTGTCATCGTCCACATTAGCAGTTTGTACAGATGTCTCCCCTTTTTACCTGAAACTGGTACTCATTCTGTTACCTTTGTGTTAAAAAAAAAAAAAAAAGATTTAAGGATTTCCACCTGAGCAGCAGTTTTCAATGTGTGAGTTGCAACCATTTATGGGTCATGAAATCAATTCAGTGGCTCCAAACTACCTTTTCGTAGAAAATAGACTAGAAAATGTAAGACTGCACAGCACTTTGAAACAGTGAGTCCCGCTTTATATCCATCTACTAATGTGTGTGGGGACAGAATTTCCATGTGAGGTGGTCAGGTCAAAAGTGTGAAACCACTGTGGTATAGCCTATATATAGGATATATATTCTATACTATAGAGAGAGGTCCTTTCCTTTGTTTCTCTCCGTTTCCTTCCTTCCTTCCTTCTTTCCTTCCTTCCTTCCTTCCTTCCTTCCTTCCTTCCTTCCTCATCCCTTCCTGCCTTCCTTCTTCCCTCCATCCCTCCATCCCCCCAGCCCTTCCTTTCTTCCTTCCTCCTTTCTTTGAGTCATTAGGTTACTTAATAAAGATTAAAGGCTGAGAGTACATGTGCACTCCGTTGCTTACTGGTGCGATTGTGGGCAAGGTACTCCACCATCATGCTCAGTTTCCTCACCTGGAACGCGGGCATGACCAGCACCTGCTTCATGGCTCCTTGAGAACTCCGGGAGGTCCCGTGGAGGGGCGTGCTGCTGGGGGGCGTCGGGGGGGGGGGCGCTGCCAGGGGGGGGGGGGGCGCTGCCATGCAGTGAGGTGGGTGCAGTGAGGTAAACACCATGGAACTGGAATTCAGCTCTTGTGTGAGCTTCTGCTACGATGTTTATGAAGTTGCTTGTCTCATTGTTATTACTTTGACCATTTCTACATCCCTTAATTGTACATTATTCTCTCAACATTTTATGCTTTGGGTTTGGCTCCTAAACAAAGATGTATATCCTTTCTTATTAGAATTGTTTATACATAATTAAGATTGTCTGCAGTTCTGGATACAGGAACCTTATCAGAGATTACAATGAGTGATTCCTATTTGAATTTAAACATGTTGAAATAAACCTAGTGAGGTTTTCAGTGAAGAGAACTGTCACCAAACGCGTGCATTACTGGGGTAATGGGGAGGGGCTGTAGCATTGGTTTTGGATTATGAATATACATGGGGAAAGGTAATAGCTACTTGGTAACAAAATGGTGAAACACAGCCATTTTTAAGGTGAGACCATTAAGAAATAAGTACTAGGATCTTTTCCTGCGGTCTTGAAAGATTATTTATGAATCATACAGAAAGTTAACAAGAAGGTCTGGCTATCCCCCAAAAATGGAAGGACAAGATGTACCTGTCCAACCAGCACTGGTGCAAGATTCAGAAGTAAATGGCAGATTGTAAGAAAGCTGAAATAAAAGAAGTTGTTATTGACAACAGTTCTGTCTTGCAAAAGTGTTTGGACTTTAAGTAGATAGAAACCATCAGAACCTTAATTTGGGGGCTTTAACTAAACTAGATACTGGAAGACTGCACATAATACTAACAAGCGAGGATTCTGTCCTAATAAATTATATCTTTCCAGACATGTAGAGGGTTGTAGCATAACTCAGTGACCAAAGAATTATAAACCCAAAACTCAAAAGGAGCTATAAACTTGATTAATTGCCTCAACTATACAAGCCATAGCCCCGAACTAAACAATTGTCTGAACAAATACACACTTTTTATATTTCTGAGGATCCAGGAGAAACACTGGCTTTTTGTGAATTATGAAAGGATGTGTGTGCTGATTGCCTTTGCAAATGGAAATCTCTACCCAAGGCTTTCTTTTCTTTGGTGCTGTAAATCTAGCCCAACCGTGAAAAAGTCACCTACGCCATCTAAAAATCTATCTTCCACAGAACGGGCACAATCAGTTGCTGAGAACAATATATAATGAGCTTTGTAAACATTCACATCCTCTGCATTAGAGAAATAAGGGCAGAACCCAAACCCCTATTGTAAAGGGTTTTTTGTTTGTTTGTTTGTTTGTTTTTAAATATATTTTTATTGACTTCAGAGAGGAAGGGAGAGGGAGAGGGCAACCCAGGCACGTGCCCTTGACCAGAATCGAACCCGGGATCCTTCAGTCCCCAGGCCCATGCTCTGTCCACTGAGCCAAACCAGCTAGGGCAGGTGCAATTTATTTTATATCCAGAAGCTCGTGGGCATGGCCCCATCGCCCAGCAATGGTGCATCTTCCTGGGCAGTGGGACTCGCTGTGGAGCATGGCAGGGAATTGGGGGAGGCTTCAGACAGGAGGGAACACAATGATGGGTATTTAAACCAGGATTTCTAACACTGTCACATGGTTTTTTACATATAAACTCTGACGTGTGGGATAGAAAGGTCCAGGGCCTTCCATGTGAACATCTGAATAAGGGCCCAGATTCGCGACGCCTCTCCAGAGCGTGGGAGCCCATGTGATCCTCAGGTCCATTTTCTCCTTTTGATTTTCTGTCATGAAACATAACACAGAAAATAAAGCACAACAAAAACCATGCAGTCACCTTCATATTGTGGCGAGATTGGCTAACGCTGATATAATGATGGCATTAAATGTATTTCTCACAATTGCCATTGCCTAATTCACCTTCTCAGAATGACATTGATGGAAAATTCCGTTCAGATGGATGACTTTTTATACGGAATCAATTTGGTTCCTAAGGAAAAGAAATGAAAGCCGACAGCTGGATGGAGCAGGAGAGCGTTTCCAATAGCGTCACTATTTAGAAAACGTTTCTTTCTACTGCTCCCATTCCTATTATTAAGAAAAATTTCTGTACAGAGATGTGTTCCTTGGTGAGTCGTGGCGACTGTATATTTCATAGGAGAAACCGCCGTGACGTGTCAGACGCATTCACAGTGCGTGTGAGCCGAGCAGTCACCACCTGGCTGCCCTCACCCGGGTGGTCACTGCTCCTGGCACAGGGTCCAGCGCCCACCAGCGCTCTGCTATCCTGGCTGCTCTCCGTCCTCTGCGCTCCAGCCCCTTACCTGCCACCCACGGAGGGAACCTGCCGACACCCCACCAGAGCTGCCCTGAGACGCGAAGGTGGGGATCCCAAGCGAAGGTACCACGGTTTCATCCATCCTGGGTGTTTCTTGCTGGAGGTGTCACCTTGCACAGTTAGGGTCTTCACGGTTCCCACCAAATGACATGATTAAGTGGTTAATTGTCTAGCTGTTTTGACTGAAAACAAATGTGGATGATTGGGCGTGCACATTTTAACCCAACGTGTGAGTGAGGCCCCGTGAACACCTGCATGCAAGTGCTTGGGAAGGCGGGCCAGACCAGGTCCCCAGCGGTCCCCGGTGTCCCCAGCATCCCTGCGCCTCCAACCTCCAGGAGGCCAGGCCCAGGTACAGATTTGCACGTGATTCTTGCATGAGATGGGGACAGAGGAGGCCTTTCCTTTGCAGAGACGCTGAGAGGGAAGGATCTAAGGCAGCCGGTCAGAGGCTGAAGCCAGACCGTCCTTTGCCGGAGCTCTGGGGACACAGAGAGTTCAAAGGTGCCTGCCGTCCTGGAGGGACGAGGAATCAGCACTGTGGAGAGCGGCTATAGCAGCCGTGGGCAAACTACGGCCCACGGGCCAGATCCAGCTCATTTGAAATGAATAAAACTAAAAAAAAAAAAAAGACCGTACCCTTTTATGTAATGACTAGAGGCTGAGTGCACGAAAATTCGTGCACTTGGGGGGTCCCTCAGCCTGGCCTGAGCCCCCTCG
>NW_006289416.1:6955993-6956519 GCF_000327345.1 Myotis davidii | reverse complement strand
CTGTTCTATTTTAGTAAAATCTATAGAATTAAGTTCTACAGAACGTGAAAGGAAAAATTCTCAACTTTGTGCTCAAGGAGGTAGGAAAAACAGACCAAAATGTAGCCAACAGCTATAGTTGTAAGCTTGAACCTATGGTCCGAACACGTGGTCCCACATGCCTGAATGATGGGGGCTTGATAGAGTCAGGTGCATGTAGTTGAGTAGGATCGAAACCTACCAGAATGTCGTAAACATCTTGACCATGCCCTTACTTTGCCTTGTGGAATCTGGCTATAAAATAAAGACACGGCTTGTGGGCATCGGTGCTGTCTCTCCTTCAGAGAGGTCAGCATCCCACTGAGACCCAGCTTTCATTCTCTTGTCTGTCTTTTCTCAATCTTTCACCACCCCCCACTCAGGCTCACTGAACCTGGCTGAGCTGGCGCAGCACATAAGGTGCCCAGTGTGGGGCTGAGTATGCCATGGTCGTGCCAGCTCACCACACAGCACAAACTCCTGCAGCGGGAATGCCAGCCGCTTGGGC
>NW_006289416.1:6947399-6955921 GCF_000327345.1 Myotis davidii | reverse complement strand
TGGATCCTCACTGGGAAATACACACGCTTGGCCGGCTTCCTGAGTGTGTTGACAGTTCAGTGCACACCGTTCCTCTCCAGTGTTCTTGACCCTCGGACCCACGTTCGGTGTCATTGTTTCTCTGAGAAGGTCCACCTTCCTCAGAACTGCCGGGGCCCATTTTTGAAATGGAGGTTCTGCACACTGACCCCAGATCTAACTGCCTGGGACCTTTGTGGGAGGAGGTCAGAATGCCTGAGACTGGAGTGTTTCCTCGGAGGTAGAGCAGTTCTGGGGGCTCTTCATAGGAGGGTCACGGAGCTGGCGAGAAGGCGGAAGGCCCATCACCACGTTGTGTAGAAAATGTCCCGTATTTACTCGGATCACATGTCGATTTGGGGTGGCCCAGCCCTTGCTCACCCCCCACTGGAGTTCTGGCTCAAGAATTGAGCTGGGGAGTCCTTGAGCCTCCTTAAGAAGTCGAAGTCGTGAGGAGGGAAGGGCTCCCCCGGAGTCTCCACTTTAATGGCCTTTCCCAGGGCCAGGAGTCTGAGCCTCCCGAATCAGCGGCCGTGGCTGCCCACACCCTTCAGGAACGTCATGCAGGGAGGAACAGGGGACCCACTCAGCTCCAGGCTCCTGAGTACCCGAGGGAGCAGTAGAATGTGTGCCCAGGGGCCCCCACTGTGCACTTGGTTACTCTGAGTGGAGAGTGACGCCCGCCAGGGGACACCCTCGAGGGGATGAGTTCTCCAGACACTAACGCATGGGTCGGAGTCATTCCCCCCACCTGTTTGCAAAGACCTCGCGTGCTGTGGGCACTGTGTGGGGCACGGAGACGCACCCGTGCCATCCTGTAGTGGTGCTGACGAACTTTTCAGTGGGTGTGGCAGGAAATGAAATGGGTTTGGCTCTTTAGAAGCCACCAGACTGCAGGGTTGCCCTGTGTGCAGGGCTGGTGTGAGCTGACCTCCCAGGTCCAGTGTGTGAACAATGGAGACATAAGAGCAGAGATGTTGGGAGCAAGTGCAGGCAGCCCGGGGAGCTCCCACTGACCCAGTGTAATATGTCCTAACAGGAGGAGGCTCAGGTCTGAAAGGTCATCTTTTTTTTTAATGTAATATTTTTATTGATTTCAGAGAAGAAGAGAGGGAGAGGGAGAGAGAAACATCAATGATGATGTTTGTCATCATGGATCGGCTGCCTCCTGCACGCCCCACACTGGGGACTGAGCCCACAGCCCGGGCATGTGCCCTTGACTGGAACCGAACCTGGGACTCTTCAGTCTGCAGGCCGACGCTCTATCCACTGAGCCAAACCAGGTAAGGCTGAAAGGTCACCTTTTGCACTAAGTTCTCACTGGCCAGGGCCTGGGTTGTGGGTACAGTCACATGACCCAGCCCAGGTCTGGCGTGTTCCCCAAAAGGTTCTGCTAAGGGAGACCAGCTGCCTGTCTCCCTCTGCACTAGGCTGTTGGCTTCTAGAACTGTCACTATGAAAAGATAAAATACGTAGGGCCTCCAGAGCTGCTTTTAATTAAATTGCCAAGCTTCCCATTGGGGGTTATCTGCAAATTATGCTGCTTTCTTTTTTATGTGAAATGAGCATTGTTCAGTGGGAAGCGCCGTGAAATCCAGGACGCTGTACGAGCCTGCCTGGGATGACACGGACGCATGGATCACTGTAATGCCTGCCTCGGAGATTCTGCGCCTGCGACCACATGGACAGGCCACCAAGTAAAACGGGTCCGCTGTCGTCAGGGTGACTAGGCTATGCAGGACGGGATGCTGTGACGTGGTCGCCGTGGCATGGGGAGGCAAAGCCCTTCCTCACGCAGGACTGCAGTCCACTGTCATCAAGAAACAGGAGAGCTTTGAAAACTAAGGGCACTTCTGTAATTCATTCGATGGTAAATCTGGCCTGAACTAAAGCGAAGTTTGTTACAGGACATAACGTGTCTGCATGCATTCGTGTGTCTGTGTATGCACCATCCATCCACCTGCATGTCCTCCGGTGTGATCATGTCACTGCACACATACGTGACGGACACCCCCAGATGCCATTGGGCATGTGTAGTGTGTGCCATGTGCAGGGTTACTTTTCTTAAGTCCAAAGCCCCCTGAATCTCAGACTGAAGGGTCTCAGTGAATGGGATGGCCTGTGTCTGTGCAGTGTCAAGATGCTGTTTCCCTCAAATGGACGCTTGGATTCAGAGCCATCCACTCAAACCGAGCAGGCGCTGCATCAGATTCTCACGTGTGCGTGGGAAAGGCACACCTGTGCCGACCACGAGGTGCCCGATTCGCCGTGTGAGGGGATGCAGGTTGACACAGGGACAGATTTCATACTTGAGAACAAGGATCATGTTCTGATCAAATCAACATGATCTAGATGGCCAACCCTGATGTCATTGTCACTTGTTTAAAATCTTTATATACTTACCTGTGTGCAGGTAACCCAGTAAAAAATAGGATGAACACACAGGGCTAATCCAGTGTTTCCCACGTGGTCCAAAATTTCCATTCTGGCTACAGGTTTGACACAGGTCAACATTTCTGTGTCAGGCAAATCCATCTTCTATGAACATGTGCCCCAGCTCTGGCCTCAGCACTGGATGGTGATGCTGGTCCCCACTTCTCATGCGGCCCCTTCCTCCACCCAGGGCCCCTCCTTCTCTCCTCATTATGTGGTCTCACTAAGGGGAGCTTTATAGTTAGTGTATTTCCTCACAGGCATTTCTGAATTTTAAATTTTATTAATGGTGTAATTAAAAAATAAAAATCTGCTCAATTGAAATTTCATTAAAAGATTTTTCTCTTTCAATTTTTTCTTTCAATGTTTTATAACTGTTCACAATAAATATATATATAGAAAGGGAATTTCACCCCAACTCCCATTACCATTGATTGTTTATGCTAACATCGGAGATATATCCTTGCAGTCTTCCTGGGGCATGTACACCGCACATGTGCACACACACACACACACACACACACACAGGAATGAGCATGGTCTGGTGCTAGACCTATAGTTTTGTGCCTCTAGCTTTGAAAATGTGAGTTTGGCTTGGCTGGTGTGTCTCAGTGGTTGAGTGTCAACCCATGAAGTAGGAGGTAATGGTTCGATTCCTGGTCAGGGCACATGCTCTGCTTTCGGGCTCAATCCCCAGTGCAGGAGGCAGCCAATCAATGATTTTCTCTCATCATTGATGTTTCTATCTCTCCCTCCCTTTCCCTTCCTCTCTGAAATAAATTAAAAAATATTTTTTTTTTATAAAAAAGAAAGAGACTGTGGGTTTGCTGCCTGGTCATATAGATGCTAATTGTTTCTGTGGGATCTTTTGAGGCACATATATCAGGGAGCAGGATGTTCCCCAAGGTCCTGCGGTCACCATGGAGGTCCTGGTTTCTATGGGTTCAATGATGAGGGACTCTACCATAAGAGTTAAAAATATGCTGGCATGGCTTCCCCCAGGGCTGGTCAAGAAAGATAAAATAAAATGGAGTGCGTTGGTTTGAGGAGCTTCCTTGATACTCTACTCTTTGAGGGGAAAATACTGTGATTCAAATATTTAATAGGAAACTGAATCTATGTACATAGGTACATTTTTTTCAACTTTTATAATACGTTTAATAATAGTTGTTCTGTCCACAGGTGTTTGAGTCCATTCTTGCAGACGTAGGCTATAATATACACGTCTTGTGTTTTAATTATAAGGGAAAGCATTCAAAACCGTATGGCCTCTCCCAACACACGCTATTAGTGCACCTTTCCCAGGGCTTGTGATTTTATTTTGTTCATCCTGACCTTTTCACACCATCATATTTTTTTCTCTCGTGGATGGAAATAATTATGAAGATGTGATGGTATGTTTTGCATTATACTGAAAGATAATCTGGATGCCCATCCATCTCCCTCGATCATTCTGGTTGGGACTGAGACCTGGTGAGCGCCTACCAGGGGCTAATGGACAGGATAAGCTCTCACCTGGGCAGGTGGGAGCCCGGCTGGGAGCTGCAGTCTGCGTTCTGGCCCACGCCCCCTGTTTAATGGAGCGGTCCTTTATACGTCTCAGTGGACAGAATCAAAGCCTGATGTGGATTTGTTCCAGGCAATTGCTCCCTTTGTTTTTATTAATTCATGAGTATTAATATTCTTTAATGAGGATTTTTTTATTGTTTATTTTTTTAATGGAGCTCAGCTTTCCTGCTTTCTGGAGTTCCAAGCATTAGTGAGTTCTAAGTCACAGAATATTCACAAAGTGTACTAGCAACTCTTTATAAAGGGAAGCGGGGGAAAGGCTTGGTGAGGCCTCTCATCATACAGGGTATGCCTATAATTCTAAGGTACTGTGAATGTCAACATAGTCCAACGTCGGTTTGATGTCCTGTCTCACAATCTCTGTCTCTTCTAAGGCAGAACTGATCTGTGGCACAATTCTCAGCTTCAAGCACCTGAGCTAAAGAAAGGAAAGACAAGAGGAGACACTGGCAACAATGCTGAATCAACATGCGAAAATCCTAGTTATTACCCTGCACTAAGTACTTGTAGGACTCTCTGTCTTGGCTCTCACACCAATCTTTTGAGGCTCATACTATTGTTATTCTCATTCTTTAGCAAGGAACTGACACTCAAGAGTTGAGATCTTGCTCAAGAACATAGGTAGGTGAGGGAGAGAAGACATTGAAACCCAGACGGCCTGTATTCGCTCCTACAATTTAATGAAGGCATCACTGCACCTTAACAAACTTCAGAAAACAAATTTGTCATATGCTGGTGGGTGTTATGTTTCCTCAGTCAAACATCTGCAGAAGGAAGAGGTATTAATAAAAAATAACATATGTGATAATAATGATGAACTTCTGTACAGGATGCTTTTGCAAAAACATGGAATTACTGGAAAAGTTGGAGTTACTGGAGCTTCTTCTAGCAAAGAGGGCAGGAGAGAGAGAAGGACAAGCATGCACGGTTTGAAGGGCTTGTCACCAAGCAGAGAACTTTGGACACACCCTGGGCACCACACAGAGACTTTCTAACTGAGAGAGGCCTGCTCAACTTTGCTCTTTCAAAGACCACCCTGGTCACGGTGTCGGCAATATCGACGACCACAGGCTGTAGACAAGCAAGGCACGGACCATGACCATAACTCTGGACCCAAGCAAGCGCTGGGCCCCAACACAGCCCACCTGCCACCTGAGGCGAAGCTTCTTGCTCACCCTCTGGGTTCCAGGCTCTGGCTGTGTCCCTGTGCACAGCCTGACTGTAATGGAAGAGTTGGGTTGCAAAGGGCCTTGAGAAGAATCACATCTAGACTTAGAGACAGAAGGCGAGACAGAGCCGCGATTGTGTTGTTTGAAACTGTAGCCTACGTTTTCTTATGTTAACATTGTAGAATCAGACAACATCTGGAACAAGTAAACGTTACATTTTCTCGTGAAATATCCAAGTGCGACACACCGAACCTTTTAGTTCTGAGACATGAAAGCCAATGAAACATTTTTGCATTTTGACATGAAGGAAATGTTAATGTATCTGTGTATTCTTGTACACAATTAATACTAGCATTTAATGTCTCCCGTAAACTTGCTCAGAGGTAAACAAACAAACCGTCAGAGATTGCAGCAAATACTCAGCTTGCTGACTGGCCGCTGCAGTAAATAATGACATCAGAGGAAACCAGAGCCCGCAGATGGTGGACAGAAGGAAGGTTTGTTCCCATCTTCACCGAGGGATAAATTACACACCAAAGGGTTCACTCATTTAAAGTATACAATTCAGTGGTTTTAATATATTCACAGAGTCAGGCAGCATTACCACAGTCTAATTTTAGAAGATTTTTTTCAACCCCCAAGAAAGCCCTTGCCCATCAGCACCCCCACCCCAGTCTTGGGCCACCACTGATCTACTAGTTATGTCCACAGAATTGCTTATTCTGAATGTTCCACATAAATGGAAGTGTACAACATGTGGTCTAAGAAAGATTATTTTTTCATTGTAATTTTAATAGCTATGTACTCATAAGGAGAACTTTTTTATGCTGCTATTTAAATTGCTATTCCCAAAAAGGAGCAATGGAAAAGAAGCCCCACTAGCCATATCAAGATGCCTAAACAAGGGTCTGTGAGAAGTTCCTGTGGCTGTTGTAGCTAAAGCATCCCAGGTCCCGCGTCAGCATGCTTCAGGCACCTCCCTGACCCTCACTGGCCACCTCCTTTCTGTTGCTCATACATACTTGAGGGAAAAATCAAGAAAATTATTCTGATCAGCTTACAATTTTCATTTGCTGCTAATTTCAATGAGCAGTTCTTATTTTATGTATGTTTTGGTGGTCATTTCACTTTTGCTGGCCTACTGAATTCCTCTGATATACCTACTAAGGCAACAATTATCACAAATATTCAGCATGTTCTCTCTTCTCGCAGTAGAAACTAAGATGAGCGATTTCCCATAAAGGTCACTTTATCCACGATCAGTCCCTTTGTCAACCACATGGAGCACCTTTTTATTATAGCAACAGTTAACCTCCTTGATAACACGTCTCCACTATTACTTACACTGCAATTCTGTCTTTAAGGCAATCAACTCTAGGTCTAGACTCAGTTACATGGGTAATATACTATCTTGTCACTCATCCAACTTGGAAAGTATTTTTTTAAAAAAGAAATAATTTATACCATATCACTGAAAACATTTTGAAGACTGTTGAATTCCAATTATCATGGTACTAAGGAGGCAAATGAAAGAATAAAAGGATAATAGCATATTTCTGTAATAAACCAGGACCCATAGGGCTGGGAGCACACTGGCACAGGCTGCAAGCAACGGGGTCCCAGAAACCCTGGCTTTTCTTCTGGGAAAACTTCATGGGCGTGGGTGAGCACATTTCTGTGCCCATTGTTTAAAGACATCCAATCCTTTTGGTCTCAACTTAAACAAAACTTTTTCACAATACAAAACTTTCATGGAATTAACGGCCTTCAGCAAAATAAGTACAAGTAATTTACCTGATAAAAGAATGTCAACAACAAGTACAAAATAATTTGTGTGATACAAATTGTACACGTCCTTCCCAGGAAGAAAGGGACTGCTGTGCATGAGTGGATGGGGGCAGGGTCTAGGACAGTGACGGCGAACCTTTTGAGTTCAGCATGTCAGCATTTTGAAAAACCCTAACTTAACTCTGGTGCTGTGTCACATATAGAAATTTTTTGATATCTGCAACCATAGTAAAACAAAGACTTTTATTTTTGATATTTATTTTATATATTTAAATGGCATTAAACAAAGAAAAATGAACCAAAAAATGAGTTCGCGTGCCACCTCTGACACGCATGTCATAGGTTCGCCATCACTGGTCTAGGACAAGCACTTGTGTTAAATGTGTGGCTCCCGGAATATCACTCTGTCCTTGCAAAAGGTAGATGCAAATTACACCTAATAAAATTATTATGAATAATTGCTACTGCTCAGCTCCTGCATATTCGATGAGTTTGGCTGAGAGAAAAGGTAGTTATGAACACAAGACACCTACAAATTCTGAGTCAGCTCTGGCAATCTCCACCCAAGTCAGTGATTGTTTTCAGAGTAGTGACATCGCTGAGCTCGGAGGTACAGTCAACTCTGAGATCGAGTTTGGAAGGACAAGCCCTGCAGCCTTCAGCATGTCTGCAAGGTCCTCAGAGCACCCCTCACCCATGAGGGTAGCAAAGACAGCAATGAATGCTTTCACAGGATAATGGCTGGGAAGTATAGGAGACCTTAGGGTTATGAAGGGAAAATAAGTTGTCTAAAGTATAGTGGGTACCGTGGCTCATAATTGAGGATCATTTATTCTGACAGTATTTGTCGAGAGCTCAACTTGTGTCCACACAACTGAGACCCTGGCAGCTCATTGCTCATGACCAAGATCAGGCAGCAAGCAGGAAATGATGAAGGGAGGAGAGGGCCAGCAATAGCTTAGGACACAGGACCAGGCGGGGAAGCCTTGTTTTAGGAAAGGGTGTGGGGTTGTGTGTTGAAACCATTGGCCCTATGTCCAGCTGAAAGCTGGCTCCCAGACGCTCTGTTACAATGTTACTTGTTGAATGACTTTGAATTGTTACAATTTGTTGTTGAGTGAGGAGGAGCTGCACTATAATGTCAGCTGCTGCAGTGAGTCTGAGTAGGGGAAAGAATGAGTGAAGTTCATTTAGCAGTTAGGAGATCACTGTGTCCTTTGAGACCAGTGTCCATGGAGTGGCTTGTATTCAAGCCACCTAGAAAGTGTCTCATTATCAAACTGACAATCAGAAAGTGGGAGCAACTAGTTACAAAATAAATAATTTTTAAATAAAAAAATTAGAATCCCAATTATCATGGTACTAAGGATACCATGAGTAATTTTTACATAAAAAAGTGGGATATTAAGATATTTAGACAAGATGAGTTTTAGAATCTAGTTCAGGTTGAACATACTGCTTCAAACACATAGTCATAATAGGTATATAAATTATAAAAACAGAAAATTTAAAACATGCATAGCTGGGTTTAAAAACAACAAAGCT
>NW_006289416.1:6945481-6947380 GCF_000327345.1 Myotis davidii | reverse complement strand
AACCTGAAACAGAAAGGTGAGAGTGACTCCTGTCTGCCGACTCCCAGGTCTGGAAGTAGACCATGGAAGTGGGAGATGGGCTCACTCCAGGGGCTTGGGTTGGCTGGGCTGTCATACTTGGGGTAGGGTAAACCAACCAACCAAACCAACCGACCACCAAAACCCTGTAGATGACAGCTCCTGAGGGCTGCAGGTACTACTGACAGTCCTTGGTTGATTGAAGGGGGCAAGCAAGCATTCCAAACCATCATGTTAGAGGTAGCAGGTGTTGTGTGGCCAGCTGCTTCCTAGAACACAGTAGGGGTTGCTGGGGGCTTTTAGAGTGAGCGTCCTCAGGAGACATGACTGCATAGCAAGCAGTGTCTCAAAACAGGCCACACTTCTTTCCAAGTCCCCATGGGACAACAGGAAAATGACCCGCCACTGGGGGTGCAATGGCAGAAAGACTCATGAACACTATTGGACCTGTGGCATTTTGGATCTCGGAATATAAAACCTATTCTCCGAATATATAGTTTAGAAATCTGACCCCATATCTGGCCAGGAAGAAAACCTCAAATTAAAAAAAAAAAAATGTTGAGGGTGCAATGGCAGAAAGACTCATGAACACTATTGGACCTGTGGCATTTTGGATCTCGGAATATAAAACCTATTCTCCGAATATATAGTTTAGAAATCTGACCCCATATCTGGCCAGGAAGAAAACCTCAAATTTAAAAAAAAAATGTTGAGTTTAGACCAAATTCCAGAGCTTTAAATCAATAACAATTTTCTAAATTAACATCATGATAGCAAAATTCGGAACTCTCTGAAGACTAGACCCCTCTTTGGAGGCAACTTAGGGGAAAAATGCAATCTTAAATAAAATCTAGAGAAATTTTTTAAGTACAGGAGATACCTGAAGGTATTTACATGTAGAAGACTGAGGAAGTAGGAATTAAAACTACCAGAAATTGAAAGTATGGTGAAGCAAGGACTACATAGGAATTAGCCTTTGAGATTGCTTCACGGTCTGAGGTTGGGGTTAGGTTAGGATCCAGGTGCCCAGACGGAAGGACTTGGCCCCCTGGGAGGAAAGTGTGAGCTATCAGACACCACTGTAAAAAATGAAATAAATGCATATGTGCAGCAACTTTGCAGGTCACGGGTCACGGCGCACAATCGGGGCGAGGTCAAGACTTTCTTCGGCAGTTGCCGGGGGCCCAGAACAGCTAGGGGCGCAGAAGGGCGGCTATCTTCGCCCAGCAAGCGGGAGGGGTCAGCACCCTGAAGCTCTGCAGGCTGCTGTCGGCTCCTTGAAACTCGGCTTTCTCACCTACACGAACTCTGACTGTGGAAGCCAGCATGGATGCCAGTACAAAAGCGCGAAGCTAGGCGCCACGTGGAGCCGCCTGCGTTGGGCCTGTAGCTCCAGCAGACGAGCCGCCCCGGTGAGCGGGAGTCCCGCGTGGTGCCTTCCTATGGCTTTTAGACAAGGCCTTGGGAGCAGGAGCCCGCGGCCCAGGGGGACCAGACGGGACTCCCACACGCGATCCAGGCAAGCCGAACCGTGGCACAGGCGCATCCCGCCTACATCGCCTCCACTGACACCCTCGCAACGTGGTGACGCAATATGCCTGAGAAGCAGGGGGCGGAGCCTCGAGACGCCACCGCCTACATTAGCGCTCTAGCCGCGCGGTGTCGTCATCAATCCCCGACGCGCGGTGACGCCATCAGGCCCGGATTTGCCGGCGGCGGGAAGGGCCTGCGGGCCGCGCCTCTGCCGGATCGGAACTGAATGCTTAGGCCGGGAAAGGCGGCGAACTGAGGGGGAGCGGGAAGGGGCGGGAAGGTGGTGGCCGGAACATGGCGGACCAGATCCCTCTGTACCCGGTGCGCAGCGCGGCGGCCGTGGCCAAC
>NW_006289416.1:6942389-6945431 GCF_000327345.1 Myotis davidii | reverse complement strand
TGCGCCCTCACCGGGAGGGCGCCACCCTCTCCGGAAGCGGTCAGGGGCCTCCAGGCCAGGCGGGGCCCGCCCCCAGCTCTGACCCCCGGCTACGCCCTGGGCGCCAGGTCCAAAGGGAGAGGGGACCGCGTCCGCTCCAAGGGAGCTGGTGCTGCTCTCTGTGCGACGCGCACGAGAGGCCCGAAAGCTGGTCCCGGACGCAGAGTGTTAGTGTCCGAAACTCACAAGTTGCGACGACGACCGATACCCCTTTTTCTGATGGAGAGTCACCTGTTTTCACAAATGTGCAAAGCGAGTGAAGACGTGCACTCTACCCAGTACACTGTTTAAACATGTGTTTGCAAAGTGCTTCCTGTCGACAGCGGTGATTGCTTTTAGGAATGAGAAACTGACCCAGCAAGGTTAAGCTGTTTAATGGGGCCACAGTTAGCTTAGAATTAAAACGTACAGACCTTTGATTTAAAATGAAAGTCTCATACCCTAGTTGGTTTTAACTCCTAGTATTCCTCACCCAAAGAGAAGAGCACTACGTGTGACAGATGATACAGTAATTACAAACAGAAACTTATCGAAAGGGGAAATACTGCCCTTTTGTAGTTACTAAAATTGTATTCCCTAGGAATTATAGAAGCAATTGGCCTTTAAAACACAGGTGGGAAAACTACAGATTTCAATAGCCATTTGCTTTAGGGTCCGATTTTAGAATATGTTTTTGTTTAGGCGAAGGTATTACAGTGTTAAAGAGCTTCATCAATCCTCTGTTCGTTGACTTGCTAACTGATCCCAGGCGCCTTATTTAAAAATGAGCCCTGATTTCCTCAGAGGTAAATGGGGAATGATACTTCTTTTCATGGGATTGTAGAGGATTATGGAAGAACCTAGAAAGGTGCCCTGTTCAGTGTTGGACCAAAAGTACCATTTCTCCCTCCTCTGTTGTCATCTATACAAGTGAGTGCGTTAGTGACCATCCAAGAGGTCGGCTTTTGGAGATCATTGTCTAGAAATACGCTATAAGTTTCCACAACAGTTTGGGTCTGCCAGTCTTTGCTTCATATTTTTGAGGCTCTCACTTGGTGTGTACACATTTCTGACCCTTTTGTCTTGTAGGTGGGTTTCTTTTATTGTGCAAAGTGCCCCCTTGTCTCTGGTAATTTTCTAGAAAATCATTTAGCCACTCCTGCGTCTGATGGATTGATGTTTTCATGGTGTTAGCTTTCAGCCTGCCTACATGGTTGAATTTGAAGTGAATTTCTGGTTGAATTGTGTTTTTCCATTATTGCATCCATCAGTCTCTGTCTTTAGATTGGTGTATTTAGATCATTTACATCTCAGGTTATTATCTGTACGTTATAGTGTAAATGTGCCATTTTATTAATGTTTTCTGTTCTATGCTTTTTAAATTTATTTTTCTGATTCTCATTCCTCTGTTTCTCTTCTTGCCTTCCTTAGGGTTACTTGAACTTCTTTTGTTATCTGGACAGTGTTTTTGAGTGTAGGTCTTTGAATAATTTTTGTAGTGTTTGCTCTGAGCATTGCAGTATACATGTCACTTATCACTGTGGTGAATTAGTATCAGTATTTTCCTGAATGGAGTGAAGTGTGGAAACCTGACTTTCATTCTGGTCCCTTTACCCACCTTCTTCCTCCCCTTCCCCTCTCTGACCCCCCCCCTATGATTCCTCTCTGAAATCAATAAAAATCTATTTTAAAGTTATGTCCTGAGTATCAAATGATATAACACTTTTTGTTTAAATCATCAAATGTGACTTATAATTATAAGTCCATTGTATGTACCCATACTTTTTTTTTATTGTCTAAAGTTTTACATATGTCTCCTTTTTCACCAATTGACCGCCCCCCCACCCCCAGCCATTCCCACCTGGGGCAAGCCCCTACCACCCCAGTGTCCATACTTTTGGTCTTTCTGTTACCCTTCCTTCCTGATGTTCCAGGATTCTCTTTTTATTTCCTTTCCATTGGGAGAACTTCCTATAGCCAATCTTGAAATTTCTTTTATTTCATTCCAGAAGGATAGTTTTATTGGATATAGAATTCCTGGCTGACAATTCTTAGCTTTTGAAAAACTTGTTTCACTTTCTCCCATCCTTCATGGTTCTGATTAGAAGTCTGCTGTCATTCGAATTGGTGTTCTCCTATAAGTAATGTGTCCTCTTTCTCTTTGCTGCTTTCAAGTTTTTTCTTTGTCTTTAGTTTTCAGAAGTTTAATTATGATGTATCTTGGTATGGATTTCTTTAGGTTGATGTTGTTTGGTATTCCTTAAGCTTCTTGAACCTGTTGGTTTTTGTTTCACCAAATTTAGGGAGTTTTTAGCCATTATTTCTTCAAGTATTCCTTCATTTCCACTGTTAATCCTCTCCTTTCAGAATTCCAGTGCTACAAAAGTTGGATCTTTTGTTAGTGTTTCATAATTCCCTTAGGCTTTTTTCCCCAGCCTCTTTTCTCTGTATTGTTCAGATTGTATAAAATCTGTTTTTTTTGTTCTCAAGTTCCTTAATTCATTCCCTGTCATCTTCACCCTACTGTTGATTCCACCCAGTGATGTTTACTTTTTTAGTATTTTATTTTTCAGTTTTACAATTTCTGTTTGTTTCAAAAGAATCTGTAATTGATTGTTAAAGCACTTTTATGTTTTCAGCTTAAAATGCTTGTAACAATTTCAGTGTCTGAGTTAACCTTATTTTTTTGGCGTCGGTTGATTATCATTTCTGATTCACATTGTGAGTGTTTTGGTTCTCAGTATGACTGATGGTTTTCAATTGTATCCTGGATATTTTGTCAATTATGTTAGGAGAATGTGGGTCCTATTTATATCTTTTCTCATAGGATTCCTTTGTAGTTAAAAACATATTTCGTGTGATTTCACTTATTATAAATATGGTGCAGTTTGTTTTGTGACGCAGGATATGGTCTCTATTAGTTAGAATTCAAAAGCCCTTGGAAAGAAAGTGTATTGTGTTGTTGTTTGGGGAAATATTCTGAAATGTTGATTAACTCCTGTTAGTTAATGGCATTGAGTTCTA
>NW_006289416.1:6941222-6941966 GCF_000327345.1 Myotis davidii | reverse complement strand
TGGCATTGAGTTCTACTGTCTTGGTGGTTTTCTGTCTGGTTGCTTTATTAGTTGTTTAGAGTGGGATGTTGAAGTCTCTAATTGTAATTGTGGATTTGTCTATTTCTCCTTTTAGTTTATCAGTTTTGCTTCATTTGTTTTGCAGGTCTATCATTTGATACATACATATTTGGGATTGTATTGTGTTCTTGATGGACTGACAGTTTTGTCCTCACATAATTTCCCTTTCTCCAGTAATTATTTTGCTCTAAAGTTTATATTTTCTGACATTATTATAACCATTGCTGCTTTCTTTTGATTAATGTTTGCCTGGCATATAATTTTCTACCTTTTTACTCATAACCTACTTACCTTAAAAGTGAGTTTCTTGTAGTTGGCGTATGGTTGGTTTATTTTTTTATCCCTCTCCCTTCCTCTGTCTCTAAAAATCCATAAACACATATTAAAAAGGAGATCATTTTTTAAATATGTGTAATTATTTTCTCAAGGAATATGAAACGTGTAGTCGTTGTGATTGAATGTAGGCAAATAATATTTACAAATGGAAATGCCTTATAGTAGGAAATACTTTTTTAAATTCATAGACTCTTTTTTTAAATTTTATTTTATTGTTTAAAGTATTACAGATAGTAGTACATATGTCCCCCAATTGACCTTCCCCCAGCCTCCCCTATCCCCCGGCACATTTTTTATTAAGTATGTGAGGCATTAGTTTCTCTTTTGCATTATGATGGCATGAGTTAA
>NW_006289416.1:6933922-6941162 GCF_000327345.1 Myotis davidii | reverse complement strand
TTTTTTTTATTCCTGTCTTTTTTATGGTACCTGTGTCATTCAAATTATCTTGCATGTGTGACTGAAGAAAGAGTGACACTGGACATGATTTTGTCAGTGTCTGTTGCACCTTTCCTTGCTTTTCTTTGGCTCTTGGCCCTGCCTAGAGGTATTTGCAGTGTTATAATAGTTAAACTTAAGTATTTAAAAGAGATTCATGCTGAGAACAGATGTCTATTGTCTGGTTATTTGTGAAATATTTCTTGGTGGAGGCAACACATTTTTAAATGCGAATTTTCTCATTCTGAGGGTCTATACACAATTTTCTTGACCATTTTTATGACTATGATGAGGATCTAATAATATCTTACTAGTTGTAAAGGTGAAACTTTTCTTCTGCTCTGATGGTTTACAGTTGAAAAGCTTTTCTAAAGTACTGAATGATTTTTTAAGACAGTGTTCATCAAAGTGCCCCGGCCCAGGATTCCTCAAAATCAGAGACATATTCTAAGATTTATAAAATTTCCTTTAAGGTGGGTCTTTAGTTCACTCAAGTTTGTGACATTATTTAGGCCTGCCAGAATGGAAATATTTCACTTTTTCCTACCACTGATAGTGTGATCACATGGAGAGAGTAATTGGGAACATCACAGTTTTAGGCAGCTATCTTGTGCTAACTTGCCCAAGTGTCTTAAAATTTCTGGATTGGCATTGATATAACATTAGGTATTAACTCTAGTCTAGAAATTTGCTTCAATGAAATTGATATTTAAGTTTCTTACAGAATATTTTCAAAGAGGAGGCAATAGCTCCAAGGTTACTGTGTATACAGTTCACATGGTGACCTCTCTCAGCTTGAGGGGCTGACTGACCCTTGTTGTTGTTGCTTTCTCTACTAAGGTCAAGCCCTGCTTTTCAGGCAGTTCCTTCCTTTATTTACCGACTGTTCTACTGTTTAGCTCCTCTGCTGCTATGGGAGGAAGAGTTCCAGTTTCTCTGGTAGTTCATATGGTTTTGCTGCTTATTCATGACTCATCAATGACATAATTGAACTTAGAAGCCATATTTGATGAAGAAAACAAACTCATTTCTTTGTAGCACTTTTGTTTTTTACTTTACTAACATGCAGGCAAAAGGGGAATTGTTTATTTTTCTTAAAGAAAACTTAAACATTAGACATATTTTAAATGTATCCTCCCTTATATATCAGTTTACTTCTCATAAATGTTTCGTCAAAATGGAAACAAAGCTGTTAGATATTTAAGATAAAAATGTGACTTTAAGCTAGTTTTTGTATTGACCTACTTATACTTAGATACATGTGAATTATGTGCCTTCCAGTACTTGAGTGTTTTGTTAACAATTCCTAAATTTTTTAAAACCTTGGGCAGCAGTTAGGATGGCTGTCTTCATTTCTTACATGGCAGTACTCTTGGGTTTGGTATCATTCATTCTGTTGTCTTTGTTCACATTGTTTTTACTTGTCTTAAAAATGTTTCCAGAATTATACTTAATTGCTGGAAAGGTTGATGTTTTCTTGAGTGACAAACCAATTAAGTGTGTATGACACCAGGCAACAAAGACACTTAAGATTCTCTGCTTAGCCCGTCTATGAAAAAATCCATTATTCATCATCTTATTGTTTTTAAATACTGAAGAAAAATCCTCAATACAGTAGGAAAATTGCTTTGGAAATGGGATAAAGTGCTTGCCAGTTGAAAGGCTCTGTTTCTGAAGTCCAGGCTACTAACCGTGATGTTGTTCATACTCAGCATCTTTCAGACACACTGAGCTGCTTTTCTGCATTGAAGTGAATAAGATTGTGACTTTCCCTAATGCAACACAATAATCAGAAGAACTTAATGAAAAAGATTAAAAATCTCATTTTATACATATATCGTAATATATTTAAGTGGTGTTTTGAACTTTAATTACATTTTGTTTAAGTATTCACTTCCTCATTGGGTGTTTTTAAAGAAGTCAGTCATGTTATACAGAGAATAAGAAAAAAGGAATTTTTAAGAGGAAACATTAATTCTGTTTTAGGCCTGTACACAGATCATATAACTTTTTGCCTAAATTATCTGAAATGACTACTGTGGTCAGGCCATTCTGTATTGGATTGGTAGTAACTGGAGTTGTTTGTGGAGAATCCTGTGGAAAGACCAGAATGAAGCTCATTTTGATTGATGCATTGAGGTATTCAAAGGAGGAGTGCAAATAAGTGACTGCAATGTTTCCTAACAAACTTGTTTCCAGCAAAAGGTCTTCTACCTTAATTGTTTTTAGTGATAATATGGCATCAAATTATTTAACCAAGTCTAATCATCGATAATAAAGTTTTCCCATGCTTTTTTGGGGTATACTTTTAAACAGCACAGCCCGTGTTGATCATGTTTGTAGATGAATCTTATATACATTTAAAGTTTTTATGGGATAGTCAGAATTGATGGTTAAAGTTTATTTACATTACTAAAAAGAAGAAAGGTTTTTGATGCATCCTCACAAATTCTTATCTGGTCTGTTCTTATCTTTAACCAGGTACCAGCTGGAAGATGAGTCTGCCCATTTGGATGAAATGCCACTAATGATGTCTGAAGAAGGCTTTGAGAATGACGAGAGTGATTACCACACTTTGCCACGTGCCAGGGCCATGCGGAGAAGACGAGGGTTGGGGTGGTTCATCTGTGGAGGGTGGAAGTTCCTCTGCACCAGGTGTGTGGCCCCTGGCACCTAATTTTCCCTGCACTAAGCTCCTTTATTACATTACACATAAGCTTAGCTTTTACCATACATATTTATTTTTAAACTAGAGGCCTGGTGCATGGATTTGTGCACTGGTGGGGGGGCGTTGAGGGAGAGAATGGCCTGCGGGGATTGGCCCGCTATGGGAGCACTGCTCATCCTGGTCAGCCGAGCGACACCCCCCCATGGGAGTGCACTGACCACCAGGGGGCAGCTCCTGCATTGAGCGTCTGCCCCCTGGTGATCTGTGAGCATCATAGCAACTGGTCAACCGGTCGTTCTGCTGTTTGGTCACAGGGCTTTTATATATAGAGATATGTTTTTATTGATTTCAGAGAGAGAAAGGGAGAGTGAGAGGGATAGAAATATCAGTGATGAGAAAGAATCATTGATCAGCTGCCTACTGCATGCCCCACACTGGGGATTGAGCCCACCTCCAGGGCGTGTGCCCTGATTAGGAATTGAACCACAACCTCCTGGTTCATGGGTCAACACTCAACCAATGAACCATACTGGCCATACTTTTTTTTTTTTTTATCAAACTAAAGAAGTTGCTCTCTAAATGGTGTCATGGAGAGTATTAGTACATCAGTCAGAACCAAGCATCACTGATCTGAAAGGCATGGAAAGCCAAGTTCACTTTTTTGTGTGAGATTATTATTATTTTTTTAGCAATTAAAAAAATTGTTTTCAATTACAGTTTACAGTCAATATTATGTATTACTTTTAAGTGTACAGCATAGTGGTTAGAAAATGATGTACTTTACAGATGTTTTAATGTTTGAAAGAGAAGAAAATTTGTGATTTTTGTAATTAATATGTAGGAAAATTAGTTCTGTTCCTATATTGACATTTATAAACTGTGTGCCTTTCTCTTCCAGCTCTAATTGTACTCCCATTCCAAAAGATAGACATGGATCTATAAAATGCAATTTAATTATATGGTAGCTATGCATATTACTTGATTTAAATGCTTTGACTTGGAATAAGCATTTTCTGTTCATTTAAACCTGAAAGAAATTAACATAAGAACTTATTATATTTTAAGCAAGTCCACTGGTGGTTGAGGGAAACCGATGTTGTGTCTGACATGTATGAAATCTGTTCACCTTTGACTGTGCAGTTTGGTATGTGAAAGTACCTTGTATGTCTCGGACACTTTGCCTGTACTGCACACCCCTGGGATAGGCAGGGCAGGATCTCAGAGACCATGTTGTCATGACTTGAGTGGAGTGTGTCAGATAAGTTACAGCTTTTACTCTCTTTCTGCTGTTCAAGGTTTGCAGTCAGTGCCTTCATTATAATCATTTACTTACATCCCATAAATGAAATGTAAATAATTGTAGAAACATCTTGTTCATCCTCCTCCTCCTCATTATCCTGTTAGATGTGTGCAAACAGACGTTTTTATACCTAATTTGATTTCTGGGTCACTCATGAAGTGGTATTCAAACTGTACTCTGTGGAATTCTACAGACTGAGGAATCCCTCAGGGATCGGCAGCATGGAACCAGGAGGTGTGGCTGAGCAGGGTTTAGGCTCCTCCCCAGCTTCCAGTTAAAGTAGGCCCTACCTTCATCTTTCCTATATGCTGTATGCTTTTCAGATGAAGAAGGAATTTCATGGCTAAACAGTGTTTTAGAAATTGCTGATTTGTGATACTAATTTAATAATAAGTTTCTATGGCTTAAAAAAGAGCCTAAAACATTTTCTAAGTTAAGTAGCTAGTATTCCAGGGGTGTTCTTTGTAGGTACATATTCATTGCTAGGGTTAATCTCTCTAACAGATGTGGAACTGTGCAGATTTTTTTGTTTAGTTCTGTGTCAGTTTTGATGTTTGGTGCTTTTCAAGGGGTTTATCTATTTTCAAATTTATATTTAAATTCCTCTGATCTAGTTAATTCATGAGGCTCTGCAGGGATGTCACCTTTTTTATTCCTGATATTGGTAATTTGTCTTTCTCCCTTTTTTCCATTAATCTTGATAAGATATTGTGAGTTTTATTCTTTTCAAAGAACCAAATTTTTAGTGTTGTCTTTGCTTTTGAAATTTTATCTTGAAATAAATTCAAACTAAGGTCAGTGCTGCTTTTTAAAAAATATATATTTTTATTGATTTCAGAGAGGAAAGGAGAGGGAGAGAGAGGTGGAAACATCAATGATGAGAGAGAATAATTGATTGGTTGCCTCCTGCATGTCCCCAACCGGGGATCGAGCCTGCAACCCAGGCATGTGCCCTTGACCAGAATTGAACCCAGGACCCTTCAGTCTGCAGGCTGACACGCTATCCACTAAGCCAAACCAGCTAGGGCCAATGCTGCTTTTTGTACTCACGCCTCTCACACAATCCCCTGCCCTTACCCTTAATTGGAACATAGGCTCATTTGAGTGAGGAGGTGATGGGCCCAGATGAGGACTAACAAAATGGGGAAATTGGTCATGCTTTGGTAGAGATCATCAATAATTAACAAAAGAAAATCACTAACCATGCATTTGTATTGAACCCCAGATAATTTTATTACTGTTTGTCCATCAGTAGAGAGCCTGAGCACTCACAGAGCTGGCTTGTCAAGAGGTGGGATGAGTGGGGCAGTGTTGGGTAGGGTGCAGTGGTACTTCCCATACTGCCTAATAGTTGCCAAGAATTACAGACTTTTAATGTTTTCAGTCTTCACAGTGCTGAATACACTTAACATGATTATTTTTGGTCTTTTATAGGAATTGTTTTTATCAAATGGAACATACCCAAATTTTGGAATTTATTGTGCCACATTTCTTTAAGGCAAATATTAAGAGCATATTTGAAAATGTAAATTTTAGCAGCAGAAAAACTCATGTACTCATCTTAATCTTAATAGATTTGATCATGCATAAGAGCTAACTGCACCATCTTAGCAGGTGTTAGTATAAATCAGCAGTTGCCAACCGGTGGTCTACGGACCACTGATAGTCCATGAGGTCTGAAAGGTTGGTGACCGCTGATGTAAATGGCATAATGACCAGAGATATTGTCACACTTTTCATGTTCAATAGGCAACTGCTGTACCGAGAAACTGTTAATGAAATTAAAAACTGAATCTTACAGAACAAATTATACATTTAGATTGGTCTTATTTTCTTTATTTCTTACAAATTTTCAGTTTTCAATATTTGCTACTTTTTAATATCCTAAATACCAGGCATGATGAAATTTGAGGTTACTAATATTATTAGATGATGGATCAAAGAGGAGATACATGAAATTACTTAGTTTAATCATAGAAGGGAATGTGGGTGAACATTGCAATAAGGTAGATTTCCAATAATTAGTAAGTTGTAAATATTTCAGGTAGATTGCAACTAATATTAATGAGTCGTAAATATTTCAGTGTATCTCTGTAGATTCTGCAGGTAGTAAAACTTCAGAATTCTTCAGGGAATGAGTAGACTCATTATTTGGCAAAAATTCCAACTCTGCCATATTGAAATACTTTTTCTGTCGTCTGTCTTCAGAGACTCTGACTGTCCTTCCTGTGCAAAATTGTGAAACACATGGACAAGTGTGGTTCAGGAGGATAGGGGGGCTTTCTCACGAGATTTCCATTCTATTCTTATCAAGGAGTCCTGAATGGCATTTTTATGTGAAGGGAGGAGATATGAAATGCTGGGATTATTCCTAGTTCTAAATGGCCTCCACATGCTTTATTAATCTGACACACATTTGGGGTGCAGAAGCATAGCCATGGGAAAGTGCGGATCTTTTAAGAAGACCTGAGTACTGTGTTGCTTTTGGATTGGTAACCAAAGGGATCTGCTGGGTATAGTAAATGCCTAATTATTTTTTTTAAAAAGAGGCTCTCAATTTTGGGAGTTATTATGGCTAGTTAAAATTTTAGAAACAGGATATATGCACTTTATTTAATATTAGAGTGCCACCTTGATGATAGAGGGAGGCATTTGTGAGAAGCTATATTCCTAAAATGTTTCAAGGAAAAAACATAATTTGTGCACTATTGGATTTAAGTTCAATTATGTAAGGTGATTTATAAATAAGTGGGAGAGTGTCTTCTAAATTATTGACAATTTGGAAACTAGCAGCATAAAAATATTACTACGTAAAGTTCCTGGTTATTTTCTTCCAAGGACTTCTCTTTTTTCTCCCTCATATTTATCAGTGTTTGGCAATGTACTTTATTCACATTACTTTGCCCCAATTACCCCGTTTTAAAACCACAAGCCTGTGTATTCATTTAATTTTTTAAAGTAGTGTGGGATTTGATTGTGGCTGCCTGACCATCACTTGATTCTGTCTTTATATAAGGAAATAATTAGAAATAACATTTTTACTTGTTAATAGTTATTAGTAGCAAAGTGTTATGAATAATTGAGTTATATCTTAAGAAGTCTAGGAATCTTAGTTTATTCTATATAGGATTATAGAGAAAAAAATAATGAATTGTTGTATGTATGTATTTTAGCCCTTGGTATTTAATTTAGAGTTTGAGATGTTAGGAGTTAGCGGGGGAGGGGCATGGGGG
>NW_006289416.1:6927095-6933885 GCF_000327345.1 Myotis davidii | reverse complement strand
ATATGGGGGGATTGAGGGGTGGGGGGTAGGTCAGTCTCCTTTGCTACTGAAGGTGGTTTTATAGAGCCTTCTGCCTATAGAAGAATATGTTAATACCAGCACAAACTCTGTAAAATCTGCATTTCCTAAGTTTTATATTTTTTCAAACATAACATTTTGCTTGTCTTCTATATCATCTTATGTTTGTCTGACTTTTGTACATTAAACAATTAAATTAGGTAATTATGTATTTCAGAGCAAACATTTATATCTGAACACATTATATTCCTGGACGAGTTTTGCAGTGCTTAGGGAAGCATGTATCTCGTGTTGTACCTGCCTGCTCAGTAGCTCTCCCTGTGACGATGGGGATAATCTAGACCTGAGATGTCCAGTATGATGGCCCCATCCCACATGGCTGTTGAGCACTTAAAATGTGGCTCAGGTGACTGAGGAACTGGACTTTTTATTTCACTTAATTTTATTTCCCATTAAAATGCCACATGTGTTAATAATGGCTGCTTTCTGGGACAGAGTAGGAATGTACGCTTTTGTTGCAGAGTTGGTTTTGTAAGGTTGGAGACTCTGACTGTTACACTGGAGGCAGGACGGTGGCAGCAGAGCTGCTGAGTGCTGAGGGTGGCAGCTGTGCCAGGGTTTCCCCGTGTGCAGCTCTCCCCTCGCCGGTGCCTCTGAGACGAGGCACAAACAGACCAGGATCTCTGCAGTTAAATGTGTGTTTTATCCAGTGAGTCTTGTTCCTGCTCATAAATTGTTCATTTATTTTTTTCATCTGTTGACTGGCTGCTGTTCTGTCTGAGGCTGAGGAGAACAGCCTATGAATGAGCAGGAGCCGCCCAACTGTCGTTAGGGGGCAGGGAGAACACAGCTCTGGGGTCAACTCTGCCAGCACTCGGTGCTTGTCTTTGATGAATCATGTCCCTCTGGTCTCCAGTTTTTTCGTATGTAAGATGTGGGAGTTTGGCATCTGTGCATTGTATGGGCAGCTGTCTGAGACTCTGATTCAGTCACAGTTTAAGAAAAAGTCCCTCATAACCTGGGTAACTCGGATGTGCCACGTGTGTAATGTAACTGTGGGGTTTTGTACACAGGGGCATGCATGTAACTGGGTCTGAGATTGCAGTGTGGGGTTGCTGCTGCAGAGCTGGGAAGGAGCCCTCCTGAGCACTTAGTTGTGGGGTCATCACTCAGGAGAGACCTCTAGTGAGCTGCAGGGTGCATGGTGTCAGAAGGTGGGTGGAGTTAGAGAGGAAGGTGAGAGATAGTAGTTGGAAGCTTATTTCATTTTACTTGAAGTCTTTTTAAATTTTTTTTAATTCAAGCATAGATAAGATCAATATTACCAGCATTTTACGACAATATACTTGACCAGAGCGCTCCCACCCAAAACCAGTAAAGGTGGGAATACTGTTTTGACAACCTTCATTTACTTGATTCATACCCTCATGTTGGTGATTTGAACTTACGTTGTATGTGTGGAGATGCTGTCTGTTGTGATGTATTTTTAAAGTGATGACGACAATGGTAAGAAATTTCTGTCCTTGCATAGTTGGGTTTTTCCTTATCTGCTCCAGTCGAAACACAAGGTGGGTGGGAAGCAGGGGAGTTTCCAAGCAAACTCCTTGGCTGGGCCACTAGATAACCGAGATAGCCATGCTCCAAGCCCTCTTCGTCAGACTGAAGATTTTCTGAGCACAGTCAAGAACAGGGCAGATAGAAGAGTAGGGAGGTACTGATTTCAGTTAAACACATGCATGTTCCTTGCTATAGGATGCCACCATGGGTGATGATAAACACATCTGTTTTCAGTCTCTGCGATCCTAAAAATGATATGGGTGTGACTGAAGTGACTGAGCTCCGCCACGTGTGCCCTGCCATGAAGGACCTGCAGTGACTTCAGGCTGTGCTTACCTCACAATTTGCCAACCTCGTTTTATAGCCACACCTTCTAAGGCTGTCATTGTCACACGTATTTCACATTAGCTTTCAGTCTTCCTTGTCACAAAGTTAAGAATTCCTGTCTTACGTGCTGGTTTACAGTTCTAATCCTGACTACATCTAAAAGATGAAGTTTAACAACTTTTCTAAACAAACCACTCTGTGTCCTTACATTCTGGAAATTTGAATTAAACTGAACCGTTACTATTGACATTTAAATTCACAATTATTTCATTCTTAATAGAGATGAATTTGTTACTTTTCGTCATTTTCTGAAGTATTTTTAAAAAGTTATCCACTGGAAACTTTATACTCTCCCTAAAAATAATGGTTGGGTGTCCACGCAGGGGAAGTGCTCATGCTCCTGGAACCCTGACATTGGAGTGAGGACTGATTTAGAATTAAAGTGTTTTTGCCGAGATGAAGATACCTGCATGAAAATATAGTCAAGCTTTCATTATCATTAAACTATATCAGTAATTTTAAATACTGAATTGAACCATAGTGTTTATTTTACATTAGTGCTAATAGAAAAGTCATCTTTTAAGAGAGGAAAAAAGTGATTACATGGAGAGGGGGTCACATAGAACCACTGAGTAGTGTATTGAGAGTCACCAGTAACAGCGAACCTTTCCTTAGCACTCGAAGTATGGGCCACTTCAGAATGTTAATTGTTTTATTTGGCCAAGAGCGGGTCTAAACATGGAAGATAATTTCCTTGAGGTTCTAGAAGTCACTACACAGTTACACAAGTCTCTCAGTATCTTATATCAAACTAGAGGCCCGTGAGGTCCCTCCGCCTGGTCTGCAGGATTGGGCAAAAACTGGCTCTCCAACATCCCCGAGGGGTTCCAGATTGTGAGAGGATGCAGGCCAGGCTGAGGGACCACACTGTGCATGATTGGGGCCAGGGAGGGATGCAGGAGGTTGGCCAGCAGGGAGGGACCACGGGAGGGCTCCAGGGCGTGTCCAGACCAACTCAGTCCCAATAGGCTGGACCACAGCAGCAAGGTAACCTACCGGTTCGAGTGTCTCCCCCCGGTGGTCAGTGTACATCATAGTGATTAGTCCACTTGTTGACTGACTGCCCCCTGGTGATCAGTGTACGTCACAGTGAGCAGTTGAGCAGCCTAAGCATATCATTAGCATATTACACTTTGATTGGTTGAACGGACGACTGGACAGTTAGCATATTAGACTTTTATTATATAGGATGTGAATTAGTATGACTGACCTATTTTAAGAAAACCCCTACAGATTAGCATTAGATATGCTATCAGTGCCTGGTAAATATGGAAGCAATCATTATTGGCTATAAATATGTAGAATAAATTTTAAAAAGCATACACAATATCTTTTGTTTCATGTAGTTGCTGCGATTGGCTGATAAATGTTTGTCAGAGAAAGAGAGAGCTGAGAGCTCGCACTGTGTGGCTCGGACATCCTGAGAAGTGTGAAGAAAAACATCCCAGAAATTCCATCAAAAATCAAAAATACAATGTCTTTACCTTTCTACCTGGGGTAAGACTATTAATTCTTGAAAATGGGTTGCATATCAGAGATTGCTATCTTCCTTTGTTTTCATTGTTTTTGTTTTTAAAAAAATTTTTCCGTTTTTACTTGTGTCATATCTTTTTGTTTTTCTATCGTGTTCAAATTGTTAAATAATTCCTATGCATTTTTAATGGATATATCATAGAGTGCAACTGGAGAAAATTTATAGTTTGATTATTGATTTCAGTTCTAGATAAACATTTAATTGTAGAATTAATCAAGTAAAGCTAAGTAAAATTATCAGAAAATAAGTCATAAATTTTGTTTGGCTGGGAATTTGTTTGGAGGGAAAGTGGAATGTAGTGTTTAAAGCCTGCCAAGGAACTTCACAGTTAAAGTAACATGATTCAAGTACATAACTCAGTAACAAAATGTTTATTAGCATTTATGGCTACTTGCTTCACATCATAAGTTTCACACCTTGTTCTATTGTTATATCATTAATTAGGTGTTAATCCTAATTTTAAATACTGAAGTTTACATATTTTATTATTTTTATTAAATTACAATACTGAGTTTATGTATGTTTAGAATACTAAATAGTTGAATACTTTTTGTTTTGGTGCATCATTCCCTATTTTAATTACAGATTTATTTAAGTCAAAGGAGGCTGGCACTGATTATATTTTTATATCAAAGTTTTGGACAAGTTCTGGGTATTACCTCTTTTGCTCTTTTGCAAGCAGATCACTTAATTAAGTGACATGAGGGCTGCTTTGTCTTTCATGTTTTCATTTAAATTATCATGCTGACTTCATGTGGGCATTGATTGCCCCACCACCACCCATCTACCCATCCATTCAGTGGTTGGCAAGAGCTTGATAAGTACTGTGATAATTTATTAAAACTCACAAAACTAATGGCTCCAATTAAAAGACTGATCTCTGTCAGGACAATAAAATGCAAAGTATTTTTCAGACAGGTACATATTCTCATCTTTAGTGAAGCTAATGTTTTCTTTTTAGGGTTGTTATTAACTACTCATAGATTGGCTAAGCATTGTATATATTCTTAAGGGTCACCAGATTCAGTCAGTAAACAATCAGGTATTGATTACTTTGGTTTAAAGCCAATAGTGCAGCTTACCTTTTACCAGTAAATCCACACAGCCTGCCCGGACGCTGTGTCCCGAAGGTACCTGTTGATTGGTCTGCACAACTATTACTCCATGAATGACTTTTTTCTTAAATTAGTCATTTCATCTAAAACGTATTTTAGAAACATTTGGTAATTGCACAGTAGGAATTCTATTCCATTTTTAGCATGAATGGCAATTTCTGAATTGCTAAAAGGTATAATTTATGCTAACAGATTTTAAAGAAACCACTGAGGAGAAATAGGGCTTTCATGCTGAGATTAATTTATGAAATGATTCCAAACATTTTGAGACAGCAATTGAACATGATTATGAACATAAACGTGTTATCAATGTAACCGATTTTTCAGTCACGCACGTCTGTGTGATGATGCAGATAACTCCATTATTCTTTAAATCAACAATAAGTGCTTAACCTATGGCTCTGCTCTGTTGAGATTTCCATATCTTCCAAGGTGCATAACTAATGGTATCCAAGGAGATTTGAATTTGCAAGTTGCAAGTTTGTGATAAGTTTTATTGTAATTGTAGTGTGATATGGGAATTATTCTCATCTATAAACATTATTTTTGTTCCATTTGATTTTCAATTTAAATCTATTATTTTGAGAATTTGCAGATAGAAATCTATTAATATACTAGATCTTGTTTATCTTCCTTAAAGATAATTCTATTTGAATTAAGCAAAAACAAAAAGTTGCAGGATTTGCATTCCTAAAATTTTACTGAATTATGGTATTTATTTTATATTTGAAAGTACTGTTGGCAATCAACTCCCAGGGGACTGTAAAGAATATAGAGGTAGCTGTCTCCCTGAAAATTGGCCTGTGCTTTTCATAGCTTTCTATTTCATCATTTCTTTATACTTGAGGGATGTAATACTTCCAGAGATTAGGACAGTTTTGGGGTACAGTCATACCTATGTATGTTTTGCTTGTTCACTCAATCTTTGTAAAGTTACCCAGATGTCCACATTCTTATTTCATTTTTTTTTTTTTACCATGTCATAAATGGAAGGTTGACAGGACTTTTCCATTATAATACTTTCTAAGTTGTTACCAAGTTACACATTTGTATGTGTGTATTTACTGACTTACTAACTTGGGAAGGCTTTGCTCTCTCATTTGCTTTGTTGTGCATATAAAGAGACACAGAACAGAAGAGGAGTGGAAAACTGGAAAATTGCACTCAGGAATCAAAAGGTTTTCGAGGACACTTTTAACATAGTTGAATGTTCTAAAGGTCTTTTTGTCCATTTGTTTTAAATATAATTTAGGGGTAACCTTACCTTTTTTAATATATGATTTAGTTATTGGAAAGCTAATGTCAAAATCATTAAATTTACTGTGACCCAAGGTATATGTTTACTGTTTGATGGAAATGTAGTCAGGTATTGTGCTGATTTTACTTATTTAATGAGATATTAAAGATTTTCCTTGAAGAGACTGTTAATTTTTTCTTTTTCTTTTTAGGTTTTGTATGAACAATTCAAGTTTTTCTTGAACCTATATTTTCTGGTAGTCTCCTGCTCCCAGTTTGTACCAGCATTGAAAATAGGCTATCTCTACACCTACTGGGCTCCTCTGGTAAAAGAAAAGATTTTTGAAATTAAGTTAAATTATTAACTAGAATATATTTTTAAGAGTTGAAATGGTTAACAGATAAATAGATCAGATTTTCTAAAACCTGATATTGTTGCTATGTATCATTGAACTTTTATAAAAAGATGTTACAGAGTTCTGTTCTTAAATCCTTCACAACTGTGCTCTCTGCAGGAGAAGTTCCAGAGCTGGTGGTGGGGCAGGGCTTCTACTGGGCCTTGTGTATCTTCCCGGGGACAGCAGGCCTGTCCCCCTGCCTAACTCTCCTCTGTGCTGAGCTGTTGGAAATGACATGTGGGGTCTACTCTGTAATTCCTGATGTCCTGACAGATGGGCAGTGTTTACCTTTGTCTGACAATGACAATTCTCATGTATCTCGACGGAGTCCAGACAATTTCTGGTTGGCAGCTCAGTGCATAAAAATGTTTGAAAGGCATATAATACTTAACGGATATTCTCATTTCAAAAATATACTGTTTTGATAATTTTATGTTATTTGCTGATCGTTTTCAACTTATATAGGCACATGTATCACTTCTTTCTTCCTTTCACCCAGAAAAATGCGCTGCTTTTGTTTGCTCTCTTTGGGGCCAACGCCCAGT
>NW_006289416.1:6922603-6927021 GCF_000327345.1 Myotis davidii | reverse complement strand
GAAAGAGCCAACCAGGCTCAGGTTTCCCACCACAGCATTGCTGCCCTCAGAACTGGAATCTGAGCAGAGTGCTCGTGGTTATCTGCTCTGGTCTGCGGAGCCCACGCCTCACAGAGAGAATCTGGAAGATGGGTGGATTCTGGTTTATGGGACAGACTGAGCCAAACCCCACCTGCCGCTGTTCCTGGTCACAGGGACGAGGGGGATGGGAGCAATGAAAGTCACTGTATAGGTAACATAAATGCAAAATTGCAGGATAGATCTTTTTCACTGACTAAACTGGTGAGATTGAAGGCAATGTCAGTGCTGACAGTGAAGACATTGTTCTGTATAATTTGGTAATAACACCAGAGGCCTTAAAGGTGAATGCAGCGTTTTTATTTGAGGGATTTATCCCAAAGAAATAATGATCAGTCACAAAGTCTGTGACTATTTTTGATGAAAAAAATTATTTAAAAAGTCATATTCTAACAATGGATTCTTCAACTCTGCTGTGTGCCATGAGTATGTTGGAATACTGTGTTATAGTGTAGCTAACATTAAAGATCCATAACTATATATATGAAAGCCCAGTGACCAAACAGAGGAATGATCAGAATGACTGGAATGACCGGTGGCTATAAAGCGCATGGTGGCAGTCAGCTCCCCCTGGCTGGCCTGACCCCTGATCAGCCCCCAACATCCCGATCTGGGCAGTCAGCCGGCCAGCCTCCTGCGCACCCTCCTCCCAGCCATCCCAGCCTGATGGGCCCCCATCGGGGCAGGCTGGCCAAACCCCACCAGTGCATGAATTCATGCACCGGGCCTCTAATTTTAGAATAAATGGGAAACAGTGGGTTAAAACATAGATAGTATAAATACACAATTCCTTGATCAGCCAATAGTGAATTTGTTTATGTCCAGCACTACTCTCAGCACTGTTGGTACAATAGACCTTGCTTATCTGCTTCCTGACAGAGCTTAGATCTGGGGAGAACGACAATTTAAATCAGTACATAATGCCAGGTAGTAGCCATACAGCTATGAAGAAGAAAATATAAGGGGACTGAGAATGATGAGATTATTTTAATAGGGTGGTCAAGGCATGCCCCTCTGAGGGGGTGATAGGAAAGAGCAGGTGGGCCATGCACAGAACAGGGAAAAGAGAATGCAGGCAGAGGGAATAGCAGTTGTGAAAGGTCTTGGGGCTACAGGATGCTTGTCCCTGTGGGAGGGAGGTTGTGGACTATTAGAGGGTGTGGACCTGGGACTGTGGTTGGAAAGGAGATAGGGGCAGGCTAGTGGGGGGGAGGCCCCTGGTAAGGTCAGCTCCTTCAGATGCTCAGATTTTATCCTGAGTGAGCAGGGAGCTGTTAGTGTATACGCTGCATGTGCCCAGGAAGAAGAACACTTAGACTTACACCACAGTTTTAAAAGCTGATATTGAAGCCAAATAGCCATTAGGAGGAAGTTTTTATTCCTCCTCTTCTCTACCTTTCTTCCCACTGAAATTAACCTCTATTCTGAATTTGAGATTATACTTGCTATGTATCTCTTTTAGCACTTACATTTGTATCTTTAAACAATATGCAATATTGTTTAGCATGCTCTAGTAAGTTTATATATAGTTTATCTTATTCTGTGTATCTTTTTGTAACACGCTTTTTTAGCTTAACATTGGTTTAGAAAATTGATCCACACCAACACAGATCTAGCTCATTCATTTTTCTTCCTCTAAAGCAGCAGTTCTCAACCTGTGGGTCACAACCCCTTCGGCGGTCGAACAACCCTTTCACTGGGGTCACCTAAGACCATCCTGCATATCAGATATTTACATTACGATTCATAACAGTAGCAACATTAGTTATGAAGTAGCAACTAAAATAATTTTATGGTTGGGTCACAACATGAGGAACTGTATTTAAAGGGTCAGAAGGTTGAGAACCACTGCAAGAAGTATGCCAACATATGAGCCTACACAAGTGTTTGTCCATCCTCCTGGGAAAGGAGGCTTTTAGTTGTTTCTAGTTTTCCACAGTTACAGACTTTGCTGTAGTGATCATTCCACTTGTACATTATTCCTGATGCACATTTCAGTCTCATTGAGAAACTACTGTTTACTTTTTTGTACAAATGATGTATCTTCACGGGGATTTCTTGCTAAGCTCCTGAGTTCTTGCTCTTTCTTTACCTGTGTATTGTAATTGGTGTCTGGGGCCTGGGGTGGCATGTGGTCTTATATGTGTACAAAACGTTGTACATCTCTTCTCTTCTTGCTCCAAGCTTCTGTATGCTTACATAAAAGGAATCGGTGAGCATTTCCATATTTCTCCTAGGCAAGAACCCACCAGAGAAGCATAAAGCACCTTATAGCTGGAGGTTATGAAATCTTATTGTCTGACGTCCACTAATTTTATAGGGAACCGGTTACTTCAGACATTCCCTCTGCTCTCTGACATTGGGATGTTTCTGAAACACTGGTAATTTAATTAATAATCTTTCTTTTCCAATTACTGCTGGCAGTGTTATTTACTAGTTTCTGCTCTGAACTCTTTCTATTGAATTTTCCCATACAATAGAAAAGTTAACTGAAAATAAAGTGACTTCATGATACTATTGAGTCAGAATGAAGATTACCTTTCATATTGTTCATCTTTCAGAACAATTCTTCTAGACATAGCTAGTGTAATCAGAGTAACAAAGCATATTGTAATGCTTCTATTAAAATTAATAAGGTGGGCTAGAGTTGCCCATGAAAAGATTTTTAGGTGAAGAAAGTATGGATTTTTAACTGCATCTTCCATATACAGTATAATATACTCCTGGTACTTCATTAGTACCTAATGGCAGCCAGACAGGCTGTGTAGGTGATAGCCCTGCATGAGGACTCTGATTTCCAGTCTGACTTGAAGGTCTTCCTTGTCCACCCTTTCTCAGTCTGTGCGTTGGAGGAATGGGCGGAGCATGTAAAGGAAACAGAATCAACCCCTCCCAGTCCCACCGTCCAAACACTTGGCAACAAATGGTGCTGAGACAGCTAGACGGCTACATGCAAAAGTATAAAGTTGGACCCCTACTTCATATCATACACAAAAAGTAATTCTAAATGGATCCTAGATCTATATGAAAGAGCTAAAACTATAAGACTCCTAGAAGAAAACATAGAGCTAAATCTTTGTGTTCTTGGGCACTAAAGCCCAGGTGCCAAATGAAAAAAGTAAGTTGGACTATATCAGAATTAAAACTTGTATGCATCAAGGAACACCATCAAGAAAGTACAGTTAATGGGAGAAAATATTTGGAACATCGTGTTTGTAAATTACATGACTGACAAGATCTTTGTATTCAGAATAATATAAACACTCTTAAACCTTAACAATGAAAAAACAGATGACTAGTTAAAAAGTGGATGTAGGATCTGAATAAACGTTTCTCTAAAGAAGATGTGCAAGTGGCCAATAAGTGCATGAAAAGTAGTGCAACTTTTGAAACCAGTTCGGCATTTCATAGAAAATGCTAAACATACAGTTACCATATCTAACCCAGAAGAGACATATCCATAGAGATGGGAAGTAGATTAGTGGTTGCTAGGCTGGGAGCAGGGGAGAATGGTGGTGATTGCTATTGGGTTTTTTGGGGGGTGATGAAAATATTCTAAAATTAGATGTTGGCATAACTCTGAATTACTAAAAATGTGAATTGTATACTTTAAAGAAGTTAATTTTATGGCATGTGAATTATATCTTAACAAAACTGTTAGGTGAAGGTCAAACTCTGCTCATCAGCCATTACCTTCAGTGGGGGCTATTCAAATTCGTGCTGCACACTGTGCCCAACTCCCTCTGTGCAGATGGGGCATGTCCCCAACTGTTTGGCTCTCTCCTCAGTGATTCCAAAAGCGCCATTAGAATACTTCTCAAAACAATGCTTTTTGCAGCCACTGGAAATATCCTGGCAAAGACCAGCTGGGATACATGAAGGTGTTTCAGGAGACTACTGACAGTTCTCTGGTGTTGGAGGAGAAGGCAGCATGGAGAGGGTGATGAGGCTAGAGAGCTATCCATTTTTTAAAAAAATAAACCTTTATTGTTGAGATTATTACAGTTGTTCCTCTTTTTCCCCCCATAGCTCCCCTCCACCCGGTTCCCACCCCCCCACCCGGCGCTTACCCCCCCCCATATCCTCGTCCATAGGTGTACGATTTTTGTCCAGTCTCTTCCCTCACCCCCACACCCTTTCCCCCCCAAGAATAGTCAGTCCATTCCCTTTCTATGCCCCTGATTCTATTATATTCACCAGTTTATTCTATTCATCAGATTTTTTATTTATTTGATCTTTAGATTCACTTGTTGATAGATATGTATTTGTTGTCATTTTGTTGTTCATAATTTTTTATATTTACCTATTTCTTCTTCTTCCTCTTTTTAAAGACTACCCTG
>NW_006289416.1:6906875-6921636 GCF_000327345.1 Myotis davidii | reverse complement strand
AATGCAGGCTGCTGATGAACCTTAGGCCTTCTTTTGGAAGCTGTGAGGTTCTCTGACCCACCTATAGTTTGACAGGTTTTTAGGTGGAAAAAGGCCAGGCCATTCATATGCAAAAGCCTCTGCGCACACCTTGGGTGGGGTTTTAAATTGGGTGGGGTATGGTCTCAGGGAATCACCAGGGCGGAGCAAATCACAGTGGCTACCAGTCTGCTCTACCTTAGAGTGGTCCCGGGGTCTGTGTCCCATGGCCCCATGCAGGAACAGTGAACACTGCAAGCACCTCTTCGAGAAAGCCACCCTCGCGTTCTGGCCCAATGCCAGACAGTCCAGTTTCTCTCCGTATGAGTCTGGGTACCCAAATTCTCACCCGGAACTGGAGTTCAGAGCAGTTTGAGCTTGTTTCTCCCACCCGATTGAAAAAGACAACTGCATACCCACCTGCCAGCCCCTTTCGCACACGTGCCTTTGTACCTCCACACTTCCACAACTCTGCACCTCCTACCGGACTCAATGCACTTTTCTCTTTCCTTCTAGTTGTAGAATTTCCGCTCAGCCAGCCTTCCCGTGGTTCTGGATGATACTCATTTTGTCTTTTAGTTGTTTTAATGTGGTTGTGCAAGGCAGCAAGTTCAGGTGTGTACCTATGCCACCATCTTGGTTGTCCCTGAGAGCTATCCATTCTTAAGGTTGTACTTTAGTAAATGGAGCATGAACAATGGGAACTGTCAAAGGTTTGGGGTAGTGAATTGCTGGGACCCATCCCAAGAGGAGGATTTGGCCACACATTTCCCAAATTCATATTGTGGAAGACATTTTGATAACGTGGGGAAGGATGATTTGGAGAGAAATGAGGCTGGAGGCGGGAGACTGATGCTATGGATGAGACCAGAGGAGGGTTGGAGCCAGGTCCATGTGTCTCGGAGGTATGACCTGCGCTTGGTCATCAGTGATGGATGAGTGCAGGAGAGGAGTCAGTGGCATTATTTATAGGTGATGGCTATACCTCGAAGATTCAGACGGTGATGGATCATGGGTGAGTGGTGCATTGGGCCATGAGGACTGAGGTTGGAGCCCCGCACCAGCATTCAGGGCGACTGCATAAAGAGGGGTGCAGTTCAGTAAATACCAGAAACACGTTCCAGTGGCCCACTTAATTTAGCTTGTTGATAGTACAGAAAAAAAACTAGAATAAAAGATGATTGTTCCTTCAGTGGAATTTCATCCATTGGTGTGTTGTTTATAGAATAGACTGGCGCACATTTGTCAGTACCACGAAGCCTACGAAAGAGGTCTCCAGTTAATCATGGGAGATTGGCTTAAATATCCATGGAATGTGTGTCAGAAAATACGAAAGTAGCCTTTAAAAAAGATTGACATTAGCCACATGTTAATGGTGTAACAGTTCATAGTAGGTTATAAGTAAATAAAAGTTTTACTTAGCATCAAATTAATCCATTCAGGTTTTAACCTAAAAAATGAGAGAAAGCACCTACCATACCTATGCTCTCCAATGCCATTGCAGGATGTTGCTCTAGGTGAGGAAATTGATCATGATACATGCCATACCTGGGAATTGTTTTGTTTTCTGAAATGCTTTTATTCTATCGGAAATATTTAAATGCAGAAATTATAAGAGTTTTCTGTCAGTCTTTGTTAATTTGCTATTGAATGCTTGAATGTTCCAAGTCTAATTTCATAGATTTATTGAAGATTGGTTTTTTCTTTGGGTTACTACATATTATGATGTGAATTTTAAAAATTGTCTTAGAGATAGTATGAATTGCAAATCTATTACTATGTATTATATTCCTTTTATAGTGTTTTATTGTTACTTTTTTCTGTTTTCATTTATTTTATATTTTAGAAGTAATATACAGTTGACCCCTGAACAACACAGAGGTTAGGTCTCCACATAGTCGAAAATCCATAACTTTTGACTCCCCCAAAGATTAGTTGTCCCTTGGCATCCACCAGGGATCTGTTCTAGAACCCTCAATAGATACTAAAATGCATGACTGCTCAAGTCCCCTCTGTAGAATGGCATAGAACAATGCATGTGGTCCTCAGGCCCTTCCCCTCTACCTCCCCCACCCACATCTACAATCCCAACCACAGATCAGAAACAGTGCAGGTGTTTACTGAGAAAAATCTGTGCATAAGTGGATCCCATAGGTCACACTCGTGTTGTTCAAGGGTCAACTAGAAATTGAGGGGAAAGAAAAACCAAGTAGTAAAAAATAATTTTCCTTTTTTGTTTTGTAGGGATTTGTCTTGGCTGTTACTATCATGAGGGAAGCAATGGATGAATTTCGGCGTTTTCAGCGAGACAAGGAAGTAAATTCACAACTTTACAGCAAGCTCACAGTAAGAGGTTAGCAAGACACCTTTAATCCAGGTCATCATTTGTCCAATGTAATTATCATTTTAGAGTGAACATAAATGAAGGAAAACACGTCTTAATTCTATTATTGAAAATAGTATTATGTGATTGCATATGATATCTAATTTCTTTGAATAATTAGGGCATTCACAAGTGCCTTGTTTACTGGGGAAATTTGAAAGTCACTTTCAAAGCTGGAACTGGACACATGCTCAGAAAAGACCTGAGAAGGTCTTTGCCTCTGGCCAATGTCTAGACTCAGTGCTAGCAGAGGTGCAGCCTATGGCCAAGTTATAAACAGCCTGGCTAAGTGCTGGAGTCCTCAGCACAGAGCCTATCTGCACAGATACTCTGTCCCTCTCTCCCACCCTCGCTGCTTCACTCTGTCTCTTCCTTTCCTCCTTCTTCCCCTTTCCCCTCTTCTTAACTCTCTCTCTCTTTTCCCCCTCACTGTACCCCTTTCCCTCCCTCCCTTTTCTTATATGCAAGGAAATCTCTTTTAGAAACCACATATGACAGAGAATACACACTTTACAAAAATGAGTTTAGCAAAGTCACTAAACATACAGCTATAGCATTTGACAAGAAACAAAGTGTAGCCCGTTCACAGAAGACATTAAGAAAAATTATTTACAAGGATTTACTAGACAAGGACTAAATCAATTGCCTTAAATATGCTCAAGGAGCTAAAGGAAATGAATTGCTAAAAGATTAGGAGAATGAAGTATTAACAATTACAGATTAGAATGATTGAAAAAGAAGCAAATGGAAAATTCTGGAGCTGAAAAGTACAATAAATTTAAAAAAAATCACAAGTGAGTTTCAGTAGCAGATTAGAGTAGTCAGTGAACTTGAACCTGGGTCCTATGAATGTCCAGTCTGAGGGGCAGAAGGAAGAATTAGAAAAATAAATAAATCTTAGGAGACTTATGGGATGGCAGCAAGTGTGCTAATATACACATAATGGGATCTTAGGAGCAGAGGAGAGAGAAAGTATAGAAAAATATTTGAAGGAATAATGATCATTAACTTCCCAAACTTGATAAAGGACATGAATCTACAGATTCAGAAAGTTTAATGAAACCCTGGAAAGGCAAATGCATGGAGAGCCACACGGATACATTGTAGTTAGACTATGTTGAAACCCAGTGAACAAGAGGACACTGAGAGCAGCCACTTGTCACATAAGAAAGGAGGGGTCCCCAGTAAGAAGATGAAAAATCAGCAGGAGGAACATGGTGATATTTTTAAAATAGTAAATGAAAAAACTTCCCATGGAGAATTCTGTATTCAGTAAAATTATTCAAAAATGAGGGAGAAATTAAGGCATTCTCAGATAAACTTAGAATTGGAAATAGGAATGCAAGCAAATTCACACATGCCCATGTTCACTGCAGCACCATTTACAGTTGCCAAAGGGTGCTAAACAACCCACATGCCCATCAGTGGATGAGTGGATAAACAAAATTTTGCTGTATTCATGTACCTGAATGTTATTAAACCAGCACATTTGATTAAAATGAGATATGATAGAACATCGATGAACCTTGAGAATACCATGCTGTATGAAAGAAGCTAGACACAAAAGGCCACACACTGTATGGTTTCATTTACAGAAATGTACAGAGTAGGTGAAGTGATGGGGATAGCATGCAGATTGTGTTTGTCATGCCTGGGAGGTAGGGGAGGGGGTTTGAAGGTCCCTTCAGTGGTGATGAGTGTTTGGAACCTGATGGAGTTGGTTGTAGGATACTGAATATACTGAGGGCCACTGAACTATCCATGTTAAAATGGCTGATTTTTTATCAGTTTCACCTAAAAATAGAATATAATATTGAGGAAGACATACTAATATTATGTCTTTCACACTTCTGAGATGTTTGAAGTAAAAATACGTTAAAAACACTTTTTAGTAGAATTATTTTAAGTACTCTAGGAAATACATCTTTTAAAAAATTGGTCATCGATACTGGTGATCCATGAAATTGACATTTTTCATGCAGTTGATGATAATTTTTGCTATTTTTTACTTTCGTGTGTGTGTCAGATAACATTCATAATATGCATTCATATAACCACCATCCAAGGGAGGTTGGTATTACCTCTAGGTTACAGATGAGAAACCTGAGGCACATGCTGAACGAGCTGCCCTGTCAGGTGCTTGATAAAGCTCAGATTAGAGCCTGGACCATTCTGACTCTAAGCCTAGTGTTTTTTCAACTGCAGTGCATTGCTTGGTGGTTGGTTATTTTGATACAAGTGATTGACAAGTAAAGTCTAGAATGTGAAAAAATACAGTTATGTTTATAGGGCATAATTTAACATTTACTTTGTTGTCAAGAATGTTTGTCGCTCTGCTTCTTAATTTCTAATGTTTCACAGTTATCTGTTCTTTGAATGGCATTGATGAGTGTGTAATTGACTGATTGGTTGTATCATATTTACAACATTTGAACTTTTTGTATTAGGAGTTCTTAAACACACTCTTGTAGAACTACACTGGGAAAACATCCTATAGTTTGCTTTTTGTTTTTTTTTAAAGGAAAGCCATTTCTATTTCAAGTCTGTTACTGTCTTAAAGGTGCTTTGTTTGGAAGCAGAGACTACTTTGACTGATAGATGATCTCAGTGAATACTGGAATACTTTGTTTTATTGCCCGAGAAGCTGCTTTTCTTGTGTGGGAATTTTCCATGTCTGCCACTGCTCTTTTCCTTCCTTCTCCTTGTTTATGACTGCGTTTATTATTCACTGTCTCCTAATAGCATCAGAGACAGAGGCAGAGGCAGAGGCAGGGAGGAGAGCATGAAACAGGTGTTCCTGGGTGTTGGCAGTTTTTGCAAAGTTCCTAATGAAGAGGAGTATAAATTGTGTGGCCATTCTATTTTCACATTCTTGGAATCAATGCAATATTTTTTCCTACTTACAGGGAGAGGTGTATAAATTGAATGCCTTGGTAATTATCCAGTTGGCTAGTTCACAATTCAATTCCACAAATATTTACTAAGTACTCACTATGTCTTAGGCACTGTGATAACCTCATGGGATTCAAACACGAATAAGTCCTGAACTGTGCTTCTTAAAGAGCTCATGCAGTATTTTAGTAGACAGGACAAACTTGGAGGTCTTTGTGTATTTGTATTTATTTTAATCAGCCACCAAATCTCAGCAGGGTTCAGTCATATCAAGCACTACCTGTATATTTCCCAGTGTTATACCTAAAACTAATGAAATATTATATTTAGGAATGGAATTTATTAGAAATGGAATTACTCTGTTCTATGGTTTTTTTGTGATGGTTGTTTCCCAGTATATCTTAAGTCTTTTCTTTTAATAGAAAAGAAAGTCTGCTGTCTTTGAACCTTATGTAAATTGTGTGTGAGAGAGAATGTGGGAGGACATGTCCATATTTACATGTTTCTTGTGTTTCAGTCTCCTTCCAAAAGAAGCCTTGTTCACAGGGAGTACAAAAAGGGACTGTTCTCTGTTCCTCTGTGGTTGCATGGCTTGGATCCCTATCAGTACTGTGTTGTTGCTACTTGTAAAACTCTTATTCTGTTCTTTTATAGTTAAAACATTTATAAAATGTCTCTGTGAAATTTTGTGATCTTTTAGTAAAATTTACTTCATTTGTGAGTTATAATTATCCCTTTAAAAATCAAGAGATTTTTAAATCCCTCTTTAGTGCCTCTTATATATTGTTTATGCATTATACACACTTTCACAGAGGAAATCATAAATGTAACTGATTTTATGAGTTACTATATTTTCTACTTGGCAAGAAGGATTTCCTTTTGTGACAGTCATATCTGAAGATAGTTTTTTTTAATAGTATACTCAAGTGTCAGCTGAATTTCCCCATCAGAAAGTGCTTAGCAGCTGATGCACTTGGAAGTAATCAGAGTTGATTGCTGCGATCCGTATGCAGAGAAGCAGTGATGACTCTTCGCACGTTATTGATGTGCTGTCGTCTCTTGTTCGTCCACTCTTGTGACAGCACAGATGAAATACAGCCCTGGATATTGGGAAGTCATTTGTGGATGTTTTATTTTATGTAGTCAAAGCAGTGCTTTGGTGCACATGCTCAGCTTTTCACATATTCATCTCATATCCTCCCTTTTGTGAAGTAGACTTAAGTCATCTTTCTTGTCTGTGGTCTGAGCAGCATTTAAAAAGAATCCATTCCAGTATTTTTCAAGAATATTTAGCAAACATTATTGTGTTTTTACAATACAGTGATAATTATTGCCTGCTATATATGTCAGGCACAAGCACACACTTAAGATTTACTACTTCATTTGTTTAGGACTGGATATGTATACTCAGGACTAGGTACATGTATGCAGGAGTAGATGTATATACCCACTGTCTCATGGCCAGTACGTTTTTCCAGGTCATCCTGAGAGGATCTATGAATTAATTTCTTCATGATACTCATACATTGGTTTTTATTACATCGTCTGGGGTTGAGGGTCTGAAACACCTGAAATATGACTAAAATCACTTGCTGGCTAACACAGAGCCTCTTCTCACACATGTAAGGGCTGTGTGTGTGTACGTCTGGTGGCATCTGGTATTTCCTTTTGGTGACTGGTGTTGCTCTGATGATACTATGGTCTCTCAGCTCCATGTGCACAACTGCTCTCTCCTCAAGGCTGAGCAGAGTAATTGGCACTTGTAGGCACTCAGTAAGTGCAATATTAAGTAAATGAGGAACTTCCAGGTTAGTTATGAAAAGTTTTCATCCTGATAGATGTTGTCAGAGAGCTGCCGGTGAGACTGCAACAATCTGTGCACTGGCATGCCCATGTGTGGTCAGCCGGCCCATGCACCCCTCACCTGGTGTCCTGGCCCACTTAAAATAGAACGCTCTTTAACTCACCAGCTTGATTGGTGAAAAAGGTTCTCATTTTGCTTGCTACTTACCTTTTAGCATTTCATTGTTCGTTTTTAATCTTTTATACAAATTTATTCATCTTTTTTCCTATTTCCACTTTTTTGCCTTGTTATAATTTATTTATAAGAGAAGTTTATGACATGGCAGATATATTTATCTTGTTTGACTAATTTTTAAAATCTTTTTTAGATGTAGGTAAATTTATAATTTTTATGGATGCAAACCTTTTTGATTGTTTTTGTGTTTTGTTTTTTTACTTTAACCTTAGGTAGTTCTTTTAACCCCAATATAGTGTAGATATTTTTATTTTCTAACAGTGTTGCAATTTTACATTTAAAGTATGTATTACATTGGGATGGTATCTAACTTTTCTTTTTCCCAAATGGTCAGTTAGTTGTTTTAAAACCAGTTATTAAGTTCTTTTCTCAGACCTTTGAGAAATACGTAGATTTTTTCAGGCCCTTTTCTCTGTTTTCTGTTCTGCTTTACTGATTCATCCAGACCTCCATGCCAGTTTTAAGAAATGTTCCTTCATGGAACATTTTAGTAGCTTGGGAAACCTCTCCTCCCTCCTTACCTCCTTCCCTCACTGGTTATTTTTCTCTTTCATTTTTTTTTCTTATTTTCTCTGAGAAACCTAAGGCACTATAACTATAAGATTACTGAGACAATTTCTTCCTGCTCCTGTATTGGACCAATGACATGGAACCCTTAGCAGGAGCCTGACGCAGTCCTGCTGTCTCCATCTATTGATTTTCTCCTTCCACCAGGGCTCATACCAATCTCCACACTCAGGAGTAATTGAGAAGGAAGCCATCACCGTATAGATTATTGAACATAGAGGAAACAGGGACTACGGACAATTTCAAACTAAGACTGGCTCGTATCCCTCTTGATGTTGGCGTAACCACACAGACTCACGTAGGAGGACATTGGTGGAAGTGTGCGTTTGTAGGCCCGTGAGAGAGGGAGACCGCTGCATTGTATATCTTCTGATTTTAGTCTTAGAGCCATTTTTATTAACGGTCCTGACCTTTGGTAGATATTTAAGAGGCCTGTCTAGCTGCAGAAAACAGAGATTACAAACTTCCCTTAGGCAGATAGTGGTGGGCTTGACCAAGACTTTGAGGGGTGTCTTTATCGTCTAATACCATCTAATGTTCATTTGTATCTGTTAGTTGATAAAATAGTTAATGTTGAGGTACTTAATAAATTTTTCAAATTGTATACTTTTCTACCAAATATTTATCTGGTGAATGCAGTGGATTGCTATTGGTACTTATTTCAGTGTTTAGTTCTGCATATCGCTTTAGTTCTGCACATTGGTAGGTAAAAGAGTCTGTGTGGGTAGCCTCTGCAGGTAGCTTCTGGACTCTGCTGGTCATTACACAGGTGGTGTGGACTGTTTTAGCAAGTGAGACTAGAGGGGAAGTGATTGGCTAGCAGAGCTGACCCAGTGAATAATAGTGTTTTATCTTTAAGTGTTTCTTACCATACTGTAATATATTATTATTTCAGTGTTCTTCCTAAAGCTAATTCTTTTTTTACAATAGAACAGGAGAAAGAATTGATTCTGTTGAATTTGAGCATTTAAATTTTTTTGTTATTGCTAAAGAATGTTTTTAAAAACCTCTTTACTTGTCCTTGTCAGTGGTTCAGAGGTTAGAGCAGCAACCCTTGGACTAAAGGGTCTCAGGTTTGATTCCTTGTCAAGGGCATGGACCTGGGTTGCAGGTTCGATCCCTGGTCCCTGTTGGGGTGCATGAAAGACAATCAATATGTCTTTCACATCCACGTTTCTCTCTCTCTCTCTCTCTCTCTCTCTCTCTCTCTCTCACCCTCACTCTCATTCTCACTCTCTCTTTCTCTTTCTCTCCTCCATGAGGATACGACTTTGCCCATTTCATTCCCACTTTTATCCCCAGCACATCCTAGGGAAGAGGGCCTGGCCCTGAGTGACGTTAAGCCGAAGCCTGTGCAGCTGCCCAGCTTCAGCAGGGTGGGTCTCAGCCTGAGCGCAGTCTGGGCCTGTGTCCCGGGACTAGCATCATGTGACTTGGTCTGTGTACTCATCACTGAACTTGTGGAGCCTCGGATGTTCATCTTGTGCATTGTATTTACTGTGAGCATCCTCGCTCTGCCCCTTGCCCTTCTCACTGCGCCTCAGGATTCAGGTTCCTTCCTCATCCACAGCTTTCATCTCCAAACTCCTTACTGAGAATGGCTCACCTCTGAGAGTCTTATTTCCTCTGCAGTGGCTGTGCTTCTCCATAGCCTTGAGGCCACTTGACCTGGAGGCGGGGTCCCTTCCTGTCTTTACAGCTTATTCTTTTTGTACCTGACTCAGCTATTTCAGACACCAGTCCACTGATCTTATACCTTAGCACTTTCTTGCCCCTTTGATGTTCTAGTCCAGTGGTCGGCAAATTCATTAGTCAACAGAGCCAAATATCAACAGTACTTCTTCAAAATAGACTTGCCCAGGCTGAAAACCGACTTCTGTATATGGGCCACGAAGTTTCAGTTGCACTGTACGCGCGCCCACATGTGGTATTTTGTGGAAGAGCCACACTCAAGGGGCCAACGAGCCGCATGTGGCTCGCGAGCTGCAGTTTGCCAACCACGGTTCTAGTCGATTAAGTCCAGTATATCTTTTTTTTAAACAAAGGCTTGTGGTATCTTAATAACTGTTTACCCAACTCAAAGATTTTCTGTTATGTTTCTCCTGTGTTGCTTCTTATGTTTTTTTTTCTTTTTCAGTTTTAGGCTTTACATTATAAATATATATATATATATATATCCATGTTGTGTAAATTTTATGTCGGTGCAATGTACAGGTCTGAGTACTTTTCTTGCATGTGGATGTCCCGTTGTTTCTAGCACCATTTGGGGAAGTAGTAATTCTTTCCCACTACATTGCCATGCGCTTCTGTCAAAAATAAGTTGTCCTTCAAGTGGGGTTTTTTTTCGCCTTTCACTCCATTGATATATTTGTCTATCTTTATGCTAATTCCATGCTCTTTTGATTATTATTGCTTTATAATAATTCTTGAAATCAGAGATTGTTTGCCCTCCAATATTGTTTTCTAATTCCACAGTTGTTTTGGCTAGTCTAGGTTCTTTGGATTTTCATATGACTTGGAATCCATTTTCATGAAAAAGCCTGCTGGGATTTCGATTGGGATTACATTGAATCTATAGATAAATTGGGGGAGACTTGATGTCTTAATAATATTAAGTCTCCTGACCCATGAATAAGATATATTTCTCCCTTTATTTAGGTCTTTTAAATATTTCTCAGCAATGTTTTGTGTTTTTTTCAGAGTATAGATCTCTTTTAAATAGTTTATAATATGTGAAGGAATAATAACTTTCTCAGGAATGTAAAATCTTGATTAAGAAGTCAAAAAAGGATATATTTTCTATATTTTAAAATATTAAAAAATTATTTCCTGCATTTATTGCATATTATGCCTGCAGCTATTCATCTCTCTCCTCTTTGTGTCTGTTACAGAGAAGGAAGGAGAAGAGGGTGCATAGTAGGAGTGAAGAGAAAAGTGAAATATAGGTGCTGGTTCGGGGCTCTGCTGAGGCCAATGAGGGATATTCACTGCCTGGGGCTTAGCTATAAAAATAGAACAGTGGGAGCACAGACAGCTTGAAGTGACCGAGGGAAAAATAATTGAAATAGACATTCTTTTCTGGCTACTTTTTGGCTAATCGTAGACATATACTTACCACTTGTAGAGACATCTTAAGATTTGTTGCCCATGTAATTATAAAGAACATTGCTATTTTATGGTTTGAACACAAATAAGCTACACCCCCCAAAAATAGCTCCAGCCTTATGTGTCTATTATATAATTGAGGAACATGAAAAACATAGCAACATTTACAAAGCTTATTGATATCCTACAGACAAATTTTTAGGAACTAGTTTAGCATTATTGAAACTCAACTGCTTGAAGAGGTATTTAGGAAATAAGGTTTTATAATAAGTTGGATGTGGTCTAAAAGTCAGGGGGATGGTCAGTAATATTAGGTTTTGATAATGCAGTATGAACTTTCCTCTGTTCTATTAGCTTTCAGAATAAACAATGTAAAAGAAAAGGACCTTTCCCCATATTAAAACAGTACAACTTGTTGCTGGTCCTAAAAGGGAGATAGACAGGGTGAAAGAGACTGCCAAGCTAGGGAGAGGGGTGAGAAACAGAGATGGAGGAAGGGATGGAGGCTGGGCCCAGAGACACAGGAAGTGAAAGAACTTGGTGTTTTAAATTGCCTCTATAATGTTTTATCTACTCTATGTGATATGAACATTGTGATGTAGATGTTATATATTTTCTGTTACACATGATTAGCACACACTAGCTATCATGTAGATATTTTAAGAATTTGCACAGTATAGCATGGAGAAGGACCACTTTTCATAATAAAGCTGTGGTCCTGACCCGTGTCTGTAAAAGCTTCTGGTGGAGGGTGATATTCTCTCTGATCTTCTCTGTTCCTTCTTTTCTGTTAGTCATGTGCTAGTCAGTGCCATTCCCAGGGTGAGTGTAAGGACTATGCATCTCCATCTGACTCAGTTTCTATCACCACATTATTTTATTTAGTGATATTTCTGATCATCCTATCTTGACTCACACCTGAAATAATGGTAGATTGGGGAAGAACCTTCCACATGGAATCCTCTTCCACATTCCCACACGGTTTTTATTGGGGGTGGTTAAATTGTATTTGGGAGTTAACTAAGTGAAGTTAATTTTTAGTGACTGTGTCTATCTGAAATATTTATTTTGAAAGTATAAGTAGAGATACATATATAAAGTTTTTCCCCAAAAAGTTATTTCTAAAGTATTATTTATTAATTGAAATTTTAACTCTGGTGTGCTGTTGTTTCCTTGAGTTGATTATACTTCTTCTTCTTTTCAAGGTAAAGTGCAAGTTCAGAGTTCAGACATACAAGTTGGAGACCTCATCATAGTGGAAAAGGTTGATGCATTTTCAATATATTTCAGACATGTCTATGCCACTTATTAACATTTAGCTTGATTACAAGTAACTTTTGAATATAAAGGAAGTTGAGACATTTATTTTCAATCTTAACATCATTGTGTAAGATTTACTGTACGTGAAGAAACATCTGGATTTTTTTGTATAGTCAGTTTTGTTAAAGTACATTTTAGTGTGCACAGATGACGTCATATTTTGTCTAAAATAAGACATGTTAACTGCTTAATGTTGCATTATCAGTATTATTTCATGTGACCAATGAATTTCAGCTTCTAGAACTTTCTATTACAGATAGATATATTACACATAATTATTGGGTATTAATTCTTACGGTTAATAAGAATTTTTATGGTTAATAAAACTTAAAGAAGGAAAGGTAAATGGAAGCTAAAGAGGATTACAAAGAAAAAGTTTAGGACCGTATAGGAAGAGGCCATTAAAAAAAAACCCACATTGGTCAGAGGCGGAAATCACTGGGCTGCTGGTGGCCTGGGGTATAACCAAGTGAGCTGACCGCCTGGCAGTAGCTGTTTCTCATGCACAGTCTTTGCTGAGGAACAGTGACTCAACGGACAGTCTTTTTTATTTTTTATTTTTTTATCAAGGCTCAAGAACAACTTTTAAAAATATATTAAATAAGTTTTTAAAAAACCTTTTACAGAGTAGTGTGAGCCCTTAGTGCCAGTTGGTGTGCAGGCCACATAGGAGCATAGCAGCCTGAGCCATCTGTGCAAGATACTTAGTATAAGAAAGTCATCTTCCTCAAGACACTGCTACATTAATCTGTACCGAGAATGATTGGGGTGTGTTTGATGTGACAAAACTAGATGAAATTAAACAGACTGATTTGCATCTCATTTACATAGTATTTATATGGGTACTATAAGTCACTAATTTTTTATCCATTCTTAGATTTTTAGGTGGTTTCTATTGTAAAGTGCTACAGTGAACATTCTTGTACATTAGGTCTTTGCACATTTCTAGAAGACAGATGGTAGTCATATAAATTTTGATGCAGTTCTTTAAAACATCAGCATTGCCTCACATTTTTGTGGTCAGGAATCTGGGTGCAGCTTAGCTAGGTCTCCTGGTTCCGGTCTCTCTCAAGGCTGTGGTCGAGGATCCATCAGGTGGCTGTCACCTTCAGGTCCTATTGGGCCTGTTGGCAGAACTTGGTGCTGTGTTGGACTTAGGACCTCAGTTCCAGGGACTTTGGTTCGAGGCCTTTCCCATTTCTGGCCAGATGGGCCTCTCTACAGGGCAGCTCATAGCCTGCTGCCAGGAAGCAGATGATAGAGGGCTTGAGGGTGCTGGCTGCATGGACTCCTCGCTGTGAGACCTGGTCCCATCGCCTTCAGTTTTCCTTTCGATTTTAAGACTGCCTTGTGTTGTAGGGTTGAAAACTGGGGTAGAATCTGTGAATCCTCTCTTTTCAGTACCATCCATGATTGGAATGGAGGGGATCACTTTATTCTTGTAAAAATCATCTGTAAAAGCCTATATATAGCTGGCATCACCCTCAGTGCATGTTGGATGCCTTTCTTCTGAGACTGGGCACAGGGCAGGTGTTTGCTCTACCACACTTACTCAGCTCACATTTCTAGCCACCGAATAAGGCAAGTAAAGGAAACAGAAGGAATTCAGATTGGAAAGGAAGAAGTAAAAATGCCCCTATTTACCGATGACATGATTGTGTATGTAGAAAATCCCATGCGATCTATAAAAAATCTCTCAGAGCTAAAGAGTTCAGCAAGGTGGCAAATTATAAGATACACATTCCAATGCCAGTGCCATTTTTATTTACTGACAATGAACATGTGGAAACTGAAACTAAAAGTTCAGTGCTCTTAGTCACTGCTGTGAAAACACAATCTCAGCTATGCCAGAGATAGATAACGTGTGTTCAGGAAAGTGATCAAAGAAAGGTCTGAGTAAAGAGGTACATTATGGTCTTGGACTGGAACATTCCCCAGTCTCCCCAAAATTGATCTGTAAGTTTAATACACTTCTTATCAAAATCTTAGCAAGGTTTTGTTTATTTGTTTTTTAAACAAAATAAGCTTATTCTGAAACTAATTTGGCAAGGCCCAGGCCCTAAAGTGGCTAAAATAGCCTTGGCCAGGAGAGTAAAGGGAGGAGAATCACTCTTCCCAAGGTTAAGGCATCCTACCTAGACACATAAATAGCATGGTGTGCAAGAAGGAGAGAACCAAGACAACGAAACATTAGAACCCAGAAATAGACTCACCCAGATATGCTCAAGGGTGTTTGACAGAGTGCAGAGCAGGGAAAGTGAAGAAAAGCCAGCCTCCTGGAGAATGAGGCTAGAGCTGTTTGGGCATCTGTGGGTAAAAAAGAACCTTACTACATCTACATGATGGAATACTATGCTGCTGTAAAAAGGAAGGAACTCTTACCATTTGCAATGGCATGGATGGAACTGGAGAGGATTCTGCTAAGCAAAATAAGTGAG
>NW_006289416.1:6904651-6906666 GCF_000327345.1 Myotis davidii | reverse complement strand
AAAGAACCTTACTCTAAATGCACACTTTATACCAATATTAAATCAGACTGGATCATGGATTTTAATGTAAACTAGAACTGTAAAAATTTAGAAAAACATAGGAAAGATATTCAGAATCAAGGGCGGTAAAGTAGCTCTTACACTGGACATCAAAAGCATAACGCAGCAAAGATAAAACATTGATAAATTGCATCTCATTAAAATTAAAAACTGTGTTTAGTGAAAAACACATGTCAATATAATGAAAAAACAACCTACAAACTTAGGAGAAAATATTTGTAAACCGCTTCTGACAAGGATTTGTTCCTAGACCTAGACTATGTAAAAGCTTTTGAAAACCAACAGGTAAAAAAAAATCAAATTAAAAAAAGGACAAAAATATAAAGAGAAATTCACCAAAGAAGATATACAGGTAGAAAATAAGTACATGAGAAAATATTCTGTATCATTGATCACCTAGGACTGCAAATTAAAGCAATGAACTATCACTATACATGTAGCAGAATGGCTACAATGAAAAATGGTGCCAGCACCGAATACTACAATGATGTGAAAAGTGGATTACTTATATATTTCTTATGGGAATATCAGATGTTATAGTCTGGAAAATCATTAGTGTCTTAAAAAGCTAAATATGCAAATATTATGTGACCCAGCAGTTGAACTGTTGAACCTTTATCACAGAGAAATGTTAATTTAAGTTGGCACAAAAGCCTATGCATGAATGTTTATCATTATTCATAATAGCCAAAAATCTGAAACAGTCCTGATATCCCGACTGGTGATAATCTGAGAAACTGTTGTCCATCGGATCACCCTGCATCACGTTAAGGAGGCAGAGGTCCTGTTGTCATGCTGCTCATAGTCTTGAGGGGTGGGAAAGATAAAAAATATCTAATAAGCATTTGGAATTATCAAGTTTATTTATGAGTACCTCATAGAAAATGAAACATGATAAGGGAATAAAAAGTAATGGTTTGGAAATGCAGTTAAATAAAGAATTTCATTTACAGTAGCATCAAAAAGAATAAAATACTTATAAATAAAATTATTTTTCAAGAATAAACAAAAGAAGTACAAAACATATTTGAAAGCTATAAAAAATTGTGGAAGCATATTAATAGATCTAAGTATATGGAAAGACATCCCATGTTTGTGGATTAGAAGTATTAATATTGTAAAATGGCAACACTCCTTAAGTTGACGTACAGGTTCAGGGCTATCCCTTTCAACTTTCCAGCTGACTTCTTTGCAGAAATTGACAAGCTGATTCTTAAATTTATATGGAAATGTAAAGTTCCCAGAATAGCCAGTATAATTTTAAAAAATTGAACAAAATTGGAGTAACCACACTTTTCCATTTCAAAACCTTATACAAAGTTATGGTAATCAAGACAGTGAGGGTCTGGCATAAATTCAGAGTTGAGAGTCCAGAAATAAAGCTGTAAGTTTATGGTTAATTGATTTTTGACAAGGGTGCCTAAAAAATTCAAGGGTATTGGGGTGTGATTGGATGGGTGCTTTTTTTTTTCTTCGGCCCAGTACAATTATGAGATTCTTCCATTTTGCTGTGTGTAGCTGTAATTCATTTGCTTTGTTGTTACATAGTGTGCCTTTTGACCATTCTGCTGTTGATGGCTATTTCAGTTGGTTTTAAGTTTTGCCTATCGGGACTTTTGTTTCTGTGGTGCCATGCCTGGGCTCACCTGTGCTGCTGCATTTGTGCCTGGGTGGAATTGTTGGATGTGGGGGTATGTGTATGTTCCACTTTAGTAGATACTGCAAATGGTTTGCAAAGTGACGTTTCAAATTATACTGGAATCAGCAATGTGTAAGACTTCGCATTGCTCTACATGTTTGCCAACACTTGGCATCATCAGTCTTTTTAATTTAGCATTTCTAATATGTATCTAGCAGTTGTGGTTTTAATGTGCATTTCTTTGAAGACTAATAACGTTAGACACCTTGTATGATTTTGGATGTCTTTCTTATTTGGAAAGAGCCTGTTAACATCT
>NW_006289416.1:6900184-6900797 GCF_000327345.1 Myotis davidii | reverse complement strand
ATATATATATTTATAAATCTTTATTGTTGAAAGTATTACATATGTCTCCTTTTTTGCCCCCATTGCCCTCTCTCCCTTCCCCTGGCACCCCTCCAGCCTTTACCACCCACTGTCGTGTCCTTGGGTTAGGCATATATGCATATGAGTTTCTTGGTTAGGGAGAAAGAGATCAACCAATCAGCCATTTTCCTTCTGAGTTAGCCCTTCTTTTCTCATCCCTTTGTGGTCTTTACGTATTCTGAATGTGAGTCCTTTATGTTGCAAATATCCTTTCCTTTCTGGTGTGCTTTGTTGGAAAAAAAAAATCCTTAATTTTAATGAAGTCTACTTCATTAATCTTTGCATTTATAGATGTGCGGTTTTGTAAAAAAAAAAAAATGGTGAGGGGGAAGGAGTCTTCTTCCCTTCCAAAGCGTTGTGAAAATATCCTTCTATATTATTGTTTAGGACAGTGGTTCTCAACCTTCCTAATGCCACGACCCTAATACAGTTCCTCATGTTGTGGTCACCCCCAACCATAAAATTATTTTTGTTGCTACTTCATAACTGAAATTTTGCTACTGTTATGAATCGTAATGTAAATATCTGATATGCAGGATGTATTTTCATTGTT
>NW_006289416.1:6886826-6899413 GCF_000327345.1 Myotis davidii | reverse complement strand
AGTGTACTCGGCGCACGCTGATTGGTGGCTTAACGTAAGATCCATATAAGGTACATAGTTAGGCACTCTGGTACTTAGGGACAAGGGCTTAGGGTATTTGGCAGGTGTTGATTGGTGATTCAATGTATAGTCCATATAAGGTACATGGTTAGTCACTCAGGTATTTCTGGGCTGTAGGTTACGTCATACTCCGCCCACCAGTTGGGGGAAGGGAGGATCTATCATATATGAATATATGTATGTAGGTATATATACATATATTTGTTTTCTGTGTCATTCATTTTTATTCTTATATTTGTTTACATCCTTGTACTTTCTCTGTGGCTCATTGGCTGTTTTTTTTTTTTCTGCTTTCAAATGGATTTTTTACTCTTTGACCCTGTGTTTTTAACCTCCCTGTTTGATTGTGTGCATTTACTTGTATACATTTTCCTCTTCACACTTTCCTGATTTGGGCTGTGTTCCACATGTTTTGATGTGTTGAGATTTTATTACTCTTCAATTAAAAGTATTTTCTAATTTCCATTGTGATTTCTTCCTTGTTCTAGGTCCTGGGAGCTCTTTAGATCTTAATAATTGCCCTTCTTTCTTCATGTTAGAAAGAAGTAGCTCTATCCTACAACATATTTTTCAACTTATATTTGTTTTTATTGCCTGCTGACAAATAATCCATTTCTTATATCATATGTAGGAAACTCTTTATGAGGTCTCAAAAAATATAAATAATTCATGAAATTATGAGAAGTATTATTAAAATTATTTTTTCTTTAGCTTGATAGAGTTATTAGTAATAATGATTAAATAAATGTATGACTAGTAACTTATAAAAGTTCTTATGTGCCATACAGTACATTTGAGTTATTTTTCCTTTTCTGCTTTATAAAAGAACACCTCTTCAAATTTGTGGAATTTATTTTTGGTTATTCAGTTTTACATTTATTCATTCATTTAAAATTTATTTATTGTTTTATTTATGATATGCTCTGTTTTGTATGAGGCATTGTAAGAATGTTGTCCCCGCTTTCTTGGGTCATTTACTCTAACAGGGAAGATATAATTTTTTTTATAAGGTAATAACTTCTGTATTATGAGTTAAGGTACAACAGAAACCACAGAAATGGCAATATTTAACATTTCTCAGAAATGGAGCAGTTTTCAAGCCATCACTAATACCATTTACATGGTACATTCATGGGGGGGAATCTTAGAAGTCCAACTAAGATATGAATCAAAATATTCACTTTTTAAATACAAATTATAAATGTGAATTGCTTCAACATAAATTTTAATTTAATCTTTTTCATTACTATTTCTATTTTGGAATGGAGTTGTGTTCATTTATAAGCTGCATATAGGTAATAACATTTTATATTACTCTCTACAGAATCAAAGAATTCCATCGGACATGGTATTTCTTAGGACTTCAGAAAAAGCAGGTATTTTTATTTACATTGTTGATAATTTGGTATTTTGGCAGTTTAATTTTCATTTTAAAAGGAAAAATATACCAATTTTTCTTTGAATAATAAATCATTTAATTCATTAATTTCTAAATTACATTTAACTTTTGATATTTAAAACAATGATTTTACTGTATAATATGCTTGTTTAAAAAATATAATCCTTTCAGAATCGATCTATCAAATGAGTGCTGTCATTCATGTTTATATTGGTATCTAAATAATTAGATGATGTTATTGGAAATTTTATTGCTATTCTGCATTTGCAATTTTATTAATTCAGCGAACATTTACTTACCACTTACTATATTTCAGGCACTATGTGATGCTTAGGATATATATTTTTGGCAGTATACACATTGACAGTAGTAATTCTCTGTCTTGTGTTGATACTGTAAGAGTGAAAAAACATGTGGGGGGATGGGGTTGACACCAGACCATTTGCTTAACTGAGTTGAAGTGGGCTTCCCAGAAAAAAAAAAAAAGATATTTGCATGACCTAGCTTTCAAGTTAGAAGGATGGAAAAGGGGTACTGAGAGGTAATGATATGGAAGCCTCAAATGGTCAAGAAAACTGTTTTTGGGAATCAGGAAACCTAAAATGTAGTCTGTTTTGGTCAGTTCCTAATTGTATGACCTAGCCACGTGGGAAATACATTTTCATCATCTGTAAAGTCATGGGAGGTTTATCAACTAACATCTGAAGTTCTTTCTGCCTTACATCTCTCACTTTGTTGAATAAATGAACAATATTTTTATAGGAAGCTCAGCATATTATTATTTTTTTGTAAGCTCAGCATATGTATTATTCTATGCAGCACGAAAACTCTAGAAAGGACATAGTTACATTTTAGAGTTGCTGATTTAATTTTTTCCATTTATAAACAGCGTTTTCTTAAAATGGCATTTTAAGTCATGAGAAAGAGGAAAAAATTTTTCTCCTTTTATCAGCTGTAGCTATGTTACTCATATTGCAAGGTGAGGCTGCCTTTAATAGCTCAGCTACACCTAATAATCAAGTGAACTCGGTATACTTGGCACATTTACTTTATTGTGTGAGACTTAATGGGAGGTTTTGTTTTCCCAAAGGGGTAGAGACTGGAAAGCTACATTTCCAGTCCGTTTTCCTTTTCTCTTGGAAATACAGTTGGACTCCTTTTCCTGTCCAGGTAGGTGGGGTCACGTCCTTGGCCTTTACCTCTTGTAGCCACCTGCTCTTCTCCTCCCTGCACAACTGGGCTCACAATAGTGCATGAGTAGGATAACCTTAAAAGCTGCCTGTTGAAACGGCAGAGCATTCCTCAGCTTAGGTTCCTGAATGACTGTGGAACAGAGTCCACTCTGCTTACCAGAGTCCACATCTGGTAATGGACTCTGTGCGAGAGAAATATTCTTGAAGTTCCCATGTTCAAGGTTCATCTTGTAAAATAGCTAGTGTTCTCTTAACACTTGCAGTGCTGTAGCAGGCAGGTCACAGCTTTGCCTTTCCCTTCACTTCTTGTTTTTTATAGAGCCTCCAGCTCAACCATGAGAGATGATGGCCTCTTAGGCTTTCTGGGGCATGCAGGCAGCCCTGCCTGGGCAGATGGCCTTCTAGGCTCCCAGGAATGTGTTAGAGCTTTTCAAAGTCCCTTTCTGTCATCTGATTTTCTAACTTTTTAAAAAAGATTTTTGTTCAGCTTGTTACCCCAGCTTTATGACCACCTGTGGCAGCAATGACGTTAAGCAATTGTTTTTTACAAACATCCCAGGGAAAACACTGTTTTCGGTGAATGACCTCTGCATCAGGTCAAATCTTGTCAGGTGGTCACAGTTCTCTGGTCATGGGGTTTGGGGACCCCTGAGTTGGGTTTGGGCCACTCAGTGGCTGCTAGATTATTGGTTTTCTCAGTACTGTGGAGCTATGGAGATGGGGCAGAATGTTGGGAACAGGGCAAGTCAAAACACAGCTCACTCTTAGCTAGATTTAGCTGTGTTTCTTGAATAAATGCACCCGAGATTGTTGCAAATTTTTTATTATATTCTGGAGTTCTGAATAAGTTACTTTTAACAGTTTTTGCTAATGTTCTCATATAGTTTTGGAGAAATGGATTTTCAGATATTTTTTACACTGCCATCCCTGCTGATATCACCTACTTATTTATGATTTGTCTTTGTTTCTAAATATATTCATTATAATGAATAACAAAAATGTTTCCATTTGGAAGATGCTTTTTTATTAATTGTTCTTTTAATGACTGTATTGGAAATATATGTAAGATTAAGAATATTATCCTAAATATGGAAATGGTTTTAGATGATCAACTTAAAAGAAGTGCATTGTATAGATTGTGTTAGGAGAAAAAAAATGAAGAAAATTCAGCATTTTATAACTGGAAAATAGAAATGTCCATTTTTCAGAAGAAGAATCTGAGAGAACATAAATTCTTCACTAAAGATTATATGACTATTAGCAGTTTTGAAAATTCTTCTTAGGCGTCTTAATAATCTTTTTAAATTGTATCATTGTTATGCAGTAGTAAGACAGCAAGACAGAAATAGAAATAGCACATTGGGCAAGGGAGATACTCCGCTGTGTTAATTCCAGATTAATAGCATTCTGTCCAAATTGATGATGTTTCAAGGAGTTCTTCTTTTATTTTTCTTTAATTTTGCGTTATATTTCATGGTATAGGGACAGTTACTGTGTAGTGTAAGGATACTTAATATTTTGGAGGTCAAGGATCTCTTTGAGTATGTTAAAAATTATTTCCTTGTTCCCCACAAAAAACGTATAGAATATACATGTATTCTAATTTTTTATTGTTTTATATATTTTTGGAAGGTTATTAATGGAACTGAGTTTAGGACCTTACTTGTTTTAGCCTATGATTCTGTTATATTCCTCAGTTTTATTCTTTATCTCAAATTACAAAAATAATTACTAATTACTCATATGCAAACTTTCAAATATCTGATATCTGTTTTATGCTAGTTTTCTTTACTTTGTAGAATGGACCAAAAGCTTCTCTGCTGTATAGAATTTGTACAAAAATTGCTTTCAGTCAAGGATTTTTAGCTTTGGGAATTCTGTTTATATGACTCTAAGTAATTGTTTTGAGTGTCTTAATTGCCTAATTTTCAAAAGTACACATATTTAGAATTTTGTGTGTGTCTACTATCACTGCTAATATTATTTTATTACTTTTCAGTTTTTGTTCAGAAAAACCTGATAATACGTTGTCTGTTATAATAGAAATCTTTAAGCCCAAGCCAACATGAAAGTCCTAAATCTATGCAGCTGTTCGAGCCTGGACAATAGCCATGGGGCGTTTGTCAATACAGCTCTGCAAGTCTCTTCGTGGCATCATATTGACTGTGTATTAATACAGGGTATTCTATTGGGCCGTCAGCTGATTGTTTAGAATGTAAATGAAGCTGTTGATGGATCTGGTGACTGATGGCTTAAATTCCAATTAATCAATTGCTTCATCCGTTTCTTAATTCAGATCAAATATCTCCTGAATGCACACAGTTCTTTTAGTGGTATTAAGAGAAATTAATGCTTGAGAACTAATTTTCATCAATCTCTTATAAATGCCAATATCTTTTTCACTTGTCTCCTAAGTGATGACATTATAGTTTAAGTGCTGGGGACATATTACAATAGCTCAGCTGTCACTTGTTGTGGGGTGAGGGGCAGGTAAATGACACTGTACTCATCCACGTTCTCTCGGTGGTGCTATTCATCTTGCCACCAGCTTAAAAATTTCATGCAGAGTCATTAAGTCATATAAATGATTTAGAAATTAAGTTTGATGGCAAACGATCTGCTATTATGTATGCAAAGTCAATGTCTATTTTTCTTTTGTTGGGCACATACTGTAGCCCATTTCTTTCAGAGCTATTGGATTCATGAACTGTTGCAGGTAGTCTGCTGATATTACAGGGTGACTTGTACAGAATATGACAGACTTGTACTGCTTCTCACAAAGTCCCAGCAGTTCCTTTGTCACCACCTGGTGTGGCTCTCCTATGTGACACATATACTGGTAGATCTCAATTTTATTGTCATTAGACCTGTCAGCTCTTGTCAATTATACAAAATAAAATCAAGCATTCATAATAAGACTGTAATAGGATATAAGCAGACCAATTTAATAATTGATTTTTGCTGAGCCTTAACTGGCATCAGTTGAAGCTCATGCTTGCTGTTAAAAAAATTAGTATATTTAGTTCATGTAAGACAAGTCCACTTGGCCATACTTATGCAGCTCCTTCTCTCTTCAAATCATGTTAGTTACTTCATCATTAGTAATGTTTACTGTAACTGAAAATAAATGTCAATTTCCTGTAAATTTTTAAAATAGCACATAATTATTTAACATGAAGCAAAGAAAGGCAACTGTATTGTTCCCAGTGTTTCATAAGTTATAGCAATCTAGCTAGAAAAGCTTTCACCTTGAGAAACACAGAATGTTTAAAATTTAAGAAACTCTAGAGAATCTCACCTTTTCTTATTTTATGTATTAGAAAAAAAACCTGGAGCAGAACTCTGGCACTGATGTTTCAATGTGTCAGTCAGACTTTGAAATCCAGTCCCTTTTACTTTTATGTTTTATGTCAGATCACACACACAGGCTATGAGGTAATCATGCAAATATTCAGATGATATTCTTGTAGATATATCTTCAGTTGATAAACTGGGCAATTGGAAAATCAATCCTGTTGTGCCTGAGGAAGGTGAGCTGTTCTCTGTGACTCTCCAGGATTCATGCTGGCGATGGTGATGCCCCTGGCATAGGCTGGTTAAAGGGTAAAAGTTAATGGTGAAGGGATCTCAAGGGGCACGCTTTTGGCACTGAATTGCTGGTGGCTATGATTAGCAGAAAGAACATTGGCTGGTGTCTGGTATTTTTGCCACGTGAGAGAGCAGAGAATGCCCATGGTGTGCAGGGGCCCTTTCTTCTGCAGTTTAAGTGAACACGAGGCTGGTATAGATGGGGTTGGCACAGTTCCATGTTAGTTTTAGAGTGTGTGTTAGGTGTAGTGGACTAAGCTGTGTGAAGCGATGTTCTTATTTCTCTACCTTAAATATTTCCCCAAATTTGAGAAATAACATCACATGATTCTCATCTGTGTATGTCATTCTGTGCATACAAAATGTGCTATTCTGTCTTAGGGTGGGTTCTGAGAAATGGTGTGATAGCAGGTCAAAGGATAGGATTGTTGAAATTTAATATTTTTTCATAAGATTTGCTAGGGTTATCAGTATGACAGTAGGTCTGGCCAGGGTTTTGGCATTTTAACTGTGCCTTTATGATGAGGAATGTGTGTTTTCTGGTGGTACCTCAGACATTTTATTATCAAAGTCATATCACACGTTCTTGGATATTTTTGAGTATTTACTTATTGTTTAGTTATCAGAACATGAATCAAAGGTAGAAATGATCAGTGTAGTCTTTCTAAAATAAAGTGCTATTAATCTTAAATCTTAATAGCCAAGAACGTCAAATAGGAGATAAGGAGTAAATAGTTAATCATCTGTATCTTTTCAGCAAACTCCTTTTGGGAATCAAATAAAGAATTTTGTTTATGGGAATTTCTTTGGATATTGTTTTGGATCTGTGTTGTAGAATTTTAGTTTTTAAAGTAACTAACTCAGAAATTTTTCTTTTCTAATGCTAAGGTTCATGTTTTATTCGAACTGATCAACTAGATGGCGAAACTGACTGGAAGCTGAGAGTGGCGGTAAGCTGCACGCAGAGGCTGCCAGCTCTGGGGGTGAGCACCACTGCAGTTACCCCATCATTTATGTTTAGTGAATTTCTGTTTGTACCAACTAATGTATTGAATGCATCGATAATTTTAAAAAATAATATTTACTACTAATGAAGGATCATTGAAAACTATGCCAAAATAATTTCTGTGGTATCTTAACACATAACCTGTTGAGGTATAGTTTTGAATGTTCCTACCAACTTGACACTGAGGTTTTCTTTCTTTCTCACCCTTTTTGTTTTTATTTTTAAACCCTCTCTGTCCAGTAATCTTTGAAATGGAGAACTTTGGTGAGTGTTCAGTGGTCCATTGAAATAAAATCACAGTTTTGGTGCCCTGACCAGTGCGGCTCAGTTGGTTGGAGCATCATCCGTTATACTGAAAGGTGGCTGGTTAGATTCCTGGTTAGGGCACCTACCTCAGTTTCGAGTTCGGTCCCTGGTCTCTCTCTCTCCCTTCTTTCTAAAAAAAATCAATTAAAAAAAGTAAAAACACAGTTGTGGCCATTTGGTGCTTATTTTGTGTTATATATAGTATTTATCTGATTGAGAGAAGTTTCATTTTATATGATTCGCTGATATTCAATGGACAATGAAGAAAGATTGAGAATCTCTGAGGTAGAAGTGGGGAACCTTTTTTCTGACAAGGGCTGTTTGGATATTCATAACATCATTCTTGGGCCATAGAAAATTATCAACTTAAAAGTTAGATTGCTATATTTGGTCAAACATTTAATGAACTCACTCTTAATGCCTTGGTGGAGCCAGACAAAATGATTTCGCAGGCCTTATGTGGCCTTTGGGCCAGACGTTCCCCTCCCCGCTCTAAGGGGAGAGAACTGGATACCATGGATTTGGTCCCTTTCCTTAGGTTGGTTGGCTTTGGATAGAAAAGCCTACTTGTGTCACGTCCAGTTAACAGTTCATCACTGTGTTCAGCACGAACCTTCCTCATTCCCCTGTGTCTTGGACTGTTATGTTCACATGTTTAAGACTCAGGAATAGTTTATTCCGTAGGTGTTTTCGGTTGCCTATACATTAGGTGATCCCTCTGTTGAAATTCATTTGATCATGCTCCGTGTCCTTTTCATATATTGCAGTATTTGATTTGCTGATATTTTATGAAGGATTTTTTTATGCCTATGTTCATGAGGGATATTTGTCTGTGTTGTATTTGTTGTAATGTTTTTGCTTTGATATCTAGGGATATGCTGGCCTCATTAAATGAGTTAGGAAGTCTTTTTGTCTCCTGTATTTTTTTGAAGTACTTATATAATAGTATTGCTATTTCTTTTTAAATATTGAACAAATTCACCCTTGAATCTCTCTGGACTCGGAGCATACTTTGTGGGAAAGTATTTAATTGTGATTAACTTTCTGAATTAAATAATAGAGTTCATCAAATTTTCTGTTCATTGGAAATTTGTATTTTTTAATGAATTCATTTGTTTCATATAAGTTGCCCAATTTAATGGCATAAAATTCATAATATTTGATTATTGTTTTTAGTAGTTGTTGATCTTAAGACCTCTTTCATTCTCAATATTGGTAATATACATCTCTTTTTTCTTGGTCAATCTAGCCAGAGGTTCATCAATTTTAGTGATCATTCCAAAGAACTTGCTTTTGGTTTGATTGATTATTGTCTGTTTATTTTCAGTGTTAACTGATTTCTGTTATCTTCATTTTCTTCATCCTACTTAGTTTGTGTTTAATTTTCTTGCTTAACTTTTTAAAGAAGTTTAGACTCTTGATTTTGTACCTTAGTCTTTTCTGGCAGAAACGTTTAGAGCTATAGATCTCTTAAGTATTACCTAGCCTGTGTCACACAGATTTTTATAGACTGAACTTTCATTATCATTTAGTTTAAAATGTTTCTAATTTCTTTATGATTTCTTCTTTCACCCCTCATTTACTTGAAAGGATATTGTTTATTTTCCAAATATTTGGGGATTTTCTTAATGTCTGATAATTTATTTGTTATTTAATTCTATTGTATTACCAGAATGTATTCAGTTCTATCTCAGTCCTTTTATCTGTATTGACTTGTGATTTTGCCCCACAAATGGTCTCTGGGCCAGTGTTCCATGTGTGCTTAAAAAATTTTCCCATGTGCCGTCACCCTACTACTTAAGCATCCAGCTGAGTTCTCATACTATTTGCTAAAATAAATTGGTTCTTGTCATTAGACGTTCTTGCAACCTGCTGATTTTCTATAGCATTAAGCCAGTTGTTGGGGTGGTGCTATTTTGCTCGGTTGCAGAGTATTTACCCTTTGTGTCCTTTCTTCTTTTTTCTAGCAAGCATCCTCAAGTAATCTCTCCAGGGTCAAAGGGGAAGGAAAGATCATGAATCCTAAATGACTGGAAGGATTTCAGTTGGCTGTCATTCTTGGATGGCAGCCCCACTTCCAGGATTTCTAGAGTCACTGGAGTGGATACTTGGAAAGAGTTGCATTAAATAATCATTTGTAGTAGATTTAAGAGTGATAGAAGAGAAAGTGCAGGTTTAAAACACTGTATTAGAAAAAAATTTGTTTTAAAGAAAGCCAAACATAAGCCAAGCAAACAAAAGCATGTAGGGTGTGGTTGCATTATTAAGAATTCTAGGGAAGTGGGGCAGTGGTGATGGAGGCTGAGAGCGGGCAGGGAGGCCTGCAGAGGGGAGATAGAAATGTCCCACAGCTTGGGTGATGGAGGCTGGGAGCAGGATAGAGAAGCCTGATGAAGGGAGATAGAAATGTCCCATAACTTGGGTGATGAAAGCTGGGAGCCGGGCAGGGAGGCCTGACCAGGGGGATAGAAATGACCCATAGCTTGATGATGACGATGTCATAGGCATATACATGTGCTAAAATGCATGAAGTTGTACACTTCAAACATGTGCAATTTATTGCATGTAAATTATATCTTAAGAAAGTATTTAAACTTACACTGTAATTATCTGTATTTTTTAGTATTCTCATGATGACAGGAACTGACATTTTATCAGATTCAGTATTATGAAGATTTTTTCATTTTTGTTACTGACAAAAAACATATACATTTCAAAATATTTACAAAGTTATAGTTTGTAAGTCATATGTTAATTAAAAATTTTTATGGTTGATATATTTTGATAGGGACTGGCATTGAGCATTTGAATTGAACAACTGTGTAGTAAATGAAAAAGCTTTAAATTTTGATATTACTGCAAAACCAAAAAGTAGTATATTAAAAAAAATTAATGGAATTTCTGACTCATCAATCAAATTAAATGTGTAGCTTTATATAATTGGGTAGATTATGAATAGAAACTTTCTTCATAGAAAAGAAAGCTGTAATTTGATTATGGATGCAGACAAGGCAATTTGGTCTTTCATTTAATAGCTTATGCTGCCCATAACTGTCACTCATTTTGACTTTTCTGTTTCTAATGTAATGGATTTCGGGAATATTTGGTGTTCTTCGCTATTTGACACATCATCAGTTGAGTATTGTGTCCATCGTGACACAAGGAATAAGTGAACCTACAGATCTTAGAGCTTTTCTTAATGAACTGTGGACACCATCAAGAATAACCTCTCTAATTTGGTTGCATTCCCAGAGCACCTAATGTGATCAGAGAATTAAAATTTCGACAAGCCCTTTAATATAGCTGTGCTGCAGATCCTGCAGTGCTGGCTCCGTGTCTTGGTACTGCACAGGCGCCTGTCTAGGAGGTACGCATTCCAGGCACCCTAGACATTCGGAAAAATACGTTTCTAGCTTTTGTGATCAGGCAAATTTATTAACAACAATGAGGTCATAGTAATTTTCAATAAATCATGACTTGCTGATTTATTTTAAAGGATCCATATAGCAGTAAACAATACCATTTACATTTAATGAGTTTTATTGAACGAAAGGCAATTTTATTTGTAATGAACCACATGTTATGATTAAGGATGTATTTTAATGACCTTTAAGTAATGCGAACAAATGTTGCCCTTGACCTAATAGCAGAGGCTTTCCTGCATGATTGAAAACTTCAGAATGGTTTTTAAATTATCATGAAAAGCTTCGAATGGCATTCTCATTATTGTGCCATCATTCAGTCATTTGATGTCTACTATACTAGATGAAATGCATTCCCCTAAATGTTCATGCACATGTTGAAGTGAGGATGGTTGCTAGCTTGTTCTTTATTTCCATGTCTCCAAAGGTAATCTGTTATATGAACGTTTTATTTTTTGAAAATTACTATGACGGTATAATACTTAACTGATGAATGATTCTCAAACTGGCCTTATCCTAGGAATCATTGGCTGCTTGTTAAACATTCTAGTCATGTTTTCATAAGTCTAAAATTACTAAACATTGTATTTCTTCTTGTGTAAACTAGCTTGACTTAATTAACTTGAAAATAAATTTTTATTAGTTAATATATAGTCTCTGCTGCAGTCACAGACCCACAGTGTTGAGCTGCTGTACTCCCCCTTCAGCTGGTGTAGCATCTCTGCTCCAAGGCCTCCTGGAGGGTGTGTGAGGAGCTTTCCCAGAGAGTGAGTAAGTCAGGGAGAGGGATGCGTTAGCTTTCTGCCCGTTGGCGTTGGTGGTTCTCTGCGGCAGGGTTGCTGTGTATTGAACTTGATAGTGGCAATAGTGTTTTCCATGGAGAATCATTTTGGTAACATTCTGTGAGTAATTTTTGGAGGTTAGTATTGGTCCTCTTCCCTCCTCTGATTTTATGTATTCAATCCCGTTCTGCTCTGAGGAATGGTTTCTGTTTCCTGTATTAATCCGCCTCAAATCAAGAGAGAAGTTTTTCTCCTTCACCAACATCCCAGAGGTCAGTGGTCCCAGGCGGAGAAGACAGCTCTGTCATCCTCCATTTGTGACTTTCACTGTCCCAAATGTCTGCTCCCAGCCGGCTCAGCCAGCAGGCAGGGAAGTGCGTGGGACAGCACTCTCATCCCAGGCACTCGGCACTTCTCATCACATCTCACCACTAGAATGAGCCACCTGGTGAGAGCTAGCTGTGTGTGTTGTTTATAGGGGTCATGCATCTATCTGAAGCTCGAAGTTCTGCCTTTAAAGGCCATGGCAGAGTGGTGGACAGTGATCTTCATCTCACTGTCCCTCGTTTGCCATCACGCTTCTCACTGGGTGAGGCATTGAGACTCCAGTCATTAGGGTCCTCAGAACAGACACCCCCATTAGAATCTTGTCATGATTACCATCTACACTAATAAAAGAGAAAAATGTTAATTGGCGTACGATGCTACCCTTTTCATTGGCTAATCAGGGCTATATGCAAATTAACTGCCAACTCAGATGGCAGTTAACTGCCAACAAGATGGCAGTTAATTTGCATATGTAGGCACAATGCAGGGAGGTGAAAGGGAAAG